>NW_003852457.1:4980751-4997348 GCF_000181295.1 Otolemur garnettii
GTGGCCGCACAGTGGCACTGGATGGTCAGCACCAGGACCCTGGTGAAGGAGGTTGGAAGTGGCCGCACAGTGGCACTGGATGGTCAGCACCAGGATCCTGGTGAAGGGAGGGCGGGAGTGGCTGCGCAGTGGCACTGGATGGTCAGCACCAGGACCCTGGTGAAGGGAGGGCAGAAGTGGTCGCACAGTGGCACTGGATGGTCAGCACCAGGACCCTGGTGAAGGGAGGGCAGAAGTGGCTGAGCAGTGGCACTGGATGGTCAGCACCAGGACCCTGAAGGGAGGGCGGTAATGGCTGCGTAGTGGCACCCCCTTCTCTCACGAGAGGCATGAAACATGGAGCCGGCCACAGTGGAGAAGCCAGGATTGAGCCCAGGCAGCAGGTCAGAGTGGCCTGGGTGACTTGAGAGGCCAGCATCCCCCAGCTGTCCCCTCCTGGCCCACCCGCAGACCCACATCCTCTCATTCCTATTCCCATCACTGTCTGTCATTGTCAAGGTGGCCACAGCTGCTCCTCTGAGAACCCTGGTGGGCTTATTTCCTAGACAGCTGTGTCAGGGCCAGCCCTGCCTGCCCCCGCTCCTGACAGTAGACCCCTGCCCTTTCCTGGCTGCACTGTCCCTCCTGCAGCTGGCCTCCATTCCAAGTCCCCACTGGCCTGAGGAGGAAGATCCCTGAGCCGGATCTGGGAGACCTGGGTTCTGAGACTGGTTCCCAGCCCCCTTCATCCCCACATCAACCTCCCCCAATTATTTATTTAATTGTTTGGGATTCATTGAGGGTACAAAGGCTCAGGTTACACTGATTGTATTTGTTAGGTAAAGTCCCTCTTGTAATTATGTCCCGCTCCCAAGAAGCTTCAGTATTTTTACTGTACATTTTAGTTAATTTCAACAATTAATTAATTTCTCAGAAACACTAACATTAGAACTAAGATTTCTTACTAAGCAACAAAAGGAAACAGATGTACTGTTTATAACTTGTTTTTCTGGCAGAGGATGATTTATCAAATATGATTGCTCACATGTACCACCACTAGACATCCTGAGTAATTGTAACGAGAACTCTTTGCATGAAGTATTGAAACTACCTGTTAGAATAGGACAGAGCAGGTTGAGGTGATGGGAAAACGTCCTAAGGAGGTCTATCACTGCAGACCGAGGTGGTGGGAGAGGGGTGGGATTAGTTCCCAAGCCAGCAGGAGGCGGGAAGGTGGCCGAGGATGAAACACAGACTGGTTAGCTCTCCGTGGGGAGAGAATAAGATTGGGTTTGGGTTCATTAAGCCTCTTTATTTCTATTTCTGATTCCCAAGCCCAACTACATTGGGTGCCAAGGCATGTAATCTTTTGGTATTGGATTTCTGGGCTCTTCCAATAACATTAGAAATGGTCCATCCACATTTTATGAGCCAGTTTACAGTGTTTCTTTGGATCATTTGCTAATCTTGCATTTGTTTCTGCAGCCAGCCACCCCTTCCATCTGCTAGATTGAAGTTTCTTTTCAAGGAAATTTCTGATAAATATATTTGATATTTGTATTTCAAAATTGTTTGTATTACTCTTTAAGAAAACATCAACTGTAATCTGGAATATTTACGTAGTAAAATAAGTAAATCTGGAAGAAAGCCTTATGATTTTTTATGGAATTGTCAGCATTTTCCTTAGACACAAGGTTAGGCTAGCAAACGGTTTCCAGTGTTTCTGGGAATCTGGCAGCACACTAACTTGTACTGATGTGCACATCTTATAATGATACAGACTCACTTCTTCAAATACACAGAATTAAAATACTTAAACTACACTATTCATACCGCTTTTAAGATTACTGCTGTGAAGTAAAATTCTGCCTCTTCATATTTAGTCAATAAATATTCACTGAGCATTAGTGGGTTTCAGCACCATGCTAGGCACTGGAAGATGTGACTAAATTGATTTAAAAAAGAAAACAGACCTGATTAAAGAATCACTTCACTGAAATTGCAGATATGAAGGAAAATCACTCAGTATTATACGAGAATACCATCTCAGGGGAAAAATTACTCTGGCTGCAGTACAAAGGAAAGATGGGAAGGAGCTCGAGATTACAGGTGGGACAAGCAGCGGGCAGCCACGGCCCTCCCACAGCCTACTGGCACTGATCCCGACACTGTGGTGATGGGTTTCCAGACTACCTGGACCTATAAGAACCAAGAAAGTGAAACTCCTGAGCCTAGTGTTCAGGCCAATCTTCTCGACACTGTGTGCAGCCTTCTTCCTCAGCATTCCAGACAGTAGCCTCAGTGAGGGACCGAGGTAACCGGCACACACCACGTCAGTCAGCGCAGTCAGACCACTGCACGTGCCGTCTGCCTGCCCTCCTTCTCATTTGCTTGGTGACGTGGTCACCTGCTATGAATGATGGTTTAGTGATACCTACTACTCAATAAGAACGCACTATCCTAGGTGCTTAAGAAATAACCACAAACAGAAAAGGATACAGACCCCTGCCCTGGGAGAGCTCAGTTCTCTAAGTGCCAGTTTTAAATGTGTCAGCACATGCCGCTTCACTGACAGGATGATGGGCAGAGTTTGCTCAGGCAAACAACGCCCTCGGTGCAAAAGCCCTTATGGGAGTGTCTCTCACAGGTACTCTATCATCCTCAAAGCTTAGTTATTTATTTTTGCCATTTCAATACATAACTTCAAATTCTTCAAACAGAAAACTTCCAATTTCCCTTTGGAGTATTTCTGAGCAATTTGGAAGACAGTAATGTTACACAGTATAATGAGCACTCAGCAGCTGTTTGCTAAACAAAAGACATGGCAGAAACAAAGATTAACCCCTATCTGGAATGCACCATGGAAAGTGATTTATGTGTCTTACCTCATTTTTCAGTACTTAACTACTCCATAATAACTAGATTTCAACCTTGGTTGCTTATCAAAATTATCTGTAGAATTAAAAATATATATAGACAGTTGGGCTACACCAAGATCCAGATTAAGAAGTAATAAGCAAGTGATGTGATTTGCTTGGGCACTATTTTTTCTTTTTTTTCTTTAAAGGCTGCACAGGTGACTCTTCCATGTAGTTTGAGTTGAGCAGCAGGAATTTTTAGATTAGACTTCAATGGTACCAGATTTCTTACTGTGTTTCCAACAAAACAAACTCACATGTGCCCTTGCAATCTGCTCCGTAGCATATATGACTTAATTAAAAAAAAAAAAAAAACCAACGCACACTTAGTATCAATTGCACTGAATATCACACATAGATCGGGTGTTAGGGGGGATGAAGGTGAGGACAGAAGGGTCCCTGCATTGAGGGGCTCTTTACAAAAAAGGAGACAGATTCTCACGAGAGCAGGTACTTCTAGAGGACCAAGGCAAGAACATAGGCGAAATATGTGAAAACACAGAAGACTTCGTATTTATTAGAATGTGGAAAGGCCTTGCTAAAGTGATGGCTTCTAGTAGAAGAAATGGTCTTGTATTAGTCCTTTAATCCACCCTATGTAAAAATGACTTGCTAGCATTAGCAATACTGTTATACTTAGAAGCCCCTCTTTGAGAAATCCCTTTGTTTTTCAAATTGCTACACAAGATTTTGTCCAGCCCTCAGTAACCAAAATTTCCTTGATCATAAATATTAAAGAATCCCAGGGGCAATCAATCATCAGCCTAGAGAAGCACAAACCAGACTCCCCTGGAGCTGTATTGACATATGTTAATATTGTTGTTCCAAAATTTCCCAATTCTGAATCTCAGACACTTAGCTTCAAGAGTTTTAGATAAAGGATTACAGAGCCTGAAGTGTGAAGCACCAAAGTGCTTTCCATATTTCATGATAATTCTATGGGCAGTTACTTTTATTGCTACCCCCATTTTACAGATGGAAGCCTAGAGCACAGGTTGAAGAATTTGCCCATGGTCACGGTTTCATTAACCGAGTGTTGACTGGTCTGAACTGAAACATTATGTTATTTTTACCACTTTGGGCAAACGTGATATGCACAGCTTTTTCTTCCCTGTATCTAAAATGTCTTACCAAGCTACACACTTACCTACCAAGCTACACACTTACACGTATTTCTTACTTTCCAGATCTCTAAAATTTAGCTATATCTAAGATTACATCCAATACTTTTTATTAATCATTGAAATAGATTGGAACTGGATTATGTAAACTTACATTCTGCAAACTTATAAACAACATAAAGTCATTTTCGCGTGGTGTGTGGTACAATAAGCCTAAATGGCAGATTTCAGGGCTGTGTGGAGGTTTGATGACTAATTCTCCACGTTCCCATGAGTATGTCTGTACCTGGGAATGCAGATGTATTAGTCTACACACACTTTTGTTTAAAAGCATCAGAGTAAGAAATAATCATTAAAAAAGAAAAAACAATTATTCTATTTAAACTTTTAGAGTGCTTCGTCTGATATTTCATATAGAAAAGGATGAGCCACAAAGCGATCTGGAAGCACCTGCCACACGGTTATGACGACAATGCCTGCGGCCGCCCAGCGAGCTGCTGCTATTGAATGAGCACCAACAAAATGCTTAGCAATGAAAGGTGAGTAAAGTAATGCACAGGCAGACATTCCTGAGTGCTCTGTACTGGGCTCTGCTCTAGACTGTGTAACACAGCCAAACATTTCTGGGCGCTCTGTGCCAGGCTCGGTCCTAAACTGTTTAAGAATGTTACCTTTCTCGCTCCTTACATATATTCTGTGAGTTAGGTGCTATTATTATTCCCATTCTGCAGATGGGGAAATGTAAGTCTAGTGAAAGATCACATAGCTGGTTGCTAAGTGGGAAGGTCAGGGCTGTCTGGCCTTCAGTGTGTAATGTCTCCACTCTACTGTATTTAATGTATTTGTGGGACAGCTCATCTTACTATAGCTTCTCATAGGATGATTAACCATGTAAAAACAAAAATGAAACTACAAATTTATTTGTAAATAAAAATTAACCATAATAATATATTTTGTAATTACTAAAAAAAATAGGTAGAATAATAGTACCAATCATAAAAAGACTTATTAATATTCAAAATATTTCTATAGCACTTATTTCATGTAACTGTTGTAATTCTATGGACACAGAAATGAACTTACTTTTTCATAAATCTTATTACTCATTTTAATTAAAGATATCACAATCTTCTCAATAGGTTAAGTGAGAAACTTGATTCATTATTGGCTGTTGTTTGTTTGAACTCCCCAGAAATATTTATTCTTTTTAAAGAACTCTTATATATATTCACACTGTTGAGTGCTCCTTGTACTGGTGAGTTCACATACTTATTAAATACTGGGCCGCAGGTTCCAAACATTTTAAGACTCTTCATGTATACTTATAAATCATATTCCAAAAGGAACATACCCCTTCATGATAAATAAAAGGGAAAAATATAATCCACATCATGTCTAAATTATTTCCATTTTCAATGTTACCGGTCTAATAAATGAGGCTTAAATAAATTATGAGATATTCAGATGTCAGTGACACTGACATTCTCTACTAAAAATCAACGATCCTCACCAAGTAACTTCATGCTTTGACCCCAAGTTTACGCTTCTAACACATTTTAGGATAAAATCTAAACTAAATGGGCCTTTAACAACTTTTTATTTCACAAATGAGGCATCAAAATGGCATGCATAGTTTTATTCAGATTGATTATTTGTTGGGATTTTATTGTCTGGAGACTTCCTCAGAAAACACTGTTAATAGTTTCTAGATGCAACAATTAAACCATAACCACAGCGTGCAGAAGGGTGGTGCAGCGGCAGGCTGAGACTGCCTGGGCCCATGTGCCGCTCCACCAAGTGCTCTCCATGAACTCAGGGAAGCTGCAGGATCTCTGTGCCTCAATTCCTTCATCTATGAAATGGCAGAATGATAGCACTTACCTATATAAGTCTGTAAACTGCTTAGAACAGTATGTGGTGCCCACTACATGCTACTATAGCAAATTTATTGAACAACAGCTAGTACCATCTCATTTAATCATAATATTACAAGTCATATATACTTGTCATCATTTTATAGATGAGAAAAACTCAAGTAATCTGGTCAAAATCATACAGTCAAGGAAGTAAGGGAGCTGGGATTCAAATCCAGGTCTGTGTGGATTTATACCCATTTTTTTTTCTTTACTGAATCATGCCACTTACTTTTAAGCGTCAGAAATCATATAGATATTATATTGTTTTCTTTGACCAAAAAGAGACTGTCTATGCAAGATATGTAAGGATAATTCTCCCAAAAGTCAATACAAATACATTTGAAGAATGTATGAAACCTGGGGAATGAGAACACGGGGAGATTTACTGAGAGGGTCTTTATCTTACAGACCTTAAAGTTCTACGTGAAGGTTTAAAACTGGGGTTTTGACCACCAACACACCCACTTGTTAGAAACCCTGTCGCACAGTCCTCATTTCCGTAGCGGCCCTCCCTGGCACGTCTGCCGTACACGGCATCTGTCACTGCTCTGAGTGGCTGATCACGAGCACCGCCAGTGTCTTCTCAGCGCTATTAGGCAGATGGCAGAGCTAAATCCAAACGATGTAGTACATCTCCCTGGTGCCCTCTCTTTTCATTTACTACCATCATTCTACAACTCCTCAATGATAAATCTCACGTATTCTCAAGAACATTTGTGAACTGACAGTGGCCACTGATTTATCCCCCCATCACGTCCATGCCCTGCTACCCCATCCACGCACTTGTGGAGATCACTCACGCAAGGGGATTCCACGTGGTGAATGCAGGCGTTCTGGTCTTCTCTACATTTATAGGAACATAATTGATTTATTAGTTGCTTTCAACTTAAACAAAAGAACATAAGCTTGATCTTGAAAAGAACTGGTATGAGGATTAACTTATTAATTAGCTATGTGATTCTGGTCAAGCCCAAATTCTCTGAGCATCAGTTTCCTTATTTGTAAACTTAAGGACTGACAATCTTATACAAATTTTTGAGAATTAAATAAAATGACAGGCATAAAAGCATCTGACATAGCAGCTAACACTTGGTAAATACTCAACATGTGTTTGATTCCGTCCACGTTTGTTAAATTAATGGGTCTAGAAAAAAACATTTCCTAAAGAAGTTTCAAAACTTTTTAGATTATTGTCAATACAGTTGAGGTATCCAGTTTAGTAGAAGGACAACGTAACTCAGTGAGAAACCCAACAGTACTTCGGATTCTCTTGATGGAACCTTAATCTCAGCAGAGTCTGCACTACAGCTGGTCTATCAGCCGGTGACCACAGGCCGAGTGCAGCGCCTGCCAAACTTCCACACGCCACGCTAAGGCTTCTGCCTCCCATGTCTACGCCTCTCCTACTAGGGGCTCAATTTCTCTCTACAGTAACAGACCTTCTTTTAATTTAAATAAATTTGTTACAATTGGATCATAGCAATATTCATAAAATCATGTGCTTGATATGCTGATCACACTTTTCCAATAGTTTTATAATTGAATCAGCAACAATTTTTAAACAGGCTGCCTGTGCCATCTAAACCACCTTGTGAGGAGTCAGCGATAGGTGCACTACGTTTGGAAAAACACAGTATGATGAAAAGAACATGGACTGTGCAATCAAAAGGGCCCCGAGTGTGTAACTCAGGCTGCTTAATTTAACCTCTCTGAGTCTCAGTTTTCTAAGAATAATATGAGGATGATAATATTTACCTTGTAAGATTAAAATTAAGATCAGAGAGGATCTGAACTTTAAGAACGCACATATTCAGTGTGACTGACACACTATAGTAGATGGTCAATACTTAATAATTATTAATAACCACACTTGTGCATGTTAACAGTTTGGTCTTGGGTTGTTCTTTCCCTTTTCTGTGTCAGGAGTGTTAAAAATTCTTTGCTTGGACAAATTTTAGTCAGGCTCCTAAACCTTCTCCTAGAACCTCAGTGTCCTTTCTTATAAAATACAGTTTTAGCGAAGACCCTTGCTAGGTTAGTGTTGCAAGAGCCCACCACCCAGGATATCTGATCAAGCCCCTCATGTCCCACCTCCCCAGGGGATGTCTGGGCACCCAGGTCCATCCTCAGCGAGAGTCCTGTCAGGGGTTTACCCAGGATCCCCACCAACCCCCGATGTTTCTTCTCACTAATTTCCTACCCACTGCAGATTGGCCGTGAATCTCCCCACCCACTGCAGAGTCCCATCCCAGGGTCCCTGTACCTATTGCAGTGGCCCTGACTAAACCTTCCTTACTGTGCTTGTGCTGGAATAAATTTTTTCTTCGAGTTGCAGCTTCCCTTTTTATCATTACCCTCTCTCAATTTTCTTATCTTACCCCAGGGTCGTTTACTGAGAATTAAGGTATTTCCAGGTCTACAGTATAACCTAGGTTGGTATCTCTGTTTATTGTCAATGTCTACCCAGTTCTGTATGAGGAATATTTGTTTTCCTAACAAATACTAATTTTATTTGTTTTAGTCTATAATGCTAAGAGCATGAGCTGAGCATTATAAACTGTAAGAAAAGTTGTGCAGCTAGCTAGTAGCCAAAAAACCAAAGGGCCGAGCTAAGTAAAGGTGCTGACAATTCTTGACAAGAATTGAACAAGGAGCAGCGGCTACCAGACTAATCCAGACCAGGTCACCATCGTTTGTGTTTGCCTGTTTGTTTGTGTGAGATAGAGTCTCAGAGTCTCATTCTGTCACCCTGGGTAGAGGGCCATGCCATCACAGCTCACAGCAACCTCAAACTCCTGGGCTCAAGCAATCCTCCTGCCTCAGCCTCCCGAGTAGCTGGGACTACAGGCACCTGCTGCAATGCCTGGTTAGTTTTTCTATTTTTAGTAGAGATCGGGTCTCACTTGCTCAGCCTGGCCTCAAACTCCTGAGCTCAAGCAATCCTCCCCCCTTGGCCTCCCAGCATTATTGCTTTTAAAAGACCAAAATAGCTAATCCTAACCAGACAAAGCACTATTTTCCAAAAGACACCTTTACTGATGTCCAAATGATCACAGTTCACAGTAAACAACAGGCCATCACTTCATTTCCAAGTGAAACCATAGACTGTTTTCGGGCCTCCCCAGGGCAGCGCTAGTGAGGACGGCGTTGGGCACAGAGGCCGCAGCCGCTGGCAGAAACATCACGGGCTGCAGGGCGGCGCGAGGCAACCTGCACTTCCACCCGCTGCTTTTCCTGCCTGTGACATCTGAAAATGCACCAAGACAACTCATAGTTTCCAAGAGCTTCCGTCACTCTATATATTTGGATAAAGGGGCTTACGTGTCGTTTTGTTGCAAAACAAGTCAGTGATTTTCTCATTTAAAATAAATTTTCTTAGCTGGGTAATGATGTTTAGAGTCAGACAAAAACCTAGGGTCAAGTACTTTTCAGTGCTGCATTCTTGGGAAAATTACTAACCATCTCAATTCTCCATTCTTTACAGAGAAAAACATACCACGCAGGGTCATTATGAAAACTGGAGATAAAGCACAAAAAGGACGTAAGCAGCGGTGCCAGACTTCACTGATTCTCTAAAAGTGATAGTTGATACTTCTAATTCATTTTTTAGTAAAAGTATTTTCAGGAAAATCATAGGGATTTGGAAGGACGAAATGAAATCCTTGAAAGCAGAGTCTAAACTAAACTAAAGTGGAGGGAAATCAGATCAGGAGGAAACACGTCCAGAAGCGAGACAGTCTCATATCCAGTCATCCACACGCCTTCGGGGTAGGAGCACTTTGGTGGAACTCGGTCTGTTCTACTTATTTTATGATCACTACAGGAATCAAACAGCTCTTTGGGGAATTTACAATTATTAAAAAGCACAGACTAAAAATATGTAATCATTATTATGCTCATAAATAAAACATCAAATGTAAACTAATTCGACTTGATTTAGAATAAAATGAATATACACTTGCAGGTGGTTTCCAGGAGTCAACACTATGGTATCTGAAAGGTCCGGGTCACGGCAGGACAGAGGCAGGGCGGAGGCCATTTGGCACCTGCCCCTTTTCACTCACTATCCTGGCTATTCAGAAGCTGGGCATACCCGGGAAGCCATCAATAAGCATTTTGAGCCACTGCCCCTTAGAATAATCTCAATATTGTAAAATAGTGTGTATTCCTCTTCACAGTAATTGTGTTAACATCTTGTTACTCATTAAATGTGTGAAGTTAGATAAACAGTGCTTTGTTTTACACTACAATATGAGTGTTATCGAGGTCAGTGTAAAAATCAATGGGGAAATGTAGCTGAACTATACTGAATTTTCTATCACTCTGTAGGGATTCTCATTATACTTTAATTTTAATACAAGGCATTTCAAAGTTGGGAGAAAAATCCTAATTTGTAAAACCTCCTGAGAGAAAGTTGTTTCTGCAACTAAACAGTGTCAAAATGATGAGGACTAAAGAAGTTTCAAAGTTATTACTGAAAATGCCTTCCACAGGGCAGGTAATACCCAGCGGCCACCACAGCACAACGCCGTCTGGTTCTGTTCTGGTTCCAGTGTGCTGCTCCCTCTGCCCTCACTCACCCCAGCCTTCCGTGCACACGGGTACTGAGCATCCAGGTCAGGACAGCCCTTCCCAAGCTGTCCCCTCTTATTAGAAAATACTTGTGTGCATAGTCCTTCCAGATTTGCTAATATCTGCATTTTGCAGCCATCTGTGTAAAATGGCAAGTAGTTTAGAGCTGCACAAGGAAGGCAGGGGCTAAGGGTCACTCTGTGTCCACACGTGCCAGCTCCTTTATCTCAGTTTCCTCACTCTGTCCTCTAGCAATGAGAACCGCGTTGGCCCTGGATCTCCCTCCACAGTCTACACAGATTACCGCTTCCCTGTCTCGTTCAACCTCCAGGTCAACCCTCTACAGTAGAAACTGTTACACAGTTGGTAAACTGCGGCTTAGAGAGGTTCAGTAACTTGCCCCAGATCACTCAGCCAGTAAACGTTACAGTGGGGTCAGAATGTGGGTCAGACTCCTAACCAAGGTGGCATGCGCCTTGGAAGGCTTTTGGTAATCCAGTTGCATCAAGAAGTAGGATATTTCTGCTTCTAACTGCAATGTGCTTATGTATAGTATGTGTACTCTAATATTACTAAGCCATATTTTGAAGTATGAAACATTAAAATAGAAATTTAGGAAGTATGAATATGAGTTGTATAGTTCTCTTTCTGCATCTAGTGGGTTGTCTGGGTTATCTCTAAGTTTGATCACCTATGTTAATTCATGCTATTGTCATTTGGATTAAATTAGACACATAAGTATCAGATTAAGTTCTTTTTTTTTATTAAGTCATAAAAATATAGAACGCTTCACGAATCTGCATGTCATCCTTGCGCAGGGACCACGCTAATCTTCTCAGTATCATTCCAGTTTTAGTATACGTGCTGCCGAAGCGAGCACACAGATTAAGCTCTAGGCCTGATTTTCAACTCTTTTTATCTCATAGTACACTTGAAGCGAAAGCTAAACTTCCACAGCACACTTTTATTAATCAAAAAAAAAAAAAAATGAGTAAAAAAACCAATATACTTACTGTGCTTTGAATTCTTCACAATAATTTAGTTCATGATCTTTGAAGACCTTTGCAGCAGACCTGAGATCCCCTCATGGCACACCAGTTGAAAATCACTGCTCTAAATTTTAACAACTGTGGGTTCCCTCTTATTCTTTTCTCAGTATACCAGGGCTCACACGCTTCTTGACGGGTCATAGTGTTTAACAGGAGTGATGCTTTAAATTTGGCTCTTCATATCAAATAACAAAAGATTATTGGAACTATAATCTTGTATTGTACATATTCTTCATTAAAAAGCTACACCTCAGTTTCTATATCTATTAATTGGAGGTAATTATATCATTGCAGAAGATTAGGCTGATGCCATGAATACCGACTGATCTCAAATACAAAAAATTAGTAACAAGGAATTTGAAAGATAGTAGGTAGTCAATAAAAATTATAGCCCATCTCTCTTCCCCACAGAATGAATCAAACTGTAAACATCGCCATACTGCAATACTGTTCAAATGGTCAAACACATCTACATTTGAAAATCCAACACACTGAACAGTCACGGACTGCAGAATAATGTTCAGGTCAACAACAAGCTACAATGGAAGTTCTGTGTGATTATAATGGAGCTGAAAACTTCCAGTCATCTGGTGATATCCTGGCGATCCTGATCTTTCTTTCTTTAATAATAAAGTATCCTCAGCTACTTTACTATTAAAGAAAGAAACACATTTTAAAAATAAATATAGTGTAGCTACCTGTGCAGGGTTTATGAAGTCTACAGTAGCATATAACAATGTCCTAGGCCTTCATGTTCACTTACTCAAGTACCCAGAGCAACTTCCAGTCCTGCAACCTGCATTTGTAGTAAGTGTGCCACTTCTTATCTTTCATATTTTTACTGTGCCTTTTACGTGTTTAGATCAATAAATACCTATTATTGGGTTACAACTACTTATAGTATTCAACACAATGACATGCTGCCCAGGTGTGCAGCCTGGGAGCAAGAGGCTCCACCACCGGGGCTGTGCAGAGCACACTCCACCTGGGTGCACAGTGCTGAGACTGCCCAGGTGTGCAGCCCGGGAGCAAGAGGCTCCACCACCGGGGCTGTGCAGAGCACGCTCCACATGGGTGCACAGTGCTGAGACTGCCCGGGAGTGCACTTCTCAGAACAGATCCCATTATTAGTCGTCCATGAAGATGAGGACAGAACTAACAGAAATGTGCAAGGAGGCTCTAGAACTAACGTACCAGGGTTAAGAACTTGGCAGTCACACACCTGCACACTTAACTGTGTCGTCATAGGTAAGGGCCAGAAGCTCTTAGTTATTCAGTTTCCTCTTCCACAGAAATGCCATCTGTCATATAAGATTGTTGTCAGAAGTGACGTGTTTATACAGCCCCGTCTGCAGACCTCACAAAACTCAGACAAACAGTGCCGGGGCACAGTATGTGCTCAGGACATGCTGTGGGGCTGGGAGACCTGCTTTGCTAGGATACTACACTGCACATTGAAATATTTGTAGATATGTGTATTTTTTAAAAATACCCGAGGAGGACTTATTTGTAAAGAGTAGACGTCTTTGAGTTAGAATGTCTGACTTAAATCTCATCTTTGCATGTACTGTGTGATTTCTGGCCAAGTACTTAATTTTGTGCTCCTTTATCTATACAACAAGAACAGCACCACATACTTCACTAAGCTTCTGCACACTTCAACACCGTACTGTAGGTAAAGTCCTGCTTAGCATTTACAACGCGCCAGTCACTGCTAAATACGTTTTAGGAGTGAATCTGCTCCCGACACACTAAAGGACACAAACGCGATGCACAGGTGTCCACTGCACCTGCTGAGAGCCAAGGTGTGAAGGCCACCTGACTGTCACCAGTTATATGAGGAAATAACTTGGCATGAGGAAAAATGAAAACTTTTTCTATCCCTATCTACCTCAGTACTAGAGTTAACAAATTAGAGAATTTAAGTGTTCAAAGCTTAACTGACAAAAGCGTATTTCTGCTTTATCAAAATAATGATATAGCCCATATTTATTTACACTACGTCATTACTCTAAAACCAATGTATGTGTATGTTGTGTATGTCGTTGTCTTCCATTTAGAATTTAAAACATAAAATAAAGAGGTTTCCAGATATTGAGGAAAACATTTTGACAGAATAAACACCCATTTCATATGTCAATGAACATCAAGGTATTTTATCAGAAGCGGTAACTATAAGCTCTATTTTGCCTCTGGTAACATTTCTTTCTGGGTAAATAGTTCTTTGGAAAATAAACTGGAACGAACTCATCATTCACGAGTGAGAATTTCTGCTAAAACTTCCCACACTTTGTTTTCCAGGCACGGATAATGCAGAGTATTTACATATTTCCAATGTCACTTTTGGCCCTAAGACTGAATAGTCACACACTCTTGAGGCCACTGTCCCTCTTCAAAATATACTGAACACATAGATCAAATATTTATAGTACACAAAACTGTAGTTTTATTCCCAAGCCTGATGTCTGTAACATCACAGTAAGCCTGGGTGTGGTAATACATGCTACTTGGTGGAGCATACAGTTCTTCTCCAACTAAAACAAACAAAAAATGAAAACAGTTGGTAACCCAAATGACCCTCACTAGCTGATTATCATGCTTCACTAGACACAGGTGTGTCCAACCTATAGCCTGAGGGCCGCATGAGGATGATGTGCGGACTTTTTGCTTATCTGTGGTGGCAGGTATCGTGAAAATTATGCACAGACTTTTCTGTGTGTTTGGCAGCTATTGTTAGTGTTGTGTATTTAATGTATGGCTCAAGACAACTTTTCTTCCAATGTGGTACAGAGAGAGAAGCCAGAAGGTTGGACACCCCTGTGCCTACAGCATCTGAATGCGGAAGGGCGTCAGTATCTACTGCGGGGCTGGTAACAAAGACTCAATCTTACCTTTGGGCTGGGGTGCTATAGCTGTTATCATAGGAATCATAACTCTGTTCATCATAAGCAGTGCCATATCCATCATCATAGTCCTAAAATATACCAGAAGTAAAAAAAAAAAAAAAAAAAAAAAAAAAAAAATTCAGAGAAGTTTCTGGAAAGAAAGAGCATTTTCCTTTTAGTAAACTTTTATTAATTCAGCTAGCATTTAACTATATGTCTAATTATAGTGTAAAGAAAAATACTGGAGTGACTTTAGTGAAAATGATAAAGAACTTCAAATATTCTCCCTATAAAAGTAGAGAATTTGCAAAAATTGTCAGAATTAATATTTTCAGAACCCTGGAAATTAACTAAAGGATTGTAGAGCTCTAGGGAACATTATTTTTAATGGCTAAATCCTGGTAAGAAGATTGAACTTTGTGGTATCTTAATTTGTCCTATTCCTAAAACTTAACACATACAAAGGGCAAACTTTTCAAACACATAGGTTCAGCAGGGCCAACTGCAGACTTCAAAACAGGTGCATTTTGGTATGTGTAAGGGGTCCTAAAACTAATCTTCTGTGTATACGGTACAATACTGGACAGTCCAAGAACTAAATGATATCTTCTCCACAGGAACTCTGAAAACCAAGGAGGGTGGACAACATGGGAGGAGACAGAACATGTCCAGAGAGCTGTCTTTGACCTGACTACACAAAGGCAAAAAAGCCTTTTTCTTGGGGGTAGTTTAAGAAAATAATTTGTGGGAATTGTTTGAGATTTCAGCTGCCTGGTATGTTGGAAAAAACATGGGCAAACAATGGGCTTGTCAAAGAGCTTCAAAGGAAAAGGAAGAATCAGATGTCCATAAAGGTCTTGAAAAGCCTCAGAATATTCCTGGCAATTTAAAAGGCCTGAATAATGCTGCCCCCATGCCCAGGAAAAACCTGGGAAGCCTCTGAGGTCTCTCTTCTGGCTGACCTTACTGTGCGGCATAAGCAGGAAATGAAAGGCTAAGGCCAATTAGTTGTAAACTAAACTGGCTGAGTGTCGAAGATGAATCCCAAGGTGCAGCCAGATACCCTGGGCAGAGATTAGGAAGTTTATAGGCATTTACTGAACTCTCTGGCCAGTCATTAGTTGACCACTAAGGTAACACAGAGGAAGACTTCACTGGCAAAAGATAATAAATATAGATTTCCTAAAATTAATGTGGGAAATTCCCTAAACACATAACTGAAACAAATAAAAAATCTTGGAAAGATTTGACTTCCAGAGTTGAAACATTATATTAAATGCCCATTTAAAAAAATGAGACATGCAAAGAAATACAAAAGCATGATCCACATACAATAAAAAAAAAAAAAAAAAGCAGCTAAAATAAAACAGGAGGAAGTTGAGACACTGGAGTTACTAGACAAGGACTTTAAGTCAGTTGTTTTCAATACATTGAACCTTGAACAACACAGATTTGAACTATGTGGATCTGCTTATACTTAGATTTTTTTCAACCAAAATGCAAATCCAAACACAGCATCCCTGGGATGTAAAACTTACACACACAAAGGGCAAACTTCAAACACATAGGTTTAGCAGGGCCAACTGCAGCCTTGAAAACAGGTGCATTTTGGTATGTGTAAGGGGTCTTCAAACTAATCTTATGTGTACACTGTACAATACTGGACAGTCAAAGAACAAAGGACACCTCCTCTAAGCAACTAAAGAAAAGTCTAAGCACAGTGCCTCACCAAATAGAGACTATTAATATAGATACAGCAAACGTAAGAATCAAAATAAAAACTGCTGAGTTACAAAGTACAATGACTAAAATGAAAAAATCATTAAAGCAGGTTTTCAGCAGATATAACTAGGCTGAAGGAAAAAAATCAGAAACTTAATGATAGATGAACTACCATTATCCAGTCTGATAAAGAGAAAAGAAGATGGAGAAAACAGAGCACCGAGAGTTAGGAGACATGATCACACTACTGAATACACCGTCACACTACTGAATACACCGTCACACTACTGAATACACCATCACACTACTGAATACACCATCACACTACTGAATACGCCATCACACTAATGAATACGCCGTCACACTACTGAATACACCATCACACTATTGAATACACCGTCACACTACTGAATACACCGTCACACTACTGAATAC
>NW_003852457.1:5000966-5023016 GCF_000181295.1 Otolemur garnettii
ATGCCATCACACTACTGAGTACACTGTCACATTAATGAATACACCGTCACACTAACGAATATATTGTCACACTAGTGAATACACCGTCACACTACTGAATACACCATCACACTACTGAATATGCCATCACACTAATGAATATGCCATTACACTACTGAATACACCGTCACACTACTGAATACACCGTCACACTACTGAATACCCCATCACACTACTGAATATGCCGTTACACTACTGAATACACTGTCACACTACTGAATACACCGTCACACTAATGAATACACCGTCACACTAATGAATACGCCGTCACACTACTGAATATGCCATCACACTAATGAATATGCTGTTACACTACTGAATACACTGTCACACTACTGAGTACACTGTCACACTAAGGAATACACCGTCACACTACTGAATATGCCATCACACTACTGAGTACACTGTCACACTAACGAATACACCGTCACACTAACGAATATATTGTCACACTACTGAATACACCGTTACACTACTGAATATGCTGTCACACTACTGAATATGCCATCACACTACTGAATATGCCATTACACTACTGAATACACTGTCACACTACTGAATACACCATCATACTAACGAATATACCGTCACACTAATGAATACACATGGACTGAGATTCCAGAAGGAGAAGAGAGAAGGTACTGGGAAGATCACTTGGAAAAACAATTGCCAAAAACTTCTCCAAATTGATGATAAACTTTAATCTTCACATCTAAGGAGCTCAATAATTTCTAGAGACCCACATCTAATACATGTCATTGTCAAACTGTTGAAAGGCTTTGAGAATCTTGAAAGCAGCACGAGAAAAAATTAATCACATACAAGATATACTACAACCAGGTGCTTCCTAACAAAAACCACAGAGGACAGAGGCCAATGGGAAGCCATATTATAAGCACTTAAAAAAATATGTTGTCAACTAAAAATTCTACACCATTCGTCCAGCAAAACTATTCTTCAAAAATGAAGGATAAATTAAGATATCGCAAGGTAAACAAAAAATAAATTAATTCATCAATACATGACATGCTCTATAAGAAAACCAGGGAGTCCCTGAGGGGAAGTGAAAGGTCACTTGAATCCACGTGGGAAAGTGAAGAACATTCTCCCTGTCCTGGAACCTCTCCAGTACAGACCAGATGTTTTTTCAGTTTCAAAACTTAGTACAAAGCAACAGTAATGAAAATAGTATGGTACTGTAATGCCTTCAACATTGTAAAATAACTAATAACCTGGAAAGCACTGTCTTTGTAGGAATAAGACATAATTTATACATGATCGCCTAGATTTTTAAAATTTTTTTCACGAAGAAGGAAATGCATATTTGTCAAAGACCTATATGTTCTGTGCTGTGACGACAATATACGATACAATAGAATATAAAAAGAATAGTTCCTAAAGGGAAGCAGAGGAAGAATAAAATCAAGAATACAGTTACAACACAGTATGCAAACCAGTGTTCTTCCTGGCAGCTGAAAGTAGATTACGATCAGCTAATGGCCTGTGCAAAGTGAAGACAGCTTCCAAACTAAGCCACAAACACCTTTTGAGATGATTTTAGTTATGAGGTAAGTTGACTAAGTAACAGACATTCCTAATATTTTGACAAATTAACAGACTAAAAGAAGCTAGTGTCTCCTAATAGAAGGAACATTCCTCCTATAAATTAAAAGCCAATTTTCACTTAGCACCTACCTTGTTTCTGGCCCTCTGCTAGACACTATTAATGGAAAAGAGTTTCCCCCTCCAGATAGGACAGTGCCATGAGGTGGAAAGGGGGAGAGATGACAGACAACTAAGGGCACAAGTATAATTCAAAGTGTCAAGTGTGTCAGACCAGCCCAATGGGAAAGAGAGAGGGCAGGAGATTTCCCAGTAGTGTCAATGTTAGAACTGACTTTCAATCCAAACCAAGGTAATAGTTGCCAAAGGAAGACATCAAACTAAGATTAGGCTGAAGGAACGGCAGACACAAAGCACTGAAGGAAGGACAGGAGCTTTCCTCACCCAGGGAGGCAACCTGCTTGGTGTGGGTCCTCGGGAAGATGCAGAAAAATGACACCAAGGACCCTAAACCAGGCGAGGAAGGACTCAGGTGAGGAACACGGATTTGAGCTTTGCGTGGCGGGACTCACTGTGTGTTTTAGGAGTATTTCTCTGGTAACAGCGTGTGGGCACGGGACAGAAGGGGTGAATCTGGAGGGCTGGACTGGCAAGTAGCTCACTGTATTGTGCTCACGGTTTGGTAATATGCAAAGAACACGGTTTGAAAAGAGTTCGTTAGCTTGAGAAGAATCCGGCTTCTTCAAATGAAGAATTTTATTTCTGCACTTAAAGATTATAAATGACCAAAAAGTTTAAAAAGTAGCTAAAATATTCAGGACCATACTATTCAACTTTGCACTTATGTCCTTGATTCCTTGTCCAGTTATTCCTGGAGACCTTGTAATATCTGCAATTTATTTGAATTTTTAAATAGCTTAGGTTATTAAGTTATTGATTGGTTTATTTTTATACTTAAGACTGCTTACATTTGCAATTCTCACAAAATGTCTTTCTTGATGATTTCACGGTTGGATTTGGCCATGAAAGTATTCTGTACTTGCACCCATTGTAAGTAAGAGGTATTATTTGTTCCTGGGATGGCATTTGAACAGCACAGGGAAGCAGGAGGCAGAGAGGGACAGAGGAAGGAGGAAAGGCTCCGTGCAACTGAGAATCCATGTGCGACTTTCTAGGAAGGGGTTAGAGGGAGTTACTGTTGATCATCTACTTACTTTTATTATATGGTAAGAGATGAGGTCACTGGCTGAGAATGGGGGAGATTCATCAACAAATAAATGAGTGAGCAAATGATTAAAATGAGGTGCTGTAGAGGTAGTGCAGCTGGGGGGAGCCTCAAACTCTTAGGGCTTTTTCCCCTCTGAGGACTGGGGTTAACTTTCTCCCTTTTTTTCGCCAATCTTCTTATCTATCAGTGTTCTCATTAGTGGTTGCTCATTTCTTAAAAAATCATGTAGTTTTACATTATAAATTTCTCCTATGGATTTTTGAGGCTAGAATAGGAATAATTAAAAAAAATTGTTTGCTACAATTTAACAGGTAATTGAGTGAAGTCACAAAGATCCAGCACAGACAGGGATGGTAGAGGTTTAGTTTACTCACACACCTGGGCTCAGCACTGCTCTTGTAATCCTTGCCAGGCCCTGGGGTGCAGAACTCACTGGACTTCCCTGCTCGCACTGCTCAGATATGCCGAAAGATTATCTGTACATTTTAAATCTTTGTGTAATTTCTCACATTTCCATATTTTCTCCTACAGAAGATTCTCCATTGTGACATGGCCCCGATCCTACGTCAGCCTCAATTTGCAGCATGTCCTCTGCCATAAACGCAGTGAGGACTCCCAGTCACGTGCTGTTTCTAGTAGAACTGTGCTGCCCTTCCTGCCTAGTGAATTTTCAAGAGAAAGAGCAAACGGCAGCCTCCAGGTCCACTGCAACTTCTCAGGCCCACAAAACAGAGACTACGGCAGGTTTGTGGCGCCAACAGCACACCCGCTGCCCACACCTCTGTTCCTGCAACCCATGGGTGTGACTGACTTCGCCTCGTCTGCCATTTCAGACGTGGACTGTGTCTCACTCACTCTTCCACACAGTGCCAAGAACACCCTGAGGATGCAGCGTGTTGCCCACACTCCACAGACAAAGCGCCGAATCCCTCTTTGCTCAGTCCTCTCCCCTCTGCTCTGAGTTCTCCTCAGCTGCTCTATACATCTCCAGATCCTCTAGTTTAGCTATTCCTCGGATAACCCAAACTATGGAAATTTATTTTAAAGCTAATTTTAAGTGACTTCCTGAATTTCCCAAGAAGCTTAATATAGATCCCTTCCATTGTCAAAAGGGGCACCCCCAAGAGGTTTTATTCCCTCCCTTGCCCTTTAAAAACGGGGCCCTGCACCTGTGAGCGAGGCAGCGGTGGGTGCCGAGACCTCGAAGACGGTGGTGAGAAGCCGCCGCTCCCACTTCTGGTCTGGATACAATCAACGTTTCCTGCTGTACCATCCCACCATCATTCCAACTAGCCAACAGGGATATTTGTTATCCCTTGAGTCCCTCTCATACCCAGCCCTTCCTATACTTTCCCAGTGTGAATCATTAGATTCATTCATAACTATTCAATTTATCAGAAGCATTCAGAATTTTTCAACTGGACCAGTACGGAGATCCTAACTGGTCTTCTGGGCTTTCTAATACTCCTTATCTCAACATTCTGCCAGAACTAGCTAACTAAAATGTAAAGCTGAACTTGCCACTTCCCTCCCTGCATAAAAATCCCCCTCTCCACTGGTGACCCTGCCACGCCTCTCCCAGTCTCACCTTAGCAGCTCACTAGGCGGTGCCCACCACTGCGCTTTGCCCAGTGAGCACGGCAGCTGGGGGAGGACCGTGTGGTTCCACGCCGTCACTCCCCTGCATAGGCCGTCCCTCTGACGCCACCCCCTTGATCAGCCAACTGAAGACCCCAGGCTGAATCATTACTCCTTAGTAACTTCTCCTCAGTGTTTTGTGACGATGGATAACTTGTATACGTGTGGCATTTATAATTACGTTTTTGTCCTTTCTCTTTCTTTCCTTTCTTGTCCTTTCCTTTCTCAAGGACCAGGTCTTGTTCTCTTGTATTCTAAACGTCTGGCACGTAGAAGGCATGCAGTAATGTTTGTTGAATGAATGAAGAGGACTAATTAATGAGCAAATTGTAGGAAATGTATAAGCACTTTTTAAAAGATGAATGGAAATTGAGGGAGACATTGCAAAATAAAATGCAATATTAAAATATTTTAAATATGATGAGATTTCACTTGTATTATTTTCTGTCAAACTTTAAATATCATTCCCTGCCTTCAGCAAAAAAATTCCCTTTGGAACTTTTTCTTTCATTTTTTTTTTTTTTAGAGACAGAGTTTCATTTTGTCATCCTCAGTAGAGCGCCGTCGCATCACAGCTCACAGCAACCTCTAGCTCTGGGGCTTAGGCGATTCTCTTGCCTCAGCCTCCCGAGTAGCTGGGAGTATAGGCACCTGCCACAACGCCTGGCTATTATTTTTTCTGTTGCAGTTCAGCTAGGGTGGGGTTTGAACCCCGCCACCCTCCGTATATGGGGCCAGCACCCTACCCACTGAGCCACAGGCACCACTTGCCTTTGGAAATCTTTATTCTATTTCTGAAAGTCAGAACAACATTATTAAAAATGGTGAATGAACATAGACCAGAGATAAGTATATATCAGTATGTTCTTTTCCCTCCTTAAAAAGACCTGTTTATTCATTAGGCTACATGTTTGTGTTTTTAGCTTAGACATGACACTGAACTGAGGGTGGTGAGCTGGACACTGGGGATGCCACGCTGTCATGAGGGTCAACATGCTCTCACACGGGGAAGGGCTCTTCACTTGTCATTCTCAACCTATAAAACTCAAACAGACGTAAGGCCAACCACCAGAAAAGTCTTGCTTTGAAAAGAAGAGATTTTCCAGGATAAAGGAAATGATCTGACCTATTTAATTCTATTTCTGTCACAAGTAAAATCAAGCATAACATTTAAACCATTAAATGGGAAAACCATTTTAAATGAACAGAGAAATTTACAAAGGAGAGATTTTAAAAATACTGTTTTGGTTTCATGTCTTTTAAAAGGAGATCATCATGCCATATATGACACTTCACTTAAATTGGGTGATAGCTTATTTCAAAATGTAGAAAATTTTCATATATAGTAAGTCTTAAAAACTTATTTAAATTGAGTCTTATGATTGAGTTTACAAAGCAAACATCAGTTAAAAATAGCTTTACCCAAGTTCATTTCCACTGTGAGTTTTAAATAGAGAATTGATCAGTCAAGATTCCTGTCATTCCAGCCACAGGTGAATGGTCTATGGGATCAATTTATTTTTAGAATGTCTTTTCTTCTCTTTAGTTCATGTAACAGGTAAAACTACATTTGTCTGGCTCAAAAAGATAGGAAAAGGAAAATAAAATAATAAAAAAGTTAACCTAGAAATCCCACAAATAAGGGAAGGGAAAAGGAACTATAAATGAAAACTAAAGAAGATGAAATTAAGTGAGAAATCCCACAACTACACATGCACAGGAAAAGGGGTCACTGGTTAAGTTTTACTGAGTCTGTATTAACCTGGCATCCTGCGGACTGAGTTTATATAGATAGCTCTTTCCATCTGCCACGTGAGGAAGGCTTTGTGGGATGTCTACTATGAGTCAGACTCTGTTCCGAGCACTAGGGATAAAGCAGTAAACATATAAGAAAGTTCCCCAAATCTTTACCCTCAAGGGGAAGCAGACAAATAAACACAATCACCAAATACATCCCATTCAGCATTCCATTTGAAATGCTCCCCAAAAGCCCCTATCTGCCAAGCTGGCTCCCCCATTTCTTTCACATTTATAATCTTTTAGCTAAAAGACTTCCCTGGTTACCCTATCTAATTTTGGAACTCTTTTTCTGGAATGACCGTGGAAGTTGTCATCACATAAGGTCTGACAATTAAGTTCATGAACTTGTCTTAGAAAAAGTGCTGTGAAGGGTGGACTAGGTGCTGGTATCGGTGTGCAGCTTCCCGAGGGGAGGAAGAAGAATGGCCTCCGTCTGAAAGATGACCGGCCACGTGAAAGACGTCAAGTTCGTTAGTCCCAGTGAGAAGGGGACAGGTCTCTTGGACCACGATAACTCCCATCTAATTCACAGTGTAGAGACTTCTGTGTGATGAAACTGGTAAGCACCAGGCTATCAGAGTTTTATAATGTTAGCATTAACATTCTTTGCTTAGCTCTCGGACTCACTGGGAAACCTTCAGATGGTTCCTGCCGTAACAGCAGTTCTGCTTGACGGAAGATGCACTGTTCTGTTATAAATGAGACTATCTGGTCTACTCAGTAGTACAATCCTCTTAATTCATAAAGTGGTCATATTTTAAAACTACTTAGTCAAACATAAAGTAAGTCATAAAAAGGAACAAATTCTAAGTGCAGAGCTTGTGAATTTCCACAAAGTGGGCACAGCTGGTTACACACCAGGAGTAACTAGGACTAGGAGCAGAAATGGAACACCAACAGTCCCCAGGATCTCCCCTGCCCTCTCCCAGGGAGTGAAATCACCACCGTTTTGACTTCCGACACTACCAATGAGTCCTACCTGCTTTGACCTGATGTACGTGGAATCAGTGCAGCTACCACTGTGTGCCAGGTCTCTCGCTCAGTGTTAGGTCTGTGAGATTCACTCATGTTGTCGTGTATAGCAACAAATGGTCCTTTTCATGGTTTTAAAATGTGGCTCTATATAATTATACTACAACTGCTTTTATCCATTCTACTGTTAGTAGATATTTTGCTTTTTAGGCCAATGCAGTGACTCACACCTGTAATCCTAGCACTCTGGGAAGCCTAGGAAGGAGGGAGGCCTGAATCCAAAAGTCTGAGGTTGCAATGAGCTATGATGACACCATGGCACTCTAGCTTGAGTAATAGAGAGAGATCTTATCTTGAGAAAAGTAAAAACAAGAGAGAACTTTGTTTCTTTTTAGTTTTTGCCCACAAGAGGGTTATACAAGTCTTCTTTGCGTCTGCATATGTCTGCATGGTGAGGAGTCCCCCAGGAGCAGGACTGCTAGGGCCTGTGAGCTGGGCTCCCAGAGCCAACTGTGCCAAACATTGTCCCAAAGTGGCTGTAGCAATTTATAGCCCACAGCTGTGTGGGAGAGTTCCTATTGTGCTCAGCCTAGCCAACACCTCAAACTATCCTTTGATTTTAGTCATCCTAGCATGCATGAATTATAGTGGATGTTGCACTTTTCACATATTAATACAGAAGATGCACTTCATGAAATGTGGGGCTACATTGGGAAACTGAAGTCGCTTTCCAAGCCAACACCAAAACCAACACGTGTATATCGCCTTTTGTGTGTCAGGCACCATTCTAAGTATTTTTCATATGGCAATTTGTCTCATCGTCAGTAAGAACTTCAAGTGATGATAACTAACATTCCCACTGGCAGATGAGGAACAGAAGCAGCCAGCAGTGGAGCGTCTCCAGCCCCTAAGGTCAGAGCAATTAAGGGCGGAGCAGGGTCTGAAAGGCAGTTTGGCTTCCTGTTTTGCATTTAGCCACTGTGAGATATTTCCTGTTCCTATAAAACTGGAGGCGCTACAGTGAGCTCCGGGAAGTGCATCCTCATCCCCCAGCATGAGGATGCGCCTACATGGCCAGCCGGCCTCCCGCTTGCTTCACCAGCTGACAAGGCGCTTCCACTTCGAAATGCCTCGTAATAGTATTTTAAACTCCTATAAAGGCTCTTCAAGATTGCACACCCTGTTATGTACCTCACACTCTATTTTACCCATAAACAACTGGAGAGAATAAAAACAAATATATCAATCAATGATAATATACCATCATCAACAGTAATATCCCACCGAGACTTTCCGTGTGCCTAGGGCTTTGACTACCATGGGGATTCTCCAGGGAAAGGCCTCCCCGCTCTGCCTGAGTGCTGCTAGTGCCTTTCCCTCTTTGCTTTAGATGTTTCTGTAGAAAGTCTCTCCACACTGCATCAAGCAGGTAGTCTTCCCTCTTTGTTCCTCTCTAAATATTCTCTGCACTTAAGTCAATGATAGGTGTTCATATCCTGAATGCTGTCTTTTGTCTCTGTATCGAGAAATCCAACACTGAGTACAAACTACCCACTGTGCCCTTTGAGTCAAAGGCACAGCCCTCACCAGCAATAACTTAAAGTGTCATGGGAAACAAGAAAACAAATGAGGGGGTGATTACACTAAGATGCGTGCCCTGCACAAGATGCACATACGGGAACAAACACAACGGAGACTCAGCCCCCCAAACACAGGGGATTACTCACAGACACAAAGTCAGGGTGATAACTCCTAGGAGCACAGGCACACCACCATAAAATACTCCCCTTTGCAGGAAGAGTATTTTGAGCTGAAGACAACTGTGAATAGCAGAAACAAGAAAAGTTCTCTGCTCCCTATTTGCCTAAAAGGAAGATATTTATCTACATTGACAAAGACATCCCTCCCTGCCCTCACATGAGGGCAAAGGCTAATCTCTGAGAATTTCAGGCCCTAGTTAGTCAGAGAAAACACCAGGTAACGAAGTAGCACTGACTCGTCCGTCCACTGTTACCCCTAGTGACTCAGAAGCCCTTCCCTTTGTCTAGGCACTTGGCTAAGATGTCCTGTCTTTGTTGAAGATGCTGCAGAAGCCAGAGCTCTAAGCCACCTCCTGAGCTTACTCATTCCCTGGGTATCGCTCAGTATCTAGGAATTACGTTAACAAGCTTGTTTGTTTTTCTTTCCAGTAAGAACTCACAGGGACAGAGCAAAAATTATTCTTCCTCCCCTGCACTGTGTTCCTTCCTAGATCCTAATCTACTTGCAGGGAGAGAGGGAGTTCTATGAATGCTGGTTAAATGCCCAAGGAAAATGATAAACCCAAGATGGCAGATTCCTGTAGGGAGTCAAGATGACAAAGGGCTAATCTAGTGATTCCCAAACCGTTCCCTGCCTCAGCCCTATTTCAACCGAGGGACAAGATACACCTGTCACATCAGCTCAAATATAACCACATCACCCTACTTGGCCTAGTTACGAAGGCAAAATGTGCTTTCCCTGACTCATGACACCATCATTCCAGAGCCGCCTTCTTCTTGATAGGATACATTTTTATTGTTGTTTTTGTTTAAGGTAAGAAGAAAAAAGAAAAACACCCTCTGTCCACATATATTTAAAATCTGGACTTACTTCCTAAAGTTTTATATTTCTAAAATAAGTCACCCTTTCAAGCAGTTTAGGAGAAAGACTGACTTGTGAGGCTCCTGACAGACCTTTCCAGTAAATTGCACTCCACTCTTACCTTTGCTTCTGGTAAAATGAATATAAAAAATTATGGAACCTTCATCCTTTTGTCTGAAATAAAAAGGTGTCCCTAGGCTCTTCAACTCACATTTAAAATGCATTTTCATAAATAACCTTTTCACAATCTGTATTCTGTTTTAATTAAATTTCTCACTATGGAAAACAAGATAATTGAAGCAGTTTAGAGATTAGTTAACTGTCAAAAATTATGCCAGCAGTCACTGTCCTGGGAAAACCTGCCGTCAGTACAACCCCCATCCTTACAAAAATCCCCGAACCAGTCATATGTTTAAAGATCCAGGTGAGCTCCAGCTTCTCAGCAGAATGAGAAAGATTAGGCCTTCGCTGAGTCCTTAAACTAACCCCACATTTAAATAATAACAAGTATATTTTCAAAATATATGGCTTGCTCTAAAGGCCTTTACTGATGCTCCCAATCATCACAATTTGGAGAGTTTATTCTTATTACAAAGGAAGAAGTGGTAGTCCCTGTACTCCCGTTTCAGATGAAGAAACCATTCATGGTAGTAGCGATGCTTTTCTTCAGACAACTTCCATCATTCACAGACAGCCCTCCCGAGTCAGGAGGCCAGAGGACAGGCAGAGGACGCACACTTGCTCTCAGAACACAAGGTTTATCTCTGCTGAGACTCAAAGCTCCCTCTGACTCTGGAATCCTGGATCGCATTAACCAGTGGCAGATGCCCACTGGTTAATGTGAGGAGATGGAGGAGATGTGCCCTACAACCATCGCAGGAGGACGGCTAAAACCAAGTCCTCCTTTCCCACTTGTTCTAAATTCTATACAGCAACCTTTATGCCTGAAGAGATGAAATAAGTTTTCCCACTGATGTGTCAGTTTCTCCAATTAGGGGGTGGGAACCTGTGGCTTTGGGGTCACATATGGCTTTCTGGATCCTTGACTGAATCTAAATTTACAGAACAAACCCTGTTAATAAACAGCAGCAAGACTCTGAGAATCCAGAGACCTATGCCATGGTTTGTTCTACAGAGACAAAATATGCACGGAGAGGACCTAGGACATGACTTGCCAGAAAGCACGGCCACGGCCACAGCCACGGCCCCGGGGATTCTCCTGCTAACTAGAAGTGTGATTGGGGAAATTACTGTCCTCTCAAGCCGTCTCAGCGTCAGCTATCTAGAGGCAGCGCCATTTCCCTTCCCAGGGTTGACGTGAGCATTGAGGGAGAGAACCCTGCACATTAACACTTGGTAACAGTGAATAGCCAACAAATGGCAGCTGCCTTTTCTTCCATTAACTTAAAAAAGTTGAAGAGTGTACTGCTTTTCTGTGGTCACTGAATCAGAAAAACTAAATTATGAAAGCAGGTAACTGTCCTACAGTTTCGTGACAGTTTCCCAGTGGCAGTTGTATCGTCCTTCCAAACTTAGACTAAAAAGACTAAAAGCAATCATTTTTTTACTGGCATTAAGATTATAGTTGATTATTTTACAAAGAAGCATCAAGGAAGCTCAGGAACTTCTCTGGTCAGTAAGATACATGGGGTCGGGCATCAGTTTCGAATAAGGTCCAGGACCAGTTACGCCTGACACATGATGGCGGCTGTGTCTTTGGCTCCTTCTTCAATTATTTATTTGCTCATTTCTTCCAGCCGACAACATTATATAATGTAGAATGCCAGGAACACAAGCTGTGCACTAGGGATTAGACAACCTGAGATCCACTCTCAGTCCACCCACCTTCCACCTGTGTAAGTCACTGAACTGCACTGGCTACATCATTGGAGGCCGGTGGCATCCCTGACGGCCACTTTCAGCTGAGAACACCGCCTGGCCATGCTGCTGAGGAGACCCATGCGGCCACGTCAGTCAAAGTGCAGCATAGCAGGGGTCTCTGCTGCCCCTCACAATCTCTGTGCTGCAAACGTATGGATGCCCTAAGGCTACCTCCTAGAAATTCTGACCAGAGGGTCTGGAGAGAAAAGTGCACAGGGTCTGTGGTCAGATGTACTTGGCTTTGCTACTCTGGAGCCCCATGGCAGCCTCGAGGGCCTCGAGCCTCTCATTTAAAAACTTGCAACCGACTGTTTATTGTAACTCAATTTACAATTGCCAAAATATGGAAACAGCCTAAATGCCCACCAACCCAGGAATAGATGAATCTTGGGTCTACCCCTGTGATCTGGAAACAAAGGCCCAGCCATCCCCAGGGAAGTCACCTAGTTCTCACATCCAAAGAAGGTGCAGCAAAGTGACAGCAAGATCAGGACCAGGTCAGCTGTGCCTGTGGACGGGGGAGGTGCTGTGCATCACGACCACGCTCCTCCCGGTCAGTCACCACGGAGCACATGGCACTGCCTCGTGCTCTCCACTGGCTGAGAGGTGCAATGCGGCTCTGGGCTACTGGTGACTGGGAGCCCCATCACCACAACGTGCCACCCATGAGCACATCTCAAGCAGGTTTTTCTGGGAAACATCAAATCACCAAGGTGAGGCCCCAAGGTGTCTACTTGGTAACAGACTGCGGCCTTAAGTCCAAGGTACCATTTTTCTTGTACCTTGTATCTTCTTCCGTAAATGGCTTTTGAGCAGAACTTGTAGAGGACTGGAAATTCTTAAATAGTGAAAATGCTACTTTCATTTTTGCCAATAACTGTGTGAATGAATAGACCCTCTGTTGGTCACAGTGACCACAGAAAGACCCTAAAGCTGAATTGTTGACTCTGAGAAGGGAGGTCAGACGGCCTCTTCACGGCCCCTGCCCTTTCTGGACACGTCCTTTGTGACTCAGTGACATGCCTAAGGCTAACAGTGCAAAGCTTTATTCAATGCACTCAGCAGATCCCTTGACAGAGTTCTAGTAGCTTGTGTATGATTAATAAACATCCTTATTAGGTTACAACATTCCAAACCTTTATATAATACTTCCTTTCTTTAACCAATTACAAATAAAAAAATCTTTGAACCCGACCTATAAACTATGACCCACCTTTTTTGGCCAAACGAATGTGTGCCCTCCACATACTGACCGAGGGTCTTATGTGTAATCTCCATCTCCATGAACGTAAAACTAAACTGTAAGGCAGCTACCAGGGCCACATTTTCATAGGACCTCTTGAGGCCATGTGCTCTGGGCCAGTCACACACATTTATACATTTTGCACACAAGTTTCATTTTTTTTTCCCATTAACAAATATAATAGTAGTGGGCTGAGAGATGGTTGTGTTCATTTTTTCTTTTTTCCAATCCCATGCCATGTCATATCATTCTTCCCAAAAGTTCTCCATTTCCATTTACCAACTTGGGGTAGGCTAAAAACACAGAATTGGTGACTTGCAAGGGACACAGACGCTATCTGATGCAGTGCCCTGACATTCCCGATGAGGCAAACATGCAGCATCTGCTATACTTTCCAGTGGCTTTTAAAGACGGAACACAGGCCTGGAATGTTGAGTCCTGCACCTGCCCCTTCTTTACTTTTGGCAAGACACTGAACTTCCCAGATTGAAACTCTCATTTGTACGACACGGAGCACACTGCGTCACTGCATGGTTGTAGGAATAACGTGACATATACGGAAGTGCTCCGTGCAGAATAGTTTCTCATGAAATATTATGTCCCTCTTGCCAGTTCCTTTTTACACTCTGATGAGATTTATGGTACGTTACTCTGTTTCCTTTAGGAGCGGTAAAAAATTAGTCTTACTGCTTTATAACCTGTGACTTCTCTGTGAATACCAGAAGACAACCTGGAGAAGTTCTTTATTCAAATGCCAGAGACCACATTTCCTCCCAGCATATGGTTTTAATAATAACTTGAAAAACAAATCAATGAACATTCCTTCATTAGAACAACTTTTCAAGTTTCTGCTTACTTGGTCCAGCAAATATTACTAAGTACTTACCACGTGCCAAAAACTATGTTAGTAGCTAAAAATTTAACTAATTAAGATATAAAAGTATTTTTCCTTAAAAGTTAAGAATCATCTGAAAAACAGACACATACTAACCAACAATTGTACACATAGCTTTTTGCTAATGATTATGTCACATGCAAATTACAACATGAATAAAACTGAGAAAATCACATAATATGCATCTGGGCTGGGTTCTTCACAGGCAGCAATTTTGAAAAACTCAGTCTTGAGAATATTCATTCATCCATTGAGCAAATATTTATAGAATACCTACTATGTGCTAGACATTATAATAGTTGCTGAGAATAAAAAGATGAAATGAGGGAGGGGTCCCCAGAAATACGGAGTTTAGACTAATTTATGATAATTCCAATTCAGTGTAATAATTATTTTAGTATTAAATGTATTCTAAGAAGGCCAACTTCTCCCCTTGATACATGAATAAATAAATAACCATTACTTTGTGTTTCAGGATCCTTTGCTTTTTATTTTATTTCAGGTTAATTTGAGGATACAAAACAATAGGTTACAATATTTGCATTTGTTAGAGACAGTCCCTCCTATAATTGTGTTCCACCCCTAAGAGATGTGACATACACCCTAAAATTGTACTCATTAAGTGGGATCCCCCTTCAATCCCCGCCACCTTGAATGGATTTGAATTTTTCTCTTATACAGGCATGTATTACATCGTCTACGGACTTCATGTTAGGACTGAATACATTGGATTCTTGCTTCTCCATTCTCTTTTTTTTGAGACAAAGCCCCACTATGAGGCCCTAAGTAGAGTGCCGTGAGGTCCAGCTCACAGCAACCTCAAACTCTTGGGCTCAACTCTTGCCTCAGCCTCCCAAGTAGCTGGGACTACAGGTGCCTGACACAACACCTGGTTATTTTTTGGCTGTAGTTGTCATTGTTGTTTGGCAGGCCTGGGCTGGATTCAAACCCGCCAGCTCTGGTGTATGTGGCTGGTGCCCTAGTCACTGAGCCACAGTGCCAAGCCTTGCTTCTCTATTCTTATGATACTTCACTAAGAAAAATGTGTGTTGGACATCTTATACTACACTCATCCTATCTAAAATCCTATAAAGAAAAAAATAGATAAAATAAAAACTTCAAGAACAGAGTGTCCCTTCCTCCCCCTTCCCATGCAGCAAGCTAAGTGTGGTGTGTGAGTGGTCTTCAGGATTTCAAGGTAAGACCAATGACCATGGCCGGAGGGATGCTTGACACTGCAAAGCTGCATCGGGGAGGCTAGAACTGGAAAATCCAATTCAGATTGGGTCAGGGAGGGAAGATGGGCCAGAAGAGAACACCTGAGAGAGGGAGAGCCCTGCTGGAGAGCTGCTGTTGGCTCTGGCTACTCCTCACACTGACACCAGCAACAGCTCGTTATCCGTGTGCATAGAGAGTCAGTTCCTGACACTCCTCACAGTCTTGTTATTTTGGGGGGGAGGGGCCGGAGACAGAGTCTCACTTTGTCGCCCTTGGAGCGTGCCATGGTATCACAGCTCATAGCAACCTCAAACTCTTGGGCTCAAGTGATTCTCTTGCCTCAGCCTCCCAAGTAGCTGGGACTACAGGCATCCACCACAACACCTGGCTCAGGCTGGTCTTGAACCCATGAGCTCAGGAGATCCACCAGTCTCAGTCACTCAAGTACTAGGATTACAGAAGTGAGCCACTGGGCCTAGCCTCATACTCCTGCTATTAATGTAACTGAGGTCTTAAAAAAGAATGTGATGCTAAGTGAAGAAAATATTTTTTTGCGGGGGGGGTTATTTATCTTAAAAGGCATTCCCAGGAAAAATAGACAATTAAGTGGCAAGTATATATAACCCAACCTGGGGAAGGAGGTACCCAGGAGGGTGTTTCTTTCTCTCTAGTGTCCCATTATATCACCCAGAACATATCTGGAAAGCACACAGCCATTTTAGCATGTAAAAGTTATTGCTGTACGGAGAGGGTGAAATTGCAAATGCTGCCTTCTAGCCAAACTGAAATGATGATGCCACACGAGGCTGGCAGCTTTGTGAAGGTGCATCACAGTGTGACCCGAGTGCCAGCCCTGTGCTGAAACCGCAGCTGCCACCTGTCACTGCTGGGAAGCACGCTGGCGGGGAGTGTGGGACGCAGCAGGGTGGCTGCCTCCCTGGGGGCCCACCAACGTTTGTCTGCTCCTGAAAGGACATGCATGGGTATTCTCCCACAGGGCCAGCCTCCTTGGTAGTAGACGGTAGGGGGTGGGAAGAGGAGTAAATTAACTCAACAGAACACTTGGCAATTCAATTGTTATAATGCCTTGCCCACTAAGATCAGAGCTACAAGTACCAGAACCAAATGTCCTCAATTTCTCTTGTTTTTGCTTTTCTTGCTCTAAACATTCAAGTAAGTTTTATTTTTATTCATCAATTCCTTTCTAGACTCATTAGTGTATATACACTGAGATAGAATATGGTTCACATGGTAAAAAGTCAATCAAACTTTATTAAAAGTGAAAATGAATGTGTATGAAGAAAGCAATGGCTCTTTCTGAAATATGTGGATTTTGAAGCCAAAAAAGAGATACTTGGCCTGACTAACACTAACGTTTATGGTAAAACTGGCCTAGGATCCAGGTTTCCTACCCCCCGCCTGGTAATTTCCACTACTGTATCTAGCCACATCTACACTAAATCCAAACCCTACACAAGTCAAGGTAAGCTGGAGTGGAGACGACACTGGGCCTATCTAAAAGGAGTTTAACACTGCCTCACCTTCACAGTCCTGCTGCTTTTAGGAGACACAGCATTTGTGGAAGAGCTCAGGAAATGATTATTTTAAGTTTGATAAGAATGTTAGAGAATAGGAAACAAGTTGAACTGTGAAGAATAAACAGACAAGAGACAGAGGCCACATCCTTCCTCAACTGAAGAGCAAGATGATGAAAGTGTTTACCATAGGATCTGCTTAATAAGGTATGTAATCTCTGCCAAGTATAAAGAGAGCACAGCTCTCCATCCCTGCCAGGCCAGAGTTCCCAGTCTAGGGGAGAGAAATGTAACAACTGCAGTAACCTCAGTAGGTGAGCGATTAGCTCCTCTGCATTTCTTTAGCAATAGTTGACCTTGGTCTAGAAGAACAAATAGGAGACAGTCAAGTGAAACCTGAGGAGATCATTTTAGGCTGGCAAGGAGCACAACAAAGCCTGTGAGCATATGAAAACAGCAGGTTCAGAGAATACAAAGAGTTTAGTAGCCGAAGACAAAGATCTTGACCTTTCCAGTGGCTGTAGATGCAGCAGAAGTTCATCTGGTGCAGGGAATTACTGCAGCCTTTAGAAACTGTGCAAAGAGGTACTAAGCACCTAGCAAGAGATCACTGTTCAGGCAAAACCTAAAAATCTGTGGGTTCCTACATTATAACCCTGCCTGCTTCCCTTTCATTGACAGTAGCTAATAGACTCTCACTGTAACATTTTCAATTACTACTATGAATCATCATCCACTCTTATTTTCTTCATTTGTGGTAAACTAAGACATTATAGGAAGAATTCCAGAGGGTTTCTATTCTTAAAGAATTCCTTTCTCCTCACTTTTCATAGTTCCTTCTCTTAAGCAAGTCTAGGAACTGTATCAAAGGGCAACTGAAAAACTGACTTGTACCAGTTGAAAAAGGAAGAATTTTTGTTTTCTTCACTACAAAGAATTTCCATGGAGAGCCTATATTTAACAGCATAGTTTAAAAGGAAACACTTAAGGGTGAAACCCTCTTGGTATGTGGAGGCCTTTATGTTTTAAATGACTGAATATTTGGAAGAGTGGAATACGGAGGAATGTTGGGTTAAAATCCTGTAGGAGCTTGATAACAAGTCTCCTGGACCCCAGTCTTGTCCTTCCCCATCACTCAATTTTTTCTTTTTTACTTTAGATTTAATTTATTTGATAAAACAGGTCATGTTATTTTTGTACCTCTAGTATTAAGTGCTTAGCATTTATTAAATGGTTGCTGAATTAAGGTAGAGTTATTCAAGCACCAAAACAAGGTGAGGAAGGGGACATGGTCACAACACCCACTGCCACTGTTTGACACCTTCACTTACATAGTCTCCATAGGTCTCTTGCGTTGGGGGTGGCGGTGGGGGTCTGTACCCAGTTGGGGGAGCTCCTCTTGCTCTGGGGGTGAGAAGTCCTCTTCCCCGACTCACTGGACCTCTGGTGGATAGAACTCCCCTGGGAGCTGGTGTCCCCCGAGGGACACCAACTCCAACTGGCCGGGCTGTGACTCCTCCCCTTCCCCTGCAAGGAAGAGAATCAAATTAGCAGTATTTATAATATTCTCTAACACTCCATTCGTCATATACATTTTTATGCCTCAGAGAAATCAAAGAGCTATATTTCTGTAAAAAGGAATGAGGAAATGATAAACAAAGAAAGAACCCAAGGGAGTTAAATCATTCAGGTAGTGAGTCCAGCAACAATACGGTAATATCAAAGAAGTTCATGCTTAAGGTCTGGCGAGGAGGCACCGTAGGAAGCTATGACATCTGCAGAGGCTGCATGAACGCCCAGGTCACAGCCAAACTTCACTTCCACACCATGACGCAGGCCTTACCTCGCTTATCTGTGAACAAGGAAACTGAGCCTTCAAGAGAGTTGAGAACTTAAGGCAAAGCTGGGGACCAAAACATATGCCCTAGTTCCACCAAAGAGGGAATAAAATGTACTTTCCCAAATAACACACCAATTGCATGGCAATATAAAATAGCATCTTTAAACTAAATAAATCTAAGTATTTTCTGAGCAGAATTCAACATATTCAGGTACTTCCAATGTAAAGCACAAGACTCACGTCAGAGAGGAAGGAAGGAGGTGGCTCTCCCAGGAATGGCTCAGCGTAAGCAAAAGCCTGGGAAATGCGCAAGTTCTCTTTGAAGAAATAAGGACAGAAAAGTGTGTCCACACCAGAGAATAAAGACATAGCCGGAACCACCTCACCTACACGATGGCCATCAAGCAAGAGCTGCACCTGATAGTGCTGATTGTCCACAATCAGTGTGTTTGGGATGGCAAACTCATTTCACAAAAATAATGAGAAATTAATGAAATTGAAAGCTGGTCCTTGAAAAGATTAATAAAATTGATCTCTGGACAGGCTAATCAAGGGAAGAAATCCACTGACACCAGAAATGAAGAGTTTCATCACTACTCACCTCAGGACATGTCTAATGAAATGAAGGAATACTCTGACAAACTTCAGGCCCCAAATTTTGTTAATATTGATGAATGGGACTAATTTATGGTAATATACAAATGACCAAAACTCACACAAGGAGAATTAAACAATCTGAACAGGCTTACTTCTATTGAAGACATTTAATCAATAATTAATAACCTTCAGAAAAGAAAACACTACATCCATATGGTTTCACTAAATTCTATTAAATATTAAAGGAAGAAATAATGCAAATTTCTCTAGTAAAATCAGAGGGAATATTTTCTAACTAACTCTATAAGGCTGGTCATTAAAAATGCCTCCTGGTCTTGAACCCTGGCAGGAACCTGTCATAGAAAATATCTCCCAGAATTCTTTTCTAAGTCTCCCTCTGAGGATTACAACTGGTTGGGGGTAGATGGAAAAGGGGGGACAGTTGCTGGCCTTGGGACCAACACAGCTGCTCTCTAACCTCCTGAGGATGAGACAAGTTGTCCTAAAAATCATTGTGGAAAAAGAGATTCATTATATGATGAAAAAGTGGAAATAAGTATCATTCATGAACACAGATACAAAAATCCTCAAAAATATTACAAACTGAATTCAATAATATATTAAAATAATTACACACCAAGACCAAATAGGATTTATTCCAGGTTTATAAGGTAGGTTCAATGTTAGAAAATCAATGCAATCTACCATGTCAAAAAGGCTAAAGTAGAAAAATCTTATAATTGATTATATAAATAGAAAAGAAAAAGCATCTAGCAAAATGTAACACCAAATCATGACAACAGCTTTCAGGAAACTAGGAATAAAGGAAAAATGGCTCAAGTTGAAGAAGAACACCTGAAACAAACATACGTCATATTCAATGTTGAGAAATAGAGTACTTTGTCCTTAGGACTGGAACCGAGGCAAGAATGTCTGCTCCCACTGCTAATATTCAATTCAACGATGCACTAGAGAGTCTACCTACTTGAATAAGACAAGAAAAGTAAATAAAAATTATATAGAATTTGAAGCAAGAAACAAATCTAAAAGAATATCCCCAAAAAATTACTTCCAGAGATAATAAGCTAGTAAAAGATCTAAGAATATAAGCCTACTAACTTAAATTCAACTGGAATTTGAAAATTAAAACACAAAATAATTTACAGGAACCACAAAAAAAATTAAATCTTTTGTTATAAAGCTAACAAAACAGGTACAGAATCTCTGTGTACTACAAACTCCAATGAAAAGAATCAAAGCAAGAGAACATTCCATATTCATGGGTATAAGACTCCATCTTGTTAAGATGCCAATGCTATACAGTTTGATCTATAGACTCAATGCAATCAAAATCTCATCACCCTACATTGTAGATACTGACATTCTAAAGCAGCGCTTCTCAACCTGGGGGTCGTGACCACAAGAACTGTGTTAAATGGCTGCAGCATTAGGAAGGTTGAGAACCACTGTTCTAAAGTATACAGGGAAAAGAAAAAGATCCAGTGAATACAGGTAACATTGAAGAAGAAAAGCAATATTAGAGGAGTTACAGTATCTGATTTCCTACCTATTATAAACTATAGTGATCCAGTCTGGTATTGGAGAAAGAATACATACAGATCAATGAACAAAACAGAGAGCCCAGAAATAGACCCTCAGCAATACAGTCAATGGATTCCTACAAAGGAACAAGATAATTCAATAAAGAAAAACTGGCTGGGTCTTTTTCTTTCAAACAAACAGTGCAGGACTAGATATCCATATGCCAAAACAATCAAACACACAACCAGCCACAGATACAGACCTTAATAACGTTCACAAAAATTAAGTCAAAATGGATTTTAGAATCAAATATAAAATATAAAACTTAAGAATAAAATCCATATGATGTTAATTTGGTGATGAGGTTTTAGATACAATATCAAAAACATAGTCCACGAAGGAAAAATTGATAACCTGGACTTTATTTGTAAAACATGTGCCTGATAAAGGATCTATAACTAAAAATAAAAAACTTTAAAAAATCAACAAAAATGAAATAACCTAACTAAAAAATGGGCAAATACGCTAACAGACAGATCACCAAAGAAGATATATAGATGGCAAATAATCAAGAAAGATGTTCAACATTTGTCATTAAGAAATTGCAAATTAAAGCAGAAATAAGATACCACTTCCATATCTATTAAAAATGATTAAAATAAGAGGTCAGGGTAGGTAGACTGCGTGAGTTTAGAAGTTCAAGAGCAGCCTGAGCAAGAGCAAGACGTCATCTCTTAAAAAAGAAAATAGGGGCAGTGCCTGTGGCTCAAAGGAGTAGGGCGTTGGCCCCATATGCCGGAGGTGGCGGGTTCAAACCCAGCCCCGGCCAAAAACTGCAAAAAAACAAAAAAACAAAAAAAAAAAAAAAGAAGAAAATAGCCAGGCATTGTGGTGGGCACCTGTAGTTGAGAGGTGGAGGCAAGAGGATCGCTTGAGCCAAGGAGACTGAGGTTGTAGTAAGCTATTACATATTACATCGTAGCACTCTACCCAGGGCAAGAGAAAGAGACTCTGTCTCCAAAAAAAGAGAATATATCAATTGTTGGTGAGGATCTAGAACAAAAGGAATGCTCATCCATTCCCTGTAGGTATGCAAAATAAATAAGTAGATATACGAGGAAAGTAAGATTTTTCTTGTTGGAATGAATGTTATAGATAAGCAAGGGTAAGAGGCTTTAATGATAAATGTGAGAATTGATTAGAATCAGAGACTTTAGTATGAACTCATTTCAGTTTACTATAGATACAGAGGATTAAATGAAGAAAGCCCCACAGAGAAGCATACAGACACAGGTTAGTACACACACAGGCATGTCCATACGCTGTCAGCTCAGAGAGCCTAGGAGCAAGGAAGGGTGTTCTGGCAATAACAAGCTGAACTAGCACCCTGATCTGGGTCTCTGGCAGTAACAAGCTGAACTAGCACCCCGATCTGGG
>NW_003852457.1:5023058-5064326 GCF_000181295.1 Otolemur garnettii
GCTGAACTAGCACCCCGATCTGGGCCTCTGGCAGTAACAAGCTGAACTAGCACCCCGATCTGGGTCTCTGGCAGTAACAAGCTGAACTAGCACCCTGATCTGGGTCTCTAAAACCACTCCCCAGTGAACAGAGCAAGAGGTCCCAGGAGAAATGGCTGATTCTAGCACTGGAGGTAGAAAATATACAAGATGAAGCTAGAACAGCTTGTGGTGCCAGAATGCAAGGAAAAGATAATGAATGAATAAATAAAACCCCCTAAGTCTTAAGGGCATGTCAAAGGAACAGAAGAACTAACTGAAAGAATCTGGGCAACCAAATAAGCAGTGTTGGACTGTAACCTAACATACGGAACTAGTATCTATGGAGTCCACATTGAAATAAATAAATACATAAATGATAGAGGAAAAGAGACAAATCTTCCCAATAATCTTCATAAATATTCCACCCACCAGGAGATGAAGTATAATTACCCTCTTCTTGAAGCGGGATTGGGTCCCCACAGTGACTGCCTTTTAAAAGGTACAGTATGGACAGAGAGAAAAAGAAGTACCCCCTACGGTGGAGAAGGCTGATGGTGCTGCCTTACTGGGTGATTCTGACATGAAGCGCGAAGTCAACCTGTGTGATGTGATGAAAATTGTGTCCTCCCTCTGTGGTTTTCATTCCCCAAACTATTACCCAAGGTTCATCATGACAAAATGATCAACCCAATTGAGAGATAGCATATAAAAAGTATGACTGGTACTTCTCAGAACCGTCAACATCAGACAAAAGCATATAGTTGGACATGGCTGGCAGACAAAAGCAACAGCCTGAAAAAGGCATAGCCACAAAGCAGAGAGAGCCAGGACCCCGGATGGCAGTGTGGGACTGATGTGTAGGCTTTTAAGTGGGGAACAAAGGGGACGTAAAATTTCCACTGGGAGAAACCACTCTAAGTGGGTATTTGGTATTAGTAATTGAATCTAATCTTAACACAAGAAATCTGAATCATTGAAAAGAAGTAACATTTTTTTCTCATAAATTAACCTCACCCTTTGGTAATCTTTTCATGAGTAATGTAAATTATATATATTTTTAATCCTAGGCATAAATACTGGTACAGCACAAATGGTAGTCAAGAGCAAGGGCATTGAATCAGATCTGTTTAATTCCTGAGGTCCTTACGAGCTTAACTTGCACCAGTTGTTAACATTCAAACTACCCAAGAGTCGGAACTTTCCAAGCCAGTTTCCTTCACTGGGGAATGGGGATAAATACAGTGTCACCGTGGAGGAAAAATGAGACAGTATATATGAAGTACCTGAAATGTCTCCTGACTCAATAAAGATCCACAGTTTGTATGAATTTCCATCACTTTGAGCTGTACTGACGGATACTACAATGTCTGTTCTGTTTTACTCAACTTCACATCTCTAACATACACGTAGGGAAGTCTCCACTGTGATCAGGGGAAGAAGCAGGCTGCAGATACACAGACTGATGCCTTTGTGTTACTTGGATTGATCAGTGTATATGTAAACTAAGGTTCCCTGCTGCCTTCTCCAATACGATACCCACCACCATCATCGAAGGTAAGACATGGACCACAAAATGCTCAACATGCTTCTTGAATATACACGTGTATGCCCGTCATCAAGGTTAAAGACAAATTTATATATTTAAGAAGCTCACAATTCTTTCCTATGGTCATCAGTATTGTTGTTTGTGTGTCACTGGGCATACAGAATCCTGGAAAGGAATTATCTGCTATAAAACTTCAGACAAGTCATTCGATACATCTAGCAGTTCTATTTTTTTACAAGAGTTGAAATTCCACAGGATGGTGTTAAGCAGCAGAGCCTGAACACACTCACAAGCACTGCTCTAGATGAACAGGAGGTGAATGGCAGGAAGGGGTGACTTGCTCACATAACCATCTTGTCATATCACAAAGGACTCACTGAGCGCTACAAATGATGGTGAGGGTGAATCTGAGCAATGGGACTGACAACTGAAATGAGAAGAGAAAACGTGTGTTACCTTTATCATTATACTGATAATCAGTGGGGGTTTTTTTAACTTGGAAAGTAGACTTAAACTGACAGGAACAGGGTGCCACAGGCTCAGAGTGACTAACAGAAAAGCAGAAAGGGACAGAGCTGCACACTCCGGACTGTAATGGTTCTGCCTGCATTTTTTTGACCACCAGTTTCTGGTCCTGAAATTCAGATATGAAAAAATTCCACACAGGATTTTGTGGTGAAAAACTTGCAGGGGAATACATGCTTTGAATTTAAAAATACAAGAAATTATTGGCTAATCAGAAACTACTTAGTTTATAGATTTAAAAGGGATTTAAAAATGGCATGAAAAATATGCTTTGGGTTTAAAAATACCCATAGGTGAATCTAGTTTTGTCACTAGATCTCTGAGTCTCAGTTTCCCACCTGTAAAATAGGGCTAATGATACTAATCTATTGCAAAATAGTTGTGCACTTTCCTTGTAGGGTACGAAGGGCCTGGCCTGAGATAGCCACCTGCCAAGTGGGAGTCACTATGGGCCCTTTGGCTTCTATTGTCCTCACTCTTTCTTCTGGCTGCTTGTTAAAATACAAGCACAGAGCACACAGAAGGCATAAGTCACAGAAGTTCTCCCTGTATACACTTAGCAACAGTAATGTGTCTGGTAGAGTAAGAGTTTATAATGTATAGTAAATTGTTTGGCTTGTATCTGTAACTTTTACAAGTAACAGGCAGGCAAAACGATGGGTTCTGTGGCAGAAGCCCTCGTTACTCAAGTCAGCTCCAGCAGTACTAGTATAGTGACCTTGGGGAATACAGGTGCTCCTGGGGCTCAGGAAGGGCGGGGCCATGGCTGACTACAGAGTGGGGCCTATGGGATCTAGGAGTGGGGTCCCAGCCTAATATTTCTGGTATCATGGTAAGGAAACCCTTTCCAGAGATGCCTCTGAGGGCCATGGCCTGATGCAGTAACAACCGGAGGGGTAACTGTATTTTTCCTACAAATCCTTAACACATTCGACAATCATTCTTCAGTCCTGAGTGTGCTTTCTGAGAATAAAGCCTAATCATTCTAACACTTTTTTCCTTGCCAAGGGTTGCTATGTGAATGAGAGGACAGACAAAAGAAAAAGCCTAAAGCAGCCTGTAGTTAGAGTCCCTCAGAATGCACTTAAGAAATTGTCAGAGCTGTGCAGACAAAAGCTTCCAAACATGATACTGGCAGCTCTTGCTTGGAGCCCTTTAGAGACCAGATGAAATGTGGTTCTGGGGCAGTGCTCCTCACACCTTCATCTGCACCCACATCACCTGCGGGCCTTGGTACAGCACAGTCTGAGTCAGCAGGTCCAGGGTGGGGCTGAGATTCTGCTTTTCTAACAAGCTTTCAAGTGCCACACCTGGTAGTCTGCGGATGCTCTTTGATTATCTGGGTTTTAGATTCAGAGGTTACAGCCCTGTCATGAAATACGCTACTGAAATGAAAATCTCTTTTCATTATTCTGTGTTCCATCCAATCTTCATGTAATTTAATAAATTAACTGAGCAACTGCTTTATTATCCTGTAGTGTACAGAATACAAAAGAAATCTAAGGCAGTATACAAGTTATAATTTAATCCCAGAAGTTGCAAACTGGTTATTTGTAAAACTGTTAACAACAGAAGGTAAGGAAGTATGTCCTTTAAGTGTAAGAAAGTTATTTACCTTCTCTGGGTATCCAATAAAGTAGCCCCTGATGACAGGGCTTATTCCTTACTTCAAAGGCTGTCACTCACTGTCATCCAATTCTAATGTTAGAATGCTTTTTCTTTTTAAATTTGAATTCAAAAATGACAAAAACCTTCTCTGTAACTTCTGTCAGCTCTATTTCTGCCTTTTGGAATCAAGCAGCACGAGTGTCCTTCATCTCGGAGAACAAGGATGTAACAAAGGGACTCAAGAGAAAGTTTTACTCACTGCTGAGTGATCAAACTGTCACTGTTACAGGAATTCAATTTGTTCGTGTGGGATCATTTTGAGTAACCAGAAGAGAAATCATGGCAGAGTCTAAGCTTGAACAGGACATTAAATAGTTAAGTACAATTTGGATAAGTGTCTGCTCAGTTTTCTATCTCCATTTTATCAGTGAGGGAACTATGGCTTGGACAAAATTAACTTCAAGTCCCCCTAGGCCATACCGCTAGTAGGAGCCAAGGGTGGCTCTAGAATCTCATTTTCCAGCACCACACCCTAATTTCTAGCCACAAACAGCCTCCTCCTTTTCTGCTTCTAAGCCTCCCTCTGCTTTGGAGGACTTCCCTCTGAACTATGCTGCCTGATTCCTTTAAGTTTCCATTTCAGTTTGTTCAAACCCACGCTCTCCATTCAGAACACCTGACTCTCCTTTCTACTTCCATTGCATTCTTTATTCATCTCTCTTTCCCCTATCTTTATCATCTGTCAGGGTCACTGTCCTCTCTGACTTGCGGCTCTCACGCTCTAGACTCCCTGAGGTCAAGACAATGATGGACTCGTCTCCATAACTCCAATTCTTGTCACAGAAAAGACCCAAGGTAAATCTGTGATATTAACAACCTCACATCAAAGAAAATCACAGGCTGATTTTCAAAGAGATTTTGAAAGAAACACTGAAACTTCTGAAAAACCAAAGTGTGGTGGGAAGGAGCTTGTTCTGTAAGTCGCCGTGCTCCCTGGACACCTGCTGCCTTGGAATCTTCCTCCAGCCTCTGCACTGGATGAACCAGGTTAGGCCACTTTTCTCCTTTGCCCAATCCTGGCTGCTGTGTAACTTACGAGTTCTTGGCAGAAGTTCTCCCGTGATTTGCAGCACTATTTGCCTCAGTAATTGTTTTCCCAAAGCCTATTAATATTAAGGTGATTTTAAAAGAAACCACGGGTTTTTTTCCCCTTTCTCTCCCCTTCATCAATTCCAGTGTGGCTGGTCACTAATCCACCTTGGGAGCGTACTTTAATAAAATGCAACTGGACACCAAGTACTGATTTCAGTAGGAGGAATTCAATGAACCTTACTGGGTGGGGTGGCTGGAGTGGGACCCCAGAAACTCATTTTCAGCATCAGTCCTCTCATGGTCCGCCCGGGATATGGGCAGACATGTCAGGCAGAGACACCTGAGGTGTATTAAAGGCACAAACTGCACAGCAATGACAGAGCTGAAGGAAAGATAGTTCTGATAGTTCAGGTGGAAGAGTGTCCTGAGCAAGTAAGTCTAGTAAGGAATCAAACCATTTTTAAAAATTCCAATCAAAGTTTTTATTTCGAATCCTCATAAATTTGTCTAGTTCAGAAAGAATTATCACTTTCCTATATCTAACCTTTCCTTAATAAAAAAGAAAATGACTTTTTAATATTGATTAGTACATTAATATAAATCATATCATATACTGGGTGAAACATTTATGGCCCTAATATTAATTATTCAAGTCTTTCTGATAATATTTCTCACAACTTCATATACTAGAAGGTGAAAATATACCATTCATAGTTATTAAAACAATCTTTAGCAAATACAAATATCATTTTCAATCCATTTTAAAGAGAGTATCATTCAACATTTTCATCCAAACACTTTACTGTTTATCCTTCTAAAAACAGAAAAAAAATTTTAAAATATAAAGGAGTTTATTTCAAATGTTAGTGGCATTAAGAACATTTATTTTTACAATATCAAAAAATAAAATATTAAATTCCTAATGTGTATACATTAAAGAAAGTTTCACCAAAATAGATGCAGCGTTGTCTTCTATTCAAATGTGCACATAGACACCAATTCCTACCCACAGATACATAATTGCCTTCTAAGGCTATCTTATACGAAAAGAAAACTTTTTTTTCTTTTTCTTTTTGAGACAGAGTCTCATTCTATTGCCCACTCTAGTGCCATGGTGTCGGCCTAGTTCACAGTAACCTCAGAGTCCTGGGTTCAAGTGATCCTCCTGCCTCCACTTCCTGAGTAGTTTGGACTACAGGTGCCTGCCACCACACCTGTCTTTTTTGTTTCATTTGTATTGTTTTTTTTTTAGTACAGAGGGGATCTCCTTGCCCTTGTTCAGGCTAGTCTTGAACTCTTGAACTCAAGCAATCCACCTACCTCAGCCTCCCGGAGTGATAAGATTATAAGTATGAGCCACCTCGCCCAGCCCCAAACTATCTTTTTGTAATGGAGTAAGAGGCAGAGAGGTTTTTTTTTACTTTTTCTTAAAAAATTATTTGGAATCGGGTTAGGTATTAGGTAGAAAGATGGTGGGCAATGCTGGGTGAGAAGAAGAACAGAAAACAATTCCTCTTAGGTCTAGAACTCCACACTGAGTAGTCTTTTGCAAAGAGTACTCACTCCTTGGTCCGCCTGGCCGCTGAACTTCACCGCATGGCTGCTGTGCACCAGCTCTGTGTGTGCGGTGGGAATGGAACCACGGTCAACAAGGCAGGGGAGTCTCCAGAGGCCGCACGCAACTCATGTTCTAGTAGCTTTGTACATTCAATACCAGGGTTAAAATATATTTTCTTAGGGAATTAAAAGGAACGTGAGTATAACTGTTTCTTATGAGTGTCCAACATTTGTTATAATTTCAAATTATTAATTTCTGAGATTAGTTTTTGTCTTAAAACCATCCAAACTTAGAGAACTTTTGGAGAACTTGATGCTTATTGGATAATTTAAATCTTTAATTTGACCCTTATCTAAATTTTTTCCTTGATGACAATTCTGTAATTCTCGTGCCCCTTTGCCTAGTAATTTTATAGCAGCCAGTTTAACATCATTTTTTCCATGCATTTTGAATCCTAAAAAGTGAGTTTCTTTACCTGAAGGCTTAACATTAATGATTCTAAAGCTTCTGATCTCAAAACAACAAAATCATATTTGTTTTTATTCTAAGAACTACAATAAATTTATAATCCACAGAAAATATCTTCTTTATAAGAACAGAAATTGGTTCCTAAAATCTTCTGCTAAAATAATAAAAAAAAAACTATGAACTCAATAATGAATAAAAAAGGTTAGGGTATTACGACTTTTAAATTACATGATGCCTAAAGATGATAAAGTTTAGAGGACACTACTGTATAAACAAATATAAACATAAAAATATAGATTTTAACATGGTCCTTCAATATAAATTGATGATAAAAGTCTGTTCATAGACACAATATGCTGTAATATTTTGGCACCAGTTACAGGGGAAGGTAGGAACTTAAAGAAATGGTCACTCATTCGTTGGTGAGCACAATACCTAATTAAACAGAGAATTTATACAAATCCAGATTGCGGTCAAGTTGTCTTCAACCTCCTGAGTCATTTCCATCTACTGTTCAGAGACACGTTCACTCCTTTCCCCAGTTCCTCCGAACCTTTACACTTGGACCGTGGCCTCCACACACATTTGTTTTCCTGTCATTTTTCGAGTCTTCCCCTGTGTTTATTCCGTTAGCTCAGAGCTTCTCTGGGCTCCTCCAGGAATACTCGGAGCTCCCTGGCAGTCTCATGGTGCATTTTCCTCTGATGTTTCTGTCTATTCTAATATTATCTATTGTCACTTGTTATCTGCCAGAAATATCTTAAAATTACTATTATAATAAATTTCAATAGTTCTATAGACTGTAAATCATTATTATTCAGTAATTTTCAATAAGTTTAAAATTGTATTTGTTTTATTTTTAAGACTTATTTGTTTTTGAGACAGAGTCTCACTCAGTCGCCCTGGGCAGAGTGCCCTGGTGTCACAGCCCACAGCACTTCAAACTCCTGGGCTTAAGTGATCTTCTCGCCTCAGCCTCCCAAGTAGCTGGGACTATGGCTGCCCAACACAATGCCTAGCTACTTTCTCTATTTTCAGTAGAAATGGGGTCTCCTTTTGTTCAGGCTGGTCTCTAACTCCTGAGCTTAGGTGATCCACCTGCCTGTAGTGGATACTCTAAAGGACTAAACGGTACTATCCTTTGAACTTTATCATTCCAGAGTGCTACGATTACAAGCATGAGGCACCATGCCTGGCCTTTATTCAGTAATTTAATAAAAGTTTAGGGAAGAACAAAGTAAATGAATACATATCCCTTGAAGGGAGACTCTTGCTATTTAACTTTCTGAAAAAAGCTCCATAGGTTCCCCAAAGCTGAGAACCAGTAAGTTACTCACTGTTTTAAGAACTCAATTTTGCAGCCCTCTATGCATATAGGACCTATTGCACAAAGATTTTATGATTTTAGGCTTTGAAATACTTCTTAAAAGTATATAATGGCCAGAATCAGGATAGCAGAAATTAAAATATTTTAACAGTGTTTAAATTCACTGTTAGATGAGAGAAATGGAAGAGACAGGAAGTGGCACGAGGGCGGCTGTGTGGCAGCAAGTGGCACAGTGACCCTATTCCACACGCATTCACTTTTCAGGGGAAGAATGTGCCCCTGCCAGTGCTGTCCTCATTTGACCAGGTGCAGACAAGGGAAGTAGCTTCCCTCTGCCATTGTCAGGAGTGACAGTGACGTTCAAATTCAGATTCACAACATTCTAACAGTCTTTTCTATGAGCTACTCTTTCAGAGGGAAAAACAGACCTAAAGACCACCAGAAAACTGTGAGAACTCATACAAGAATTCAGTGAAGTTGCAGGATTCAAAATCGACATATAAAAATTCACAGCATGTATATACACCAATAGCGAACAATCTAAAAGACAATAAAAGATGTAACGTCATTTGCAAGAGCTACAAAAAACATGGTCTAGCTAGGAATCAATCTAATCGGCATTCTAAAGTTCTAAAAACAGGATTCCATATGATCCAGCAATCCTGCTACCGGTATGTGTCCATCAGACAGGAAATCTGAGACACCATCAGAGACACCTGCACGCTCATGTCCATTTCAGCATTATTCACAGTAGGCAGAACGGGGACTCAATCTGAAGGCGGACTAGGGGATGAGTGGGTAAAGGAGATGTCTGTGTGCACACGCCTGTGAGGGGGTGACACACACCTGTACACACACACAGAAAGTGGAATGTTACTCAGCCATAAAAAGAATACAGTCCTGTCATTTGTAGCAACATGGATGGAACTGGAGACCATTACGTTAAGTGAAATATGCCAAGGTCAGAAAGACAAATACCGCACGTTCTTACTCACGTGGGAGGTAACAAAAGTGGATTTCACAGAGAGAGAAGGTAGACTGGGGGTTAACAGGGGCCAGAAGCAGAGGAAGAAGAGCGGATGAAGATGGTAAAAATACATATAAATGTGTTTATTAATATTACCACTGAACCGCACACATAAAAGGACAAAGATGGCAAATTATACCTATATGTATAATATACCTCAGTGAAAAATGATACAGTAATTTTTTAGGAAAGAAAAATGACAAGCAGGTGAAGTGTTAGACATGTTAATTAGCACAATTTAATCATTCCACTATGTAAAAATATATCGAAACATCATATTATACCATTAATATGTACAAATTGTCATTTGTGAATTAAAATAAATAAATGAATAAAAAATAGAACCTTTTAATTCCAGCAGCCAGTGGGCACACACATTAGACTGGCCAACATGCATTCAGTTCAATGCTAGATTCAAAGGACTCTGTCATTTCTGTTACGGGTGATGAAAACATCATACAAAATATATAATCTGTGACAGTCTTGGTGGTGGTAAATGTATTCCCATTATAGGAGCAATTAGAAATGTTTTAGATAGTATCAGATAATCCTCAGATACTGTCTCCACTCATTTATTACTTCAGTGAATATTTATTGAACACCTAGGTTTTAAGACTGTGCCTGGACTCAGAACCACAAAAAGCAAAAGGGATTCTTCTCTACTATGGAGATAAATGTAGTAATTACATTGCCATATGGTTCTAGTAACAGCAGAGGTTTGCACCGGGTACTGGATGTTCAGAAAAACAGTACAGTATAAAAACTGGCGTTATTACACGTGTTTGATAAAAGTGTATCTCAAGAATCCAACAGAGGGGAGACACGCATAGCTAATGTGCAGGGGTCTGATCTGACGCAATCCCTTTTCTAAGGCCTCCAGGAAATGCCTCATATGAACTGGCATGTTTTTACCATCTGAGGACTCCTTTGTTCTTTCTTTGAAGCTAGGATGGAGTTTCATTCATTTACATCCACTCTTCTGTTCTGGACCCCTTTTAGCAATACTGTCACATAGTGACACAGGAGGACAGCTTAGAAGCTCTTTGGCATACCACTTAACACAATTCCTTGTCAACCTCACAAGTGGTCAACTCCAGCTACCTTCAGCTGCTATAGGTGTGTCTAAAGGTATTGATACACAGGCATTCAGAAGCATTTAGGAGCAATCACGCAGTCAGCCATGAAGAGTGTCACCACTCAGCCATGTTTAAAAGATCTATGCTGTTTCTTTAGCACAGTAAGTCTGATTGTTCCTTCTATTAAACTGTTTATTGCTCTATAAGCTAAAGCACTGGCTTTGCAATATGTGTGTTCGGATTAAGACTACCAACTGATGATATACTAAATTTAAAACTTAAAATACAACTTTATTGAAAAAGGTCTTCTTTTTATTCTGCTCTATCTTGGCATTTCTTTCATCAACTAATTTATCTCATCTCCTATTTCTAGTTTGATACTCTTGGGAGATCTGAATTTACAATTTTGCATGATGAAGATACCGTAACACGTTCGTTGGCTTTGGTTTATTGTTATTGTAATATTTCTATATAGAAAAAAATCCAGAAGGACTTTAATGTTAAATTTATATTCAGAGAAATTGGTAGCTTATAATAAATTCACTGATTTCAGCAAACATTTGAAGAATTATTTTTCAAATATAGAAACAGAGAGAGAATAATGGCTCGAACTTTGGATTGAGGCAATTAGATACTAACCCTGACTCCACCAACAGCTAACTACACAATACTTGAAGAAGATGTACAACCTCCATATTTCTAGACTTATTTTCATCATTTATTAAATATGGATAATAATTTATATACCATTGTTGTGAGTCATAGGTAAGAAATTTCTGGTACACATGTGTTCTAAAAAAATGCCACAAGGTTCCACTTCTATTTTAGTAATGTTTAAAAGCCCCAACCAAACTAACCATTAGAGAGACAACTCTAAACTTTGGATAAAATAAAAAAAATTACTTCAAGGTACTAGGTAATGATAAAAGGCAGGCAGATTCTTGAACACTGTTGACACCTGGAGGAAGGTCATTGGCTGAGCTGTGTCCCTATGGTGTTAGCATGAGGACTGGCTGCAGGAGGCACACGGAGCAGCTGCAGTGCTGAGCCAAGGCCCATGGCCTGAAGAATCAGAGGTCAAAATTTATAGCAACTATGGCAGCTGAAGAGCCAGGGAGGAAGTACAGAAGGAAGACAGCAAGAGCCACAAATTCTGCACGTGATTCTGGACAAATCTCTTGTAATGGGTGGGTTACAAGTATCCCTGAAAAGGATGAGGGATTTCAAGTGGAATTGGAGCTGCTTACCAAGAAATAAAGCTGCGGTATGAATTCAGTCAAGCTGTCTACTAAAGCAAATAGTCTTATAAAATAAAATACAACCTATAATGCAGACTTAAAAAAATATGGAGACTTTACCTCTTTTACATTTACATGCACGGAGCTAGAACATATCCTACTTAGTAAAGTATCTCAAGAATGGAAGAAAAAATATCCAATGTACTCAGTACTACTATGAAAACAATTTATAATCACTCACACTTTCATATGAAGAGATCACACCTATGGCCCAAGATGAAGGAGGTGGGGGGGTTGGGAGGGGAGGGAAAGGTCAGATAAAGGGAGGGTGAATAGTGGGATCACACCTATGGTGCATATTGCAAGGGTACATGTCGGATCTATTAACATAGAGTATAAATGTCCTAACACAATAATTAAGTTAACAAGATGAGGTATATAGTAACCAGTGTGATGTAAGTGTTCCTAATTCTATATGAAATAAGCACATTATACCCCATAAATGCATTAATCTATACATGATCTATGTGCTTATGATTTAATAAAAAAAATACAACCAACACTCTTCAGAGGAATATAATTACAGTTTTCACAGAATAACGTTTACTCCAAAATAAGCATTAATTAGCAAAGAATTAAAAACCGCTCTCAAAAATGTATAATGTTTAAAAGAAAATATAATAGTAATAAACAAAATGGAAAGAAATCTCAGCAGAGAAATAAAAATTATTAAAAATTAAATAAAATTTTTACAACTGAAAAAATATAACATCCGAAATAAAAATATCACTAAATAGGTGTAACCACAGAAGAGAGAATACAAAGGAAAGATGCAGAGACTGGTTTGGAAAACAGAAAAAACAGATGACAAAATGAACAGAGCTCAGAGGCCCGGGGGACAGTGTCATATAGAGGCTTCCTCCTCCTCAGCTCAGAGGCCCGGGGGACAGTGTCATATAGAGGCTTCCTCCTCCTCAGCTCACAGCACCCTCAGCTCAGAGGCCCGGGGGACAGTGTCATATAGAGGCTTCCTCCTCCTCAGCTCACAGCACCCTTGGAGGCTCAGTACTTTCTTTTATTATTTTTACCCTAGGGCAAAATAATAAGTAACAATTCTGGTATTTGAACTCTGAGGACCAAATAACTTACATATTTATTTCCTAACAACTTTGTTGCTATTTGGAAAAAAACAAATTGAAAAGAAATATTTTTCTCTCATTTTTAAAAAGCAGCAATTATATATATTGGATCCTACACAACTTTTGAAAACCATGGAATCATATGGGATATTGTTAGTTTCACTTCCTGACCCACAGTGATTTTCACATAATGCTGACTGTCTATCACAGGAACTACAGAAATACCAGCTTGATTGTCACAAAAATGTGACATCATTACATTCAGTGGAGTCTGATTCTAATGTTTACGCTATAAAGGATTATCTTAAGGTGACAGTTCCCAGACCATCTATAAGATACTGATCATTCTAAACTACCCCACTACAACCCTGTGAGTTTGTTTCAGGACTGCAGCAACTCAGCACACAGTTTGGGAACCGCAGTTGTTTAACTGCAGCACAAAAAAGAGGAAAGAGAGAGAGAGACAAGTCTAATATTCAAAGAAATAGTAGCTAAAAATTCCCCTATATGATAAAAGGCTAAAAGGTCTGGGGTTAGCCTCACGTTTTAATATAAAACAAAACCACCATTAAGCACCCACCATGGTGGATATGTGTTTCCTACTTAGAAGGGACTCTTCATCTCCTGACAGACCTGGAGACAGGACTTCAAGGTCAGACGCAGGCATTGAACAACTCCTCAGGGCTGATAGCCGTGGGCAAAACCTGAAAGGCCTAGCACCTTACATCAACTTTGGTAACTTATAATATCACTTATATTGTGGTTTTAAAATTTCACTGCCCTTGAAATCATCATGGCAATACCAAGACAGTCAAAGCATGAAAATGGGAAGAAACTTCATTTTAGAACTTACTATAGCCATTCTCAGTCAGAGCTGCCGCCGGGTCTTGAACCCTCCTCCCTTCAATTAGAAAGACCACGGAGACCAGTCCCTCCTGCTCAGCGCGGCAGTTCCTTTCTGAACCCTCCTGCTCTCCTCCCTCAGCACAGACTTTTGCTTTCAATAATGCTTTTCCTTGCTTGGCCTATGTAGTACATACAGAGATTCTCTTCCCTGACAAACATCAAGAATTCAAACAAATTTCCACTCAGAGGCCGTTGATGTTTCTCTCTGCTCTTCTGGTCCCAACTGTAGGGAGAGTCGACAGCTTTCACTTGGAGGGAAGGAGCAGATGGGCCAGAGTAAAGGGCAGCAGAGAAGGGACGCACGAGGGGCCAAACGGTGAGAGAGGAACGGGGGCCCAGGCTGTCTAGTCCACACCACGGCAGTGGCAAATAGGGGCTAGAAAGAACTACTGGAAAAAACACAAAATAAACCAAGTTTGTTACCCAGGGTGGCCTCAGTTCTCGATTTTTTTGTTTCCCTCCCTAATTCCTTCTGTTGAGATTTCTGGGAACATGGAGGGAGTCAAAAAGGCAATACTGTCAAAGTTATGCTTTCAGAGGCACCTTCTAGGACTGACTGTAGATAAAGAAACTTCTTTTTTTTTTGCAGTTTTTGGCCAGGGCTGGGTTTGAACCCGCCACCTCTGGCATATGGAGCCGACGACCTACTCCTTTGAGCCACTAAAGAAACTTCTTTTTCTTGGAGGTTAAAAGTATAAACAATTCTCTGATTTCAAACTAAAATGAAAAGGTTTTATTAAAACACTTACTAATTCTCCCTGCAGAATTTAACACTAGATTGTTACATCCTTTAGCAGAAAGGGATCCTCAAGTGGAACACTGAGGTACGCTCAGGAAGATTCTAGTGATACCTATTTGACCGAAATTCCAAAGTGGTGATAGCCATGTGACCATTCCCAGAAAGCTACTGCCCTGGCAAATTCAGTTATGTGACAAATAAGAGCTGCATTAACAAAAGAATAGTTTCAATGGTTAGAAAAAGCCTAAAGATCCGGTATTGCACTGTGTTCCTTTACTGTTCCCTGAATGATTTCCACACGCCGGTATTACAGCTGCCAGAGCCTGTATGTTTTTACACTTTAATCAGGAATGAATGGACAAGGGGGTGAATGCGTTAATTCAGTCTGACAAACAGTACTAGGTAACTGAGGCAGGATGTTAGGAGCCAGCTTCTGGACTGAGGAATGGCCACTTTACACCGGGCCCTCAGCAAAGACCTCTTTGACATGGGGCCTGTCACTCCAGCCACACCTGCTCCCTTCTGTTCATCACACAGCCCATCCCTTCCCCAGGCCGCTTGGTCTCCACTAGTCAGTGCCTGGCAGCCTCCCTCTCAATGTGGCCTTCTCAGTGTATACAGTCCCCATCAATTTGTTTTACTTTATTTTTACCACTAGAGGATATTAGTTAGGCATTACTTGGCATGTGGCATTAATTACCCCATGTTATATCATGAGAAAAAGTTGTAAATAAACACAATCATGCATCCATTGCTTAATAATAGGGATTCATTCTGAGAAATGAGTCCTTACATACTGATTTTGTTGTTGTGCGAACATCATAGCACTATCTACACAAGCCTAGAGGTCTCCCTGCTACACACCCAGGCTACCTGGTACAGACCATTGCTCCTATGCTACACACCTTACGTCTTATTACTGCACTGAGTACTGCGGGCCACTGCAACATCAGGCTACGTATGTGTACCTAAAAGCAACTAAACACAGGAAAGGGACAGCAAAAATACAGGATAGAAAATAAAAAATGGGACACTTGTGTTGGGTACGTATCACAAATGGAGCCTGCAGGACAGGTTTCTGCTGGTGAGTCGGCGAGTGAGTGGTGAGAGACTGTGAAGGCCCAGGACATAGTGGCATGCTGGGCTGCACTGAGTTTGTACAAAAAATTTCTCTTTCGGGCAGCACTTGTGGCTCAAGGAGTAGGGCATTGGCCCCATATACCTGAGGTGGTGGGTTCAAACCCGGCCCTGGCCAAAAACTGCAAAAAAAAAAAAAAAAAAAATTCTCTTTCTTTGATAATGAATTACTTTTTTTAAATAAACTTTTTAATATTTTGACTACTATACTATATTAACATTTGGCTTAAAACACAAAAATGTTATTCAGCTATAAAAAACATTTTATTTCTTTACTTTATTTTATAGGCACGTTAAAGTTTTATTTTTTAAGCTTTTTGCTAAAAGCTAAGAGACAAACACACACCCTATCTTAGGGATTTTCAGCTCTATCATAATGTTATAAGACCACTATCGTATGTTCAGTCCTTTGTGGACTGTGTCATTTTACAGTGCATAACTGAATACATGTTCATCATAACTTTATATTAAAAGTGCTATCATGATGTAAATACAATAAAAGTGCTAGAGCAAAAGTTCTATGGAAAAACTGTGGTAGAAGAATGGTTAAAAAAAAAACACATTATACTCTAAATGAAAATACAAGGGAAGGATCAAACCAAGGGGAGGGGTTTATTACGAAGACACGTCTGGACCCCAATCCGGCTCTACCACCGAGCTGCACGATACTGGCCAAGTAAGTTACCTCTCCAGCTTCACTTTCCTCATGTTAAAAAAGGTGATATTAATAAATTAGTGCCCACCTTCTGGGATTGCTGAGGCTTAACTTAGTTGCTATCTGTAAAGTGATTAGGAGCTGTGTTAAGTATTTGTTAAAATATGTTTAGGTAGGATATAAAGTGGGGCCTTAAAAAGGTGAGACGGGTAGAAGGAAGAACTAGATACCTGTGGAGACACAGAACGTGCAAAGCAAGCTTATACAACAGTCTAGCCTGGGGGGTTCAGTTCACAGGGAACATGGAAAAACAATCAACCAAGAGTCAACTGAAGAGAGATTTGTTGAGAAAAAAATACAGAGAGGCTTTAAATGGCTGCTCTGCGAATATAAACTTACGCTTTCAAAACTGGGCATTTAGAATATTTGGGACCAAAGACCATATGGAGAAAAGAAAGACAACCAGGAGGGAAGGCAGTGGGTCGAGGGTTCAGCGGCTCCTGAGGTGCCTGGTGTAGGAGCTACTTACCATTTCAAACAGACACATGGCGACCAGAAGTAACCAAATACAGATATGTAAGTCTGGCAGCCGTTAGGCCAACACAAAATGAAACCAGAGTCTGAGACGTGAACTGCAGAATAATCCTATCAGAGAGGACGAACCGTCAAGACGACGAAACAGATTTAAATGACAAGCTACACGTGCGCTATAATCAAGAGGAACAGTTTCTCATCTGGGCAGATGGAGCTATCTCTTCAGGTATCGTATTCCAAGGAAAATGAAAACGAAAGTATCTGTCCTCCCCATCTGTTAATAACATTTTCAACTTAATTTAAAACCTGACAATTAAATTGGAAATTATCCTCAGTAAAAATGGCAGCTCTGGTTTAAGATACACAGTATCTCCTAACAACGGCACTGGGAGGGCTCTATTCTCTCTACTTTCTATTCTGGCGAGAGTGTTTTGTTTGGAAAATGAAATAAGTAAGAGTAATTTAGTCTTAATCAAAATAAGCATCACTGGATTAATTCTGCCATGTACATATAGAGATATATAGAAAACAAGTGTTTATAGCATGTACGTCTTTTGTGTACTAACCTTATTTCTGTAAGGTTTATATGTGTGTGTATGTGACTAAAAAGAAAGCTTTCATATATACAAAGACATAGAAAGATATCTTTATATACATATCTATACACATACACACACACACACAGGGTAGACATAAAGTTTGTTTGCAATTTATAATAGTTTAACATAGTAAATTGCACATGAACTTTATGTCCACCCTGTATGTATGTATGTACATATATGTGTGTGTGTGTGTGTGATTAACAGAATAGAAATGCTGGCATACAAGTGTCACATCCAGAAGGCTTACGTTTTTCCCTCTTTATTTATACATACAGCATATGTATTTTCTATTTCATTTTGGAGGCAGGATCTGACAAGATTAGAGTTTTTATTATTTTAAAGAGGTACAGAGACAATGCCTTGATTGTGAGGTCTGTATCTGCTGTGTATTGATAAAGCACCCATTGTAAACACACACTATTTGTTCCAAACATGTACAAACGAACAAGTATAAACTGATAATGTAGGGAGAGGAGAAGTTTGAAGACTTTCAAAAAAGTTTTTAAAATACATTTTGTCGGATTTGTTGCATTTTGAGAAAATGTACTAGCTCCCATCAAAACCAGAACACAAACATGGCAAATGTGCCATGAGGAATAATAGTAGGACTCCCAAAGCGATGCTGCCCTAACCTCAGGAACCGGACTTAGGAAAAGCACTTTTGCAGATGTGAAAGAAGTGAAAAAGGATCCTGATATAGAAAGGCCCCCCTGAATTATTGAGGTGGACCCTAAATAGAGAAGCACGTGTATTTTGTAAACTAGGAGGCAGAGGGAGATCAGAGACAGAAGAGGAAGAGGAAGGGGAAGGGGGAGGAGAGATCCGAGTGATGTGGCCACAAACCAGAAGCACGGTGCCCACAGTCACCAGAAACTGGAAGGAAGTCGGCACAGATTCTCCCCCAGAGCCTTCAGAGGGAGTGTGCCCTCCCAACACCTTGATGTGGGTCTAGCGATACTGATTTTGAACATGCAGCTTCCATAAGTATAAGAGAATAATTTCTACAGTTTTCAGCCACCAAATGTATGGTAATTGGTCATAGCAATCACTGAAACCAATATAGCAGGTAAGTAATTTCTTATGATTTCAAGTAAGTTTAATGGGAGAAGAAATGGAAATGAAAGAGATTTACCATTTACTGAGCACTTATATAAATTACTTCATGAAATTATCCACAGCAACCGTCCTGTTATTAGTCCTTTTTTAACAGAGAAAGTCCACTTGTAGCACGCCCAGACCTATGTTTGTTTTATACTGCAGCACCACTTAGAACTGCTACGTGTGACACTGCTCTGGTCAGCACCGCTCAGGAGGGAAAGGGACCTTTGTCTTCCCATATAATCTTAGAGGTACGAGGAGGGGGAGGATGGGTGGAGGGATGGTAATTGATGGGACCACATCTACGGTGCATCTAACAAGGGTACATGTGACATTTACTAGGTGTAGAAACACAATAACTAAGAAAATGCCATGAAAGCTATGTTGACCAGTTTGATGAAAGCATTTTGGATTGTGTATAAAACTAGCACATTGTACCCCATGATTGCATCAATGTACACAGCTATGATTTAATTTAAAAGAATGCTATTTTAAATTAATTCAATATAAATTCTATCTTTTAAAAGTCTATGCGATCTTTAGGTTAATTGGAAAAAAACTGTACTTTTTCCCAATGACTTAATGAAAATTTTGTGTGCCTGGCCCAGTTCAGGAATTTCAGACACGATGGAGCATTCACAGTGACTAAACTGGCAATAGGCACTTGGACACTCGTGTGCCTGACACCGTACCAGGCTTTGGCTGTGTGGCCATAAACCAGCCTGATGCTCTACTCACTGTGAAAACACAAGAGACCATTATCCCATCCGCATATCAGTGTTATTACTTACATAAAAACAAGCCTCATTTTAACAAGTTAAAAAATTAATGCTATCGTGAATAATACTCTGCCTAAAATTATCAGGTTGTATTTAAATACCTTACTTCAAAGTAAATCCCCTTAATATGGCATCACATTGCCTGAATATAGACTTAAAAGAAAAAAAAATATATATGCATGTATATATATACATATATATACATATATGTATATATATATACATATATACATATATGTATATATATATATTTTTTTTTCAGAAACAAGGCCTTGATATGTTATCCAGGCTGGAGTGCTCAACACTTTACAGGGCCCATCACAGCACACGGTGTTCTCAAACTCCTAACTTCAAGCAATCCTCCTGCCTCAGCCTCCCCAACAGCTGAGGCTACAGGTGTGTGCCAGTGCACTTGGCTGAATAGATCTTTTGGACAGATACATTGATAGAGATGTTTCTGGATATTAATAAAGGAAACATTAAAACTGAGGCCATGGTACTCTAACCTAAAAAAAAGTTAAGTCAATTAATTACACCTACCTGGTTATTGTTGGGGTTGGTACACCTCTTGTACGCAAGGTCGGTTTTCCTCGAACCACTGGAACGTCTGCATTTTCTGAACCACCATTTAAATATGTTAATTCTTGAAGCTGTGCTTGCCTAATCTCATCATTATAGTCCTACACAAAAGACAGAAGATAGCATAATTTGTAGAAATACAAAAATATTTAGAACAAAAAGCAAGCAGTTTTTAAGAGAAAAGGGGGTTGGAAAATAGTTGAAATCACAAAACAAGACATGAGTTTAGGAAAGTAAAACTATGTCAATAAATAAATATTTTGTAAAACTTTAAAAAAGAAAATTATGGTACTTTTTCTCCAAGGTACAATTTTCTGTAATCAGCCATAAACTCCTTTCTCTGGGCTCACTTTCCAAGTGAAAAAATTGGAAAAAAATTAAAATACCAGATAACCGATATGTGGACATTGCCATTTACAACCCTGTTCAACGAGTAGCTGTGGATCTCCTCTGATGTGTTGAGTAAGCCAAAGACCGAGAGGAGTCAGCCGTGGCCCCAGCAGCCACCCAGCTAGACCTGGCAAAGGACACACGTACTGCAGGACAGCTTTCCTGAAACTAAACCACACTTACACACGCTTTCTGTACATTTCCATGTGGATACTATACAAGTTATGAAATACAAAATTAATCTAAGGATGAGTGATAACTAATTACCAGAAGAGGGACAGCAGCGTATTCCACACAGAAGGAAATAGATCTTTGAAAATCCAAAATAATATTGGGAGCCAAAAGACGTCAAATGGTGAAAGCAATTTGGGGTTAGGGCTCATGATTTTTGAAAGGAAAAGCAGAGGCCAAATCACACATAGCCTTAGATCACTTTTAAGATAACTTTAAATGTTTAAAATAAAGGGTACTGAGAAGCCTTTCATGATTTTATGAAGGTGAGTTGGATATTTCAGTTTTATTTTCTGGAAAAATCATTCCACCATTATTAAAGGTAGATAACATAAAAGTGAAAGCCAGAGTGGATGAACCATGACGCCTGAAAAAATACATGCTTCTCAAGTGCACACGGAATAGGTTTGGAAGGACCATACACCAGGCATTGCATAAGACTCAAATGTAAAAGGGCTGAAATAAAAGTGTATTTTCTGATCACAATGAACTAAGTTAGAAATCCATTAAAAAGAAACCTGAGAAAGTCATAAATACGTTAAAAATGAATGCAATGAACACAACCACTAGATCAACACAGAAACCTCAAGGAAAGTTAAAAAATACCCTGAGATGAATTAAAATAAATACAACACACCAAAATGTATAGAAGACATCTGGAACACTGCCCAGAATAAAATTTTTACTTTAAATGCTTATATTTAAAAAATAAGATTTCAAATCAATAACCTAAACTTTCACCTTTTAGAAGCAGAAAAGAAAAACTAAATTCAAAGTAGGAAGAAAAAAATAACAAAATAAGAGCAGAAATAAATATAACAGAAAATAGAGCAATACCAACAAAAAAGCCAACAAAATAAAACGTTGTTTATTTAAGAGTAATGCTAATGAGGTGACTCTTGGAGGATGCAGGCTGGTTGCCAGAAAGAGCAAGGCATAATTAGAGGGTTGGGAGTTTTAGCTGTAGCCCCCGATTTCTGGGGACAGGAAAGGGACTGAGGGACTGGAGATCAATGCAATCTCTAAGGGCCAGTGATTTAATCAATCATCCCCGAATAATGAAGCCTCCATCAACACCTTAAATGATGGAGCCTCAAGAGCTTCTAGACTGAGGAATCAAAGTGCTAGGGGAGACGGAGCACCCCCAGTTCCACGAGGGAGCTCTAGACTATCATAGACTCTCACATCTTGTCTTGTGCACCTCTCCACCTGGCTGTTCATCTGCTTCTCTATAATACCCCTTAAATAAACTATAGTAGAAAGTTAATTGTTTCCCTGAGCTCTGTGAGTCGTCAGAGGAAATTATCAAACCCAAGCAGAGGTTTGTGGGAACTCTTGATAGCCAGTCAAGTTGAGCTGACACTTACAAAGTAGATGGAAAGACAAGCAAATGGCCAAAGCCAGTCAACCGTGATTAACAGGCAAAGCTAAGGATGCATCGATGCTTTACTGGAAACACAGATTCTTTCCCGGCCTTACGTGGAGTATCGTGACCTCAGAGGAGTCATTTGATTTATTATTATTTCAAACTCTCTAAAGCAACACCATTAATATGTTCTCGATCATGTTACTAACAATGGGTGAAGATTAATAAATGATTGATAAAGCACATTATAACTTAATTATTTGTTAAGCTCTAAATAAAACGTGTTGCTTACATGCTAAATATTTGCCCTGCTGGGAAGCGCTAAGAGGTGTGATACTAAATTGTATGTGGTTAAAAACAGATTCATAGAATAAGAACATGGCTGAGGACCTATTCAGAAACAACATTAAGAATTTTTTTTTAAAAATCACTGCTCTAATTAAGATTAAATGATTACAGTGGTATCATAAAAAACTATGACGTCCTTAACAATATCACCTTTACAAAACTATATGTTAAAATAGAAACAGTATAGTAGAAATAAAAATATGGAATTTGAGTCAATCATATCTGAGGATAAACCTGAATTTAACCAACTGAATTTAGCAGCTAAGTAATTTCACACAATTTTTAAAAATTCAGGGGACTGTTTCTTCTGATTTCAAATAGACACTATTGATATAATCATTACAGTTACAGTTTTCTTAGTCTTTGAAAAATGCTTTCAAGTCAGTAGGGAAATCAATCATTCATGATAGCTTACAGGTTTATTTTATATAATTTTACATTTTAAATTTCATTTTAACTCCCTATTGGAAAAAATGAAACTATTTTATCATTAATATTAACACCATTATTAATTGTTACAGGTACAAAGGCAGTAACAGGTCTAGTTAAATATGTGTAAGCAATTCTTTCCTATTCAGTAAAGTTAGAATCTATTTAAATATATATTGGCCTGGAAAATGGGGGAAAAAGTTAAATGAAATCATTAACAGTAACCCTAAAATTCAGCAGGTTTTCTGCTAGGAATTTACTCTTCAGAAATGTTTGCTAAAATATGCCAATATTCACATCTACAGGTAGTCCTGAGATCACTATTTATATTATAATCTATAAGAAGTAACCACAATTGGTTCTTTGTGGACCAATTAAATAAATTCTGGACCGTGCATATAATGAAATATTACCTAAATATTAAAGAAAATGAAGGGAAACTTTGCAAAGGCTCATATGGACAATGTCCAAAATGACTTAAGTTCTAAAAAAGGTCTTGAGAGGACGTGGCACTCTCAGTACAGCTAAGGGAGGAGCTCAGCAAATCCTCCCTACAAAAGGCAGCAGTAATCACTCACAAAATGGTTTCACCATTTTAGGAGTCTAGAAACTGACTGCAGGTACACAACAAATTGACAATACAATGAATATATTAATGAAAAACTGCTAAATTTCAGGTAAAAAAAGTGAGAGCTAGCAGCCTTCCTGCCTGGGGATCCTGCCACTCTCCACAGCCCAGCTGGTACGCTACTCTCTCTAGATCAGGGAACGCCAGGAAAACCCAGGAGGAAGAAACTAGCTTAATTTTTGAAAAATCCCACGGACAGCAGCAAAACAGAACAATTCTGGTAGCAAGGAAGTAGGGAAGGCCAGTGAATCCATGATCCTAATGCTGCTTCCTGGGTGAGGGCAACTGACAGGCCAGAAGACCATCCAAAATTTCACAGCGGGATTCAGGAAATCAGACAGCCACGGAGGGGCTTGACAAGCTCTCCACACCCCTCTGACTGAGTGGAAGCCAATGCTCAAGCACAGCAAAGAACGGGGCGTCAAGGCTCTACACCCCCTTTCTTGACAGTAAGTCTCTGCACATACAGAGGTGACCCAGGAATCCCGGGGAAAGTAAAAGGCAGGGCAGACGTGAAAACACACTCCTTTAAACACTGTCCCCAGTGTACACACAGCCCATCAGCTTCTGACACAGGCGGCCAGAGCAGCACTGACACAGAGAATGCTCCTAGTTGACCAGGCTTAAACATAAAAGTAGAAAAAGCATTAAAAAGTAATATTAATGGCTGTAGCCACAAGGGAGACAGACACTACAGATTTAGTCTAACTAAATTATTAAAGAAACAGAAGACAAAAAAAAAAAAAAAAAAAAAGAACCATAACCTTCTGGGAAGAAAATGCCCAGAATCCAGATTTGCTACAATGTTAACTAAAATATAGTTTTCAACAAAAAGCAAAGAGATGTTAAAAAAAAAAAATAGAAAAATGCAACTCACACTCAGGCAAATAAAATAAAAAATAAAGGCAGTACAAAGAAACCGCCTTGGAGCGAGCCCAGATGTTGGGCTTGCAAAGGATTCTGTATAGAATCCTTTAATTTTAATCAAGAGCATATAAATCATATGAAAGACTTTGTGTAATTAAAAGAATTAACTTTCGTACCAGAGGTAGAGGAATATCCTTCTGAATTACCTCACTCTTAGCAATGTCAATGTGTCTGAAAGGGTTAAAGCAGACCATCAGCTGTTTTTGAGCAGCGGGCTACACAGGAATATTCAGCCAGCACCCCCTTCTCCACGCTCAGCACAACTGTTTGTCACTGTATTTATCATGTGCTGAAATCATCTGTTGCTTTTCTCCTTTCCCGTGAATCACATATTCACCAAGAGCAGCACAACTTTCCAAGAACAACGTTTGGCACACAGAAGGCACTAACGGGTTTGGGCTGGAGGACAACGGATTTGTGAAAGGTTGTCTTCAGCGTCACACAAAAGCTTACGACTTGGAGTCCCAACCCTGAATTGGTGATTGTGCTGTTTTTTTAAGCCATGTGACCTCAGCTTTATTATTTAATCTCTCTAAAACTCCAATACCTCACAGTAAAAGGAAATAATGCCAAATAATTCCCAGGACACCTGTGAGGTCTACCTGAGATAATGTACATAGAGGTTTTTCACAGATCAGGAGCTACACGAATCACAAGTACCAGAATTACTAAGTTGTAAATGAAGACAGGACGTTAAAGCGTAACTGTACTAACAGGGATGAGGAACTTTTTGATCTCTTCCAAGGCATGTCCCATGCGGGCATAGGCTTCTGCAGGGGGGGCAAACACTTCAATAAGAACATGGAGATCGTCATTGAGGTGGAAGTACTTGGCTTCTCCACTTTTCCTCAACTCTTCTTCCTAAAAAAAAAGAAAAAAAATTACATTTAAAAGGTATCATTATAAAAAAAGAAAATCACGCTGCCCAAAGCTTATTTGGCATGTGGTAGTCACAGAAGGTTCACTCAGCAGCAAACACCACTCTAAAGGAGAAGGAAAACCATAAATCTGATGCTGCATTCACAGGCTCTTGCAGACATGCCCAGGGCTTCCTGCTGTGCTAGAATAAAGGCTCCTTCCTGATTCTGGTCTGCCCACTGCTGCCCACTGTGGTGACTTCCCCATCTGGGGTCTCCTGTCTCCCCTCCCCACAGCCCGGAGTGCAAGTTAACCAGCCAGCTCTCGTCTGCACTGCTAGGCCATGTTCCTGGGATGCTATGACAGTGTGTTTGTCACCATCAAAAAACCCCACAATACCTTATTTTTACTTGTCTATTTTTGATTTTCCCTCATTGGAAGGTAATCACTGTGGAGCAGAAATCATGACCGTCTGGTTGGTGCTGTGCTCTCTCTGTCTAGAAAGCGCCTGGCATATAGGAGATGCTCAACAAACGTGTTGAAGGCGTGATTAAAAATTATTCATTCATTTCTATGAATGGATTATATGCTCATTCACATATTCATTCAAAAATATTTTTACTTGTCAGGCAGTATATACCATCTGAGACCAAACCTGAATAAATGAAAGATTTTATCACATGATTTTACATAATTATAATAAAGGCTTTACACTTTTTAATTTAGTTTACATAATGGAATTCAGGGGGGAAATGAAGAGAGGAAAACAACTCAGATTTTTAAGTCCCTACTGATTTTGCTCTCACCTTTTCCTAACTTACTTAAATTATAGGTCCAGACTTTGATAATCAAGGACATCCATTAATCATTATTTTCAATATTAAAATCAGACAGATTAATATTAGCAGGAACCTGAGACTAGAGTGATTTCTAAAAGGTAGAAAATCTTTTTAGCCTCTTCAAAGACCTCACTTCATAAGAGGGATAACCCCAGGAGTTCCTGGCAACACCATCTTTCAAACCCACTGTGAGCCAAGAGACCCATCATGCTCATGTTAGAAGCATGTACGTCATCAGGGTTGGCAGAGGACCCCAACCTGGGCTGGGACTCAACAGGGGAGGTGAGGCTGGGAAGAATCCTGAAACTCTACACCAGCTAATAGGGAGAGTCCGAGAGGCCTGGAGAAAGGGTATATCGCATCAATGCAGGGACTCTGACTTCTCGGAAACCTTGTGTTGATCTCTAACACAAAGCGTAGGTGCAAAATGTAACAGGATTAGAAGCATTCTAAGCCCCTAGAAGACTAGGTAAAGAGAAAACGGCTGGGTGATGGGAACATTGGGTAGTGAGTTGTCAACAATTGCCCATAAGTATATTTAGGAAAGGAGGGAGGGGAAGACAAGTTTCACTCCAGCGGAGCAAGCAAATCAGGTTCCCTAATCTAACTGCTGATGAGGAATTCAAAGGATTTAGCCCAGCTAAGGGCTGAGTCCTGCTGCCGGCTGACTCTGTGTGCAGGGATGGTCTTAGTGACTTTGCTCTATCTAGGGCACCTCTGAACTCCTTTCATCTCTTGTGGTCTTGATGAGCCCGAGGGATGGCACCTCTGCACACTTTCCCATGGATTGAGGCAAGGCATTCATAAGGGATCAACCTATCTTCCTCCCACAAATACACACAGGAAGAATTTTGTATCATTATACAATTCCATAGACGATACCATGGGTTTATGATGAGAGGCAGAGAAAAAACACAGACTTTGACATTGTAGATTCAAATCTGAAACCTCACATTTACAGTATGACCTTGGGCAGGTTACATTACCCTCACTGTATTTATTTATTTATTTGCTCTTTTTAAACATTTTGGATTAACATAAGGGTGCATGTGATTAAGTTACATTGGTTACGTTTGTTAGGAAAGTCCCAAGTTGTATTTGCGTCCTTCACTCAGGTGTGCCGTATACCCTACACTGCATCCAATGTAAAGGGTGGTTTTCAACAGGGTAACTGCACATGAACAGTTTAGTATCTGTCTCATGAGGTTATTGTATTAATAAAGGAGGTAACACAGAAAGTCTTCAGAATTATGCCTAGCACATAACACGCACTCAACTAATAACTGTAGTATTAATAATTATTAATTATTATCTAACTATAGCATTAATTACTCTATTCTAAGGTGTGAATGATGTGGGCAAACTAACATGACGTTTGGCAGGAACCAAAGGCTCAGCACACCACAGCATTAGCGTGATTATTATCTTATATAACTAGCTGCACATGTCAGGAAGGACTCCCATTATTCATCAACATAGCAAATACATTGAGAAGTTATATTCACATTAGCTTTTAAAGAGTGAAAACTTAGAGAATCTAAAAGCATGATATCTTAACACTAAATAATGAGAATCTCTTTAGAAATAAACACGTTATTAGCTAATAATTTCTGTAAACTAAAATTAGTAAAAAGGATCAACTACCTCAATACCCACAGGTTCAGGCAGTGAGGATCTGATTACAGGAGAGCAGATGGGAACTGGGAGTACCCATTTAAGCAGCAAACCTCTTACTTAAATTGTCACTTGTGGTCACCTAGAGTAGATGCTTTCTGAAGGAAATTAACTGATAGGTCATGTGGCAGAGGCTCACAGTGTGGGGGGCGGGCAAGAGAGAGGAGGTGAAATGAGCTGTTTCTTACTGTATTCAAGATTTTAAAGAAATAACTGGCAGGCTTGGGGCTGGTATGTTATGAGTTCAAAGAGCCAGAGTATCCTTAGAAGGTGTTACTGCTTGTAGCCACTGGCTGACGGAGCCAGCAGAGATGCAGAGCTTAGGTTTGTGTGCTTCTGAATTACCACGCAGATGCCCAGGCAACTCCAACGTGAGACTTAGGATGGTGCCTGGATAAGGAAGAAAACCTGAGAACTGAATTTGCAACATTTAGAAGGATTCAAATAACTGAGCACCAGTACCCACATACTCAGCCTCCCATCCCAGCAGAAGCCTGGCTGACGAGGCCTTTCCTACACTGCTTGAGCAGCTGAGGTAGCTCCTCGAAAGGAGATGACAGTTCTCCCACTTCACTACTAACCCCCTTATCATACCCTGGCCTACGAAACCTAAGTTAAATCCAGGGGAGAAGGATGATTTCAGACAGTAATTACCACATCGGCTAGTGTGTGACACCTGCTCTCAGTCCTCCTAGAAAGAACCTGGGACCTTTTCCTACAGTGACCACACTGAGAAAAAAAAATACCTCTTCAGTTTGGGAATTAAGAGAATTGACTTTCATCTCAGTCCACTGAGGGTCACCAGGCAGAGCAGGACTTATGGAATCAGGAAATAAATGGACTGCTGGTTTTGTCAGTTGACTGTGAGTTCAGTGTGTACTATTCTCGCAGTTCCTGGGTGTCTTAATGAAACATAAGTCATGAGCCATTTCTAGAATCCCTATATTGAATCATTGACCCATGTGATCAAAGACATCGAAATGAGAAGATTAGCGAATGGCTGATAAGTGGTCTAGAAAAGAGGTCTAAATATATAAAAAGAGGGTGTCCTACGTCCATGCAGAGAAGACACAGCCGTTCCTCAGCCACGGGGATCATGTTAGACAGCCTCATTTCCCAGCACCTCAGTGCTACTCAAGGTGCTCATAAATAAAGTGACCACAGTGACGGGGTGACAAGTTACGCTTTCCTCCACAACACTGACTCTCTCAGAAGGGCCGACTGACTGCCACTGCAACTCCCGAGTGCCCGAGATGCTGGCGACAGAGAGCGACCACAGCCCGGGATGCAACAGCACCGCCTGTGAGGACAGCAGCCCCGACAGCAAGCTGATAGTACTCGGGATCGCTCCCATGATGTGGATAGCCAAGCACTTGCTGGTAAATTGGGCACATAATTTAGATAAAAATTTTCCTTCCTGGATTCTTTTCCACGTGTAAATCTATTAGTGGATGCCCTGATCGTGATCACTGACTGATATCAAACACTGGTTCTGACCAACGACAACAGAGGAGGACGATGGAGACCTGCCTGTGGGTTTCACTGCTCCTATCGTGGTAGCCCGTTATTACCTGGGCTTATTAGAGAGTGAATAAAGGGTCTCACAGGGCGGAGCATGCTCCCACAAAACACACAGACTAGCACGCTGGCTGACCAGCACGTGCTTACATTTTTTTCTACAGCTGAGTCAGAAAATTAAAGTAACATAATTTAAAACAGTGACGCTTAATGAGTTATCAACAAATCCTGGCCATGCATTGGAATCATTTCAAGCACCTACTGAAAATTGATTTTGTGACTTGAACCTAAATAGTTGAGGTATGGGAATCTGTGTTTTTACACAGTCCCTCTTATGACGTCTGATGGGTGCCACTCTTCCCACTTCCATCTTAGAAAACATACAGGTGTAAGTGTCAAGGAAACAAAGTTTTATTTACTGTGTTCACCCAATCCAATTAAGTTCTCAAATTAACCTAGACAATATACTCAAATTCTCTGAACCTCAGTTTTCTTACATGTAAAATAAGGAAAATATTATCTTTCCTCATTCTTCCAAAGATAACATGAAAGACTGCATGTAAAATATTTCACCAGGGCAGCACCTGTAGCTCAGTGGATAGGGTGCCGGCCATGTGCACCAAGGCTGGCGGGTTTGAACCCAGCCAGGGCCAGCTAAAACAAAAATGACAACTGCAACAAAAAAATAGTCAGCGTGTGGCAGGCATCTGTAGTCCCAGATACTTGGGAGGCTGAGACAAGAGAATCGCTTGAGCCCAAGAGTTGGAGGTTGCTGTGAGCTATGACACCATGGCACTCTACCCCCAGGGTGACAGCTTAAGACTCTGTGTCAAGAAAAATGAACACATAAATAAAATAAGCTATCTCACAAAATACCTGACTCACAGTGGTGGTTCGATAAACAAATAGTGGCTATTTTATTATAAAAGCTATTATTTAGATAGATTGTTCGAGAGAAGGCTGGATTTTATCTAAATAACTTTCATGTCTAAAATGATCACTGTGAACTTTTCATGGTGTGTGATCACTGAATATGGATTTGGTTCTCAGTAATGAAAGTCTTTTAACAATGAGAGAAAAGTAAGTGACATTAGAGAACAACATAAGTGACACATTACGATTGTGTGAGAATAGTGAGCAATCACTGAAGTACTTAAAATCAATTTTAGTAACTTGATAAAATGCATTTAACATCAAATAAAGCACAAAAGGAGAAATGAGAGTGTATACATTACAAACTGAACTATACAAGACATAGGAAAAAAAGAACCAGAGGAACAAATCTAAAATGCAGACACTGATGGTACGCCTACAGGTGGACTTGACTTGTCCTCATAATTTTGATATTGCCGGATTTCCTATAAGATAGCATATGACTTACTATTAGAATAAACAATGTATATATTAGGCTTTTGTGTTATATAAAACCATTAAGGTTACAGATGCAGTATTAATATATTACATATCCTGAAACTGGTCACAGTAACTCAGTTTTCTAAAAAGTATCACATACATAGTACCTTATGTGACATTTCAGTATAATTCTATTTGAGATCCTAGTTAGCCTATGTGTGTATATATAAACGTATTACTACAATGGCTAACATAAAGGTACATAATATAGCTGGACTAAAAAGGTAGCCATCGCCCACAACAAGTATTACCTTTGCTTTGTCTCTCATGGAACCTTTTCCAAGGATGGACATTTTTGTCAAAGTTTCTTCTTGTAAACGCTTCAGGGAATTGCCACGTGGACCCAAAAGTTTCCCCACAAAGTTGAACTAGGAAAAATAAACAGACCAACCAAATTTGTCACATTCATGCCTGAAAGGAAGATATTAATTGTGAACAACAGGAGACACTGTACTATGTTGCACATCACTAACGGATGCAAATATTTACATTCCTACTATGTGCATCACACTGATGTTTCCCACTAATCACTAAAATGGGGCTACAATTATAAATTAATAAAAGACACATATTTCTTTACACCAATCACTTTAGCAGTAGCGATATTTCATAGACTGCGAACACATAGTTAATTTCTCAGAATTCTCAGATTGCTATCCTGAAACTTTTAATACACATCAAATAACAACTGTGAACACTTCTAGTATTAGAATGTACTTGAGGAAAAATGATACCAGGTTATTATAATAGGCACCAGACTGGTCATTATGGAGTACCCAGGTTCTCCCCCCTGGTCAGCATGTACAGTTGGCTATGCGACCAGAGTAGACTGGCCTAGATGAGTTAAGCGTTCAGTGGCTGACAGAAGCTCTACAACTAAACCCATTTCTCTCTTCCAAAATAACCAGCCATGGGAATGTGGACAATTTATTTAACCTAGGTGCCCAGTGTTCCTTATTCAACAAGCAGAGCGGAAGGGAAGTAATTAAGGGTGTGTCCTCTATGGTTAGCAGACCATGGTTTAAATCCCAGCCTTTTCTGTAACCGGCTGCTTAATTAAGCCTGGGCAAGCCACCTAACCTCTTAGTACTTCAGTTTCCTCATGTGTAAAACAGGAACAGAAATAGGACCTACCCGTATTGGGCTATTCAAGGATTACGCGGGTCAACAGAAATAAACCATTTAGAACAATGCTTCGCCATCAGAGACACCCCATAAGCACATCTTGAATGAAAACATTATCAGGAATTTCATACCACTCTTACAAATCTTACTATAATTCAGGTAAATCATGACTACTTCTTGTTCGCAAATTGAAAATCAGCAGGGAGGAAACTGTTCTCTTTGGCAAGACTGGTAACAATCTGTGCTGCTGTTGCTTCCAGAGTAAAACTGCTCCTCTCCTCCGTCTATCTGACTGTGGCAGTCGGGTCGAAGCAGTTTTCCTTAAGTAAGTAGTTAGCACTTTACAAAATCCAAACAGTATTTTGTCCACCTCACTTTTACTTTTCTTGGTCTTCAACCAAAACTCAAATATATATTTTTAACCTTTGCATGTAAATATTTCTTGCTTTTAAACATTCAATTGTTAAGTACTTTTTAAAAATATAAGTTATACCTACAGAATTAACACAGTCAAATGCTAGTAGTGTATGGTGGGAAAAAGAATCAATGTCCTAAACCCCTAGCCCTACATTATTCTTGTTCCCCATTTTCTCTACTTTGTATTTCTGGAAATTCTATGATTCTATTATCTAGAAATGGGATATCCTGAGTTGGATCACTAAACGTGTCTCTTATTTTTCCTGTGTTTTCTACATGAAGATCTGACTACATTTGCTATAAATCTCTTGATCCATTTCTCCTATCAAATAGCTAACTACTAATAAGACTTTCTTATATATGTTCCTTTTAAATGGTATTTTGTTTATATTTCGTGGAAACAACACAATTCCTTATATTTTCTGAAGAGATTGATGGCGGTGGCTCTTCCCTGCCTTGGAAAGTACAGAGTCTGCTTCTTCTAATACTTGCCCCCTCCCCTGCCCTGTTTTGTGAGCTTGTCTAGTCTCTCTATATTATGTGCTTTCCTCAGCTGTACAGTAACACTCTGCTACCTGTTGCTGTGTTTTTTTTGAGGCAGAGTCTCACTTTGTGGCCCTCGGTAGAGTGCTGTGGCGTCACAGCTCACAGCAACCTCCAACTCTTGGGCTGAAGCGATTCTCTTGCTGCCACCTCCTGAGTAGCTGGGGCTACAGGCACCTTCCACAATGCCTGGCTTTCTTTGTTGTTGTTGTTGCAGTTGTCACTGCTATTTTCACTGGCCAGGGCTGGGTTCAAACCCGCCACCCTCAGTATATGAGGCTGTTGCCCTACCCACTGAGCCACAGGTGCCACCTGCTACTACCTGTTCTTAACTATTTAAGACTGGGGCTCTAAAATGCTGACTGGGAAGCTCTGCTTTCACATATGGGCCTTGCCAACTGGTAGGTTCTACTGTCAAAATGGCAACCCAGTGTTTTCATCAAGAGCTATTCAGATATCAGTACCCACACTTTTTTTTTTTCCCTCCTGGGCATTTCCCTGAAGGGGAATTCTCCAGTCTCCTAAGAGGAAGTATAAGCCTGGTTGCCAGAATACTGGGAATCCCATTGTTAAGCATGTACAAGGTCAGACAACTAAGTTCGCAGACTCATCCAAGTAAAAGTGCTCTATCCCTCACTGCTGAATTATCAGTAAGGTCATCTCTGAGGTCCTCCCCTTGGGAAGCTATGCACTGATGCTAGCACCTAGTCCACCCTTCAGAACAATTCTTTAAGTCTTTTTCTGGAATGGCCATAAGAGCTACAGTGATATGAGGTCTGACAATTAAGTTGGTGAACCCATTCTAGAAAAAGTGCTCTATACCTTGTTACTAAATATCATTAGTCACCAGATGGCCAGGGAGAGGACCTTGAAGGTGACCGCAGTGACACTCAGCAGTGAGGCATGTATCACTTTTTCTAGGATGAGTTTGCAAACTTAATTGACCTTGTATACTTTCATTTAAAGGAAAGAGTTCCCTCATTTTCAGTGTCACATCTCATACTAGGCCTCAGTTGTATCTGTTGCAGAGCCTAATAGTCTCTTATTCAAGCGCTCAGGCACTCTGTGGTCTTCTGCTGGAGTGTGGAGGGGATGCCTGGCCTTATCAGATGGAAGAACATTGAGTGTTCTGTTTTTCGTGCAATCTCTCAGCCAAGTCTCTTTTTAGTTCTACCCCACACATCCACCTTCACAGTAACAGACAATTACAATTCCTGCATGTTCTTGAAATGCCTCCCTACTAATGAGCATGTTGGTTGAATTCTGGTTGAATTCCTCTCACTCTGCCAGCTCAGGGTTCCCCTTTCTCTGATCTTCATCACCACTCATCCATTTATTTTGCAGCTACCAAAATCTCACTGACATCGTTTGTCTACTGTCATCTCACTCTTTTATTTGCTTATATTCATTTTAACAGGTTTCACGGACAGAGTAAAAATAAATTTCAAAATCAACATATTTACATTTTAAATGGTCAAATATTTCCCAATTAATAAAAATTAAGAGGCTTTAACATCTTCTGATCCAAACATCTAATTTTTTATTGAAGAAACTAAAGTTCAGAGTGATGCAATCTATTCAAGGTTACTTGATGAAAAATAAAAACATAGGATTCTATGTGGGAACAAAAAGCATTTTATATAATTTTATATACCTTCAGAGGCTGCTTCTTCTATTTAACTTTTATTCATATTTTGTTAACAAAAAGTATATAAATGAGTACTTTCTGACACGCAGAAACACTTCTATTCCCTTCTTCATTCTACTTAACTCTGTTCAACCACATGTACGTATTAGTTACATCTCCCTAATCAAATTAGTCCTTGTGACTTTCACACTCTTCCTCTGCCACACAGGAATTATACTACCTACTGTGGGTGCCTGCTATACAAATTAAAGAAGATAATGTATGAAATCACCCACTAGGGCAGCCAATAAATTGTTATACTTGATGTTAAATTAGTAAGTAATAAATTGAGGAATTTAACTATTGTGGACATATGCAACTTTATCTGAAAAATACCTACCTTGTCCTGCAACGGGCTCCCCTTTATGGATAAGGCTATCAAGGGGGCCACCACACTGGAGATGGTGTGACCAGGCCCCAGCCCCTCAGGCTGGTTAGGGAACTGGCCTCTGACTGGAAGCCAAGTAGCCTGAGGTCCTAAGCTAAGTATGTGGCTCCCAAAAGTCCTTACAGCTGAGTCACAATAATGGTGACATGCTTGGTTGCTTGGTCAGGTTCTCAAAGCACAGATTACATCATCTCCCTGTGGGGCATTTGGAAACATTCAGTATGTTTACTTGGTTGTCACACGAGTGGGGTCACTACTGGGATTTAGTGGGCAAGAACCTATAATGTCACACATCAGAAACAGATGGTTCTACCCTTCCCAATAAAGGGTCCTATGTGAAATGGCAATTGTGCCCCTGTTAAGAAACACTGTTAGAAAAGCTCTAGATTCTCTATTTCTCAGACTTGACATCCTTTTAGTGTCCTCTCAGTTTGCAAGCTGAGCTCCTCCATGGACTCTGTAGGATACCCCAATGTAGTTAAAAAACAAGACCCCCCAAAATCCCTGAAGCTAGCCACAGTCAGCACTCGCAAGTCACAGAGGGACAGAGTAGTTCCCGGACTCTTGATGGCAAAGAACCGAAGCACCATAGTTCTCCGATTTGCCCCTTGATTTCCACTTGCTGTGGTCCTCTGAACGCACGTCCTTACAGAGGCTCCCTCACCAGCAATATGAACACACAGACTTCTTAGACTCTCCAGCCCTCACTGTATTACTCTTGTGTGGCTAATAAAAGTCATTAGGCTTCATGGTCATTTTCAAGATTGTGAACTCAAATAAAATCCTAAGCTTCTTTCTGAAGGAACATACCCCACCTTGGCCAAGGGGATCTCCAAGGAAACTATAAAGCTGAGTTCCCGGCCGTGAGTAATGGAGGGTCAGGTACACATCATTTTACCGGCTCTCCTGCTAATGGCAATCAGGTTTTATTTCCCCCCTAAGCACCCGGCTAATATTCTTTCCTGATAAAAGACCACCAGTCATAGAGTGGCTTTACAGAGCATCCACCGAGAGGGTTTGATGTCCCTGTTTTGCCTTATTGATATAGGGCCATTTCTGAACAGGGACCCCACAAAAGGACAGAAAGCTCCATTGTTCAGCCACATGTTTCTCTTGTCATAAATATTCAGGACTCCTCTATAGCTTCTTCAATATGTACACGTGACCATCGTGCTCAGTATAAACTCCTGTTTCCACGGTCCCTGCCTTGAAGCATGTGCTTCTGGCCTGTGCCTGGGGCCTGCTTTCCAGCCTGCTGGAATGGTCAGCCTGAAACCCTTGAGACATAAAACTCTCCTTTCCAAATTATGAACCTTGTTATTTCTACAGTTAACAAAATTAAAGTACCAGATAAAGCACGGTGACAGTGTTGAATTTTACCTCAGAGTAGAGGAAACTAAGCCCTGAGCTTTAGCATAAGACTCGCCTCCTGCTTGAGAGACCTGCTTGGGAGAGTCAGGAGAATGGCCTGGAATGTTGAGTGTGTACGTCGGGAGATCAGAAACAGCCTCCCCGGGAGTCTCTGAGAGGTGTGGCAACACCAGGCCTGGAGCTGGTGGTAAAGATTCCCTAGATTCCCAAGGTCTCTAAAGCTAGAGGCAGAGTCATATTTAAAGTCTAAGATTGTACAAAACAAACTGGAGACCCTCTGTGTGATACTTTCCATGTTCCCCCCTTTTAGAGCTGATGTCTGAGAAGTTTAACTACTTCTTCCTGCTTTGTGGCAACAAACAGGGACCTGAGGGTCACTCAGGAGGGCTCCTCCCAGAGTTCCTTAATCTCTGCACAGACTCTGCGTCACAGTTAACTCAGGAGGCTCCTCCCAGAGTGGCTTAGTCCCCCCACACAGACTCTGTGTCAAGCATCTTCATTCTTCACACCAAGACCCCCTCATCTGGTGACTTCAAACCTCTTCACTTGAGCCTTGTGCTCCAAAAAAAAACAGTGATGATTAAGAAATACCCACACTTGCCCGTGTTCCCAGAAATAACTTACTGCAAAGGACTGCTCTTCCCCATTATGACTAAGGTAAGACTCGCTGATGACCCATTATGTACATAGACCAACCCCTCCAAATTCCTATTAAAGATTAGTTAACCAGGCTGGGCACAGTGGCTCACACCTGTAATCCTAGTACTCTGGGAGGCCGAGGCTGGTGGATTGCATGAACTCATAGATTTGAGACCAGCCTGAGCCGGAGAGAGACCTCACCTCTAAAAATAGCTAGGTGTTGTGGGAGGCACCTGTAGACCTGACTACTCAGGAGCCTGAGGCAAGAGAATTGCTTGACCCCAAGAATTTGAGATTGCTGTGAGCTACGATGCCACAAAACTCTACCAAGGGTGACAAAGTGAAACTCATGTCTTCTAAATAAATAAGATTAAACAATTTGATCAATCAGGAAAAGCTGCCTATCTTGACTTGATTCAACTTTTGTTCAGCTTCTCTCCTTTCCCCTGAATTTCCCCTGAATTTTGACCCATCCTCAATCTGAACCAACAGAAAAGCCCTCTCCAAAAGCCCTTCTGGAAAACTAGGAAAGACCAAGCTCAGGGTAGAATATCCTTAGGTCACCGTCGTCCCACATGGCCATTGCCACCCATTCATCTCTCCTCTCCTAACCTTTCTGGCTCCTTCACTTCTCTCCGTAAGACAAAAGCCCTTTTCTGTCTAAGCTCTGTGATGTAACCTGTAGGTCAATGTATTCTCCATACTATAACATCCCCTCTCTCCATTGTCAAAGTCCCTTTGTGTGATCTTGCAATAATCCTTTCAAATCATGCCCCTCTTACTTGTTTATTTGACAACTATATATGCTAGAAAAACAAAGAATTTAATGCATTTTAATAGTCATTTTTATCAATAATTCCATTTTTACAAATAAATTCATTTGTATATATGTATTCATTTATTAATTTCATTTGACCATTTATACACAAAAATAAAACAATTATCACATCTAAGACCAATGATCTTTCTCCGGATTCCAATTGTAACTCTCACACACATGTGCAGACCCCTACACACACATATATGAACAACAAATGCTACAACTTTCAACAAGAAACAAGTGATCACGAAGATGACAGAACAACATACAATAAGTACACCTGAGTTTCACTGAGAAATACACCAGGTATAATAATTATATTCTTTCTCAAATAGATTTAATTGATCTAAACTATATTTGTGACATGACATTGTTCCTTGGGGAACAATTATAGTTAAGCTGTCATTTCATAAACAACCAAACCTCAAGAACATGTCACAGTTGCTATTAAAGGGTTTCCCTTAATTGGGTGCTCACCAAAAAGTTGATTAGTCTATCAAAGGGATGCTTTGTTGACCTCAACACTCCAGGCTGAACTTATAACCTCTGCCACCAGAACTTCAAACATGTTTCTTCTTCTGGGTCCCTTAATCAATGAATGGCACCACTATCTGTGGATATATGAGGTGACTCCAGCCTGAAGCTTGACACTTACTCCATGGGGGCAGTGATGAAGCCTTTCATGCTCACTGCTTTATTTCCAAACGTCGTACATGGAAAGCATTAAATAAATGTTCGATGAATTAATTAGTTACATCTTAGAGATTTTCCTTCTAAATATCTTTTATCTGCCTATTTTCTTTAGTCCTACCACAACCACCCTGGTCTAGGCACTTATCTCCTCTCAAGAGATCATCGTAAAGTCCTTTCTCTGTATCTACTTTTGCCAACCTCCTTCAATCAACAGAGAAGTCTTTTTGAAACAAACGAATTATACACCATGACCAAGCGGGTTTTATCCCAGGGTCTCGAGGTTGGTTCAATATACATACATCTATAAATATATCACATAAACAAACTAAAAAACAAAGACCATATGATTCTCTCAATAGATGCAGAAAAAGCTTTTGACAATATCTAGCATCCTTTCATGACAAGAACACTTAAAAAAATAGGTATAGAAGGAACTTTTCTTAAACTGATAGAGGTCATCTACAGCAAACCCACAGCCAATATCATATTGAATAGAGTAAAATTGAGAACATTTCTACTCAGATCAGGAAACAGGCAAGGTTGCCCATTGTCTCCACTGCTTTTTAACATTGTAATAGAAGTCTTAACCATCGCAATCAGGCAAGAGAAGGTGATCAAATAGGGTCAGAGGAGATCAAACTTTCACTCTTCACAGATGACATGATTTTATACCTGGAAAACCCCAGGGACTCAACCACAAAACTCTAAGAAGTGACCAAGGAATATAGTAGAGTTTAAGGATACAAAATCAATACTCATAAATCAGTAGCTTTTCTATATATCAATAATAGTCAAGCCAAAAAAACAGTCAAGGATTCTATTCCCTTTATACTTGTGCCAAAGAAGATGAAATATCTGGGAATTTATCTAACAAAGGATGTAAAAGATCTCTAGAAAGAGAATTATGAAACTCTGAGAAAATAAATAGCTGAAGATGTTAACAAATGGAAAAACATACCATGATCATGGCTGGGAAGAATCAACATTGTTAAAATGTCCATATTACCCAAAGCAATTTACAAATTTAATGCAATCCCTGTAAAAGCACCACCACCATTTTTTAAAGACCTAGAAAAAATAGTACTTCGTTTTATATGGAACCAGAAAAAAACCTCGAATAGCCAAGACATTACTCAGAAATAAATACAAATCAGGAGGAATCACGCTTCCAGACTTCCAACTATACTATAAATCTATAATGATCAAAACAGCATGGTATTTCACAAAAATAGAGAGGTAGATGTATGGAATGAAATTGAGAAATAAGAGATGAACCCAGACACTTATCGTCATTTGATCTTTGAAAACCTGTCAAAAATATAAATTGGGGGAAGATTCCCTATTTAACGAATGATGGTGGGAGAATTGGCTGGTGACTTGTAGAAGACTGAAATTGGACCCATACCTTTCAACATTAACAAAAATTAACTTTCACTGGATAAAAGATTTAAACTTAAGACATGAAACTATAAAGATTCTTGGAGAGAGTGCAGGAGAAACACTTAAAAGAAATTGTCCTGGGAGAATACTTTATGAGGAAAATCCCCCCAAGGCAATTGAAGCAACACCAAAAATACATTACTGGGATCTGATCAAACTAAAAAGCTTCTACACAGAGGAGAACACAGTAAGTAAAGCAAGTAGACAGCCCTCAGAATGGGAGAGGATATTTGCAGATGCATATCATGCTTCTGACAAAGGTTTGATAACCAGAATCCACAGAGAACTCAAACTTACTAATAAGAAAAGAACAAGTAATCCCATTTCATTGTGGGCAAGTGACTTGAACAGAAGCTTCTCTGAAGAACATAGGCTCGTGGCCTACAGACACATGAAAAAATGCTCATCATCTTTTATCATCAAAGAAATGCAAATCAAAACCACTTTGAGATTTCATCTAACTCCCATAAGAGTGGCTCACATAACAAAATCCCAAAACTACAGATGTTGGCATGGATGTGGAGAAAAGGAAAACACTTCTGCACTTTTGGTGGGAGTGCAAGCTAATACGTTCCTTTTGGAAAGAAGTATGGAGAATACTCAGGAATCTAAGAGTAGACCTGCTGTTTGACCCTGTAATTCCTCTACTAGGTATATATCCAAAAGACCAAAAATCACTTTACAACAAAAATATTTGCACTAGATTGTTCATTGCAGCTCAATTCATAAAAGCCAAGTCATGGAAGAAGCCCAAGTGCCCATTTACCCACGAATGGATTAATAAATTGTGGTATATGTATACCAAGGAATATTACGCAGCCTTAAAAAAGACGGAAACTTTTTATCTTTTACGTTTACATGGATGGAGCTGGAACATATCCTACTTGGTAAAGTATCTCAAGAGTGGAAAAAAAATATCCAATGTACTCAGTACTATTATGAAACCAACTTACAATCACTCACACTTTCATATGAAGAATAGATCACAACTATGGCCCAAGTTGAAGGAGGGAGGAAGGGAGATGGGAGAGGAGGGTGGAAGTCAGATGGAGGGAGGGTGAATGGTGGGATCATACTTATGGTGCATAATGCAAGGGTACATGTCAGATCTACTAGTATAGAGTATAAATGTCTTAACACAATAATTAAGTAAACAAGATGAGGTATATATTAACCAGTGTGGTGTAAGTGTTCCTAATTCTATATGAAGTCAGCACATTGTACCCCATAAATGCATTAATGTATACATGAAAAAAATTATTTTTAAATGAAGCACATGTTAACCTTAACACTGCTTAAAATGTACTGCTCAGTATACCCAGAATCTAAGTCCAAATGTCCTACTGTTGCCATGAAAGGTCCAGGCTGAGAACACTCTTGCTCACCTTTCCTGCCTCATCACATTCCTGCTTTTAATGTTAGCCACTCGGGATTTCTTTCCATTTGTCAAAACTACCACACTCTAAGAACTGCCCACTCAGTCCACATGTAGAGAGCTAAAAAGACCACTACTCCCGTCCATAAAAAAATAAAAAACCTGGACAGAAGGCAAATTAATGCTGAAGTCCTAGGGTAAAATCTAACCCCAGGTCTGCAGAGAGCTACCTATAGGGAGAAACAAAACTCAAGCAAGTTTACCTTTGTGACCAAGGGTAAACTAGCATAAGAATATGAAGCCCTAGAAGCCACCCAATTAGGACAGCTGGAAGTTTCTCAAAGGCTTTTTACACAGTAATTCCCCCTTGCCCTCAGGGGCTCACAGGGACGATCAAGAAGAATCCGTCCTTCGCGTTCACATGGATGGAGCTGGAAAATGTTCTTCTTAGCAAAGTATCACAGGAATGGAAGAAAAAGTATCCAATGTACACAC
>NW_003852457.1:5064581-5303230 GCF_000181295.1 Otolemur garnettii
TGTATGAAAACACCACACTGTACCCCCAAAGTGCATCAATGTACACAGTTACCATTCAATAAAAAAAAAAAAAAAAAAAAGAAGAATCCTGAAACCATTGCCCTCGGGGAGCTGGTGGGGGAGAGGAAGTAGCCACTTCTGAAATCTGCCCAGACCTGCTGTCCTCATGTCCCCTTCCTCAACAGAAGCCTTCACCTGCAGAAGCAATAGTATTCAAGGGATCTTAGAGGAAGCAGAGACCTGGACCCTTACTGGACAGCAAACCTGCTATGGCCTTGACCTTAGACTTCTCAGCCTCCAGAACTGCGAGAAAACAAATTTCTGTTCTTTATAAATTACCAAGTCTCAAGTATTTTGTTATAGTAGCACAAATAGACTGAGATACCTTCTGCTATTACAAAAAGAATAGTCACATGCTGCATAGTTAAGTGGTCCATAGGACAACAAAAGGGAATTTCTAACACAGCATTCTGCAAAGGAGTTAAACTTCCTGATCCAACACATAAAAATATAATAACTAATCTACCCTACAGGTAATGCCATAATTTTGTATTTAAAGAGACAGCAGAAACTCCATTTTGTAAGTAAACCCTACACTGAGCCCCAGGCCCAAGACAGAGAAAAACCACAAGCAGAACCACCCAGGGAGGGGACAGCCAACCTGGGTGAAGCCCCCCTAATCAGAAACAGACACGAGACCCTTCCTAGAAAATGCTCAGCCACAGCCCTTCTGTGAAAGGGAGCCTCGGCCCCAACCAATCCTGTCTGGGACTGAGTTTCAACCAATACCTGACAGGATTGACTTAATAACCAACTCCTCAACCAGATCCAAAATGAACCAATCACCCAGTTGCTGTCACCCTAGAATGTATAAAAACCGCCTTCGCCTCTATAACAGGGTCGCCCCTGCACAGTCATGCTGTTCATGCTGTCCAGAGGTGTGACCCGAGCATATGCTTGAAAATAAAGACGCTCCTTTGCTTTTACATGAGTCCCTGGTGGTCTCTCAGTGGCGTCCTTCGGGTAGAGACCTGAAGGCCTGCTAGATAAATTCTAAAAGAGCTATAAGTTCTAAAAAAGCTGTAAATTCTAAAAAAGCTATAAATTCTAAAAGAGCTTTAACAGTATTCAATTAAATACAATGAAACTTTTTTCAAAACATTATACAAACTACATTCTTGAGAAATTACAAGTCTCTATTTGCAAGCAACTGGGGGAAACTACATAATTTTCACACAGCCTTAAGTGACTTGGAAATCAGAAAATTAGGGAGAGAAGAGTTCCACTATATTGCACTCTAGGTTATCTCCAATTACATGACAAACTCCTTCAGAACTTAATGGTCTTGAATGATAAACATTTTATTTACCTGATCAAAATCCAGCATCTTGGGCACTGCGGAGCGTGAGGAGCAGGAGGGGTAACAAGGAAGCTTGCCTTTATTCCATGTTCCAGGTGGCAGTCACCAGATCAACTGGGCCTGGAGGACTTGACTCCAAGGCTGTTCCCAGGTCTCCTAAGTTAGTGGTGGCTGACCGGGGGGACCTTGGTTCTTCCTTGATCACTGATTCTCCTTCACCTGAGTGTCTTGGGCTTCTACTTCCCCTGGTGGCCTCAGAGTAACAAGCTTTTGCTAAGAGTCTGGCTTCTAAGATGAGGAAGGCTGAAGCTGTCAGTCCTTAAAGCTCAGGCCTGGAATCACGTCAGCTCTAATGCAGGCTACCAGGCAGGTGGGACACAGGGTCAGGACCCAAGGTGGGAATGCGTGCAGGCGGGGCCAACAGGCATCATAGCACAATACAATACACAGCCATAGATCCAAAGGAGAAAGCAGTCCTTTATCAAAAAGCACAATATCTTTAGCCTCAATCATCAGTCTTTTTGATGACGTGGCTATCTGCATGTCTACCTTCTTTTCCCAATTGAGGGGGAGGTAGTGGTGGAGGGGGCAGGGTAGTGGTCTCTCTGAGGCCAGAGTCCCTCTCTTATTCATTTTCATACTTTAAAAACTGCTCTGTATAGCATCTAGCTTGTAACAGGTAAGCAATGTTTCCTACACAGAAAAGTGAATGACAAATGTCAACAAAAATTAATGTCCAAAATACTAAATCAGTACCCAAGATGTTAATTAAAACAAATCCTAGAATACACTCCACAGGCATAGATAGAAGAAAGAAGATTTCTGGTATGTGAGTCCCAACTGGTCAGTAATGTCTCATAACTGAGCATCTTATAAAATCTAAACGTTTATTTAAAATGCTTAAAATGAACATCTGAAAACACCTATAGTAGATTAAGGGATATTGGTATTAGATAAACAATGTAAATGTCTTTCTCTAGAGGTGGGTCTGAAGGAGAAACAAATGAGCAGATATGAAAAATGTTGAAACAACTGTTCCGACACAGGATGAATATAGACCGTCTTTTACTTACAATAGCTCAACTTATAATTTTTTTAATTTATGGCAGAGCAAAGGCAATATGAATTCAGTAGAAACTATACCTTTACAACTACTCTGTTTTTCACTTTCAGGATAGTACTTAGTAAACTGCATAAGGCATTCAACACTTATTATTAAATAGGCTTTGTGTTAGGTGATTTTGCTCAACTGCAGGCTAATGTAAGTGTTCTGAGCATGGTTAAGGTAGATTACACTACACTATCAGGTCTCGTAGGTAATAGACATTACATGCATTTTTGACTTAACACAATTTTCAACTTACAGTGGGTTTACTGGGATAGAACCCCATCATAAGCCAAGAAGCATTGGCATGCATCTCAAATTATTTTGGCAGCTAAGCAATTGTGAGAAAGGAAGAGGCTAAACGAAGCAGGTCTATTAGAGCATTCCACGTGAAGTGCAAACGCTACCCACCAATTACTATCTCAAACGTTTCCAAGTCTAAGTTAGGCGCTATGAGAATTATCCCATCCATACTCACACCTTTGCACCATCAGTGTGTGTGCCACACATATATCTATCTCAAACTTCTATACTTGCTCTATCAATGGTTATCGCTGCACTTCTTACATAGGGCAAGAAATTCATTATTAACATTCTACAGTCTGGAAGTAGAAAAATAGTTCCAATTGAGAAGTCTGTTTTTCTTGTTGCATTTAACTGATGGCAGTTGTTTTTACTTTACTACAAGGCTGAGCTTGTATCAGGCACAGGAGAAAGACCAGCTCTGTGGGTTTCTTATTCATTTACATTGTATTTTTAGTAGACCCTTAGTTCACATTCTCTTTTGCAGTAATCTTCGCCCATTTAAAAGTAAGTTTAATTAAAGCTAGATGATATAATCCATAAATCTATAAGCATGCATGTATAAACACCTCTATGCCCAAGTAAACTGAAAGCAAATGAAAAACTAAAACTTTGTAAGACCTTCTGCCTGTGGAATTCCCCCTTTAACTTCAGGATACTGTCTCAAAGGGCACATACCTCTATGAGCTTACATGAACCATGTAAGGGTACCAGTGTTAATCCGTGTACTAAATACTAATACAGATTTCTTTCTTTCTTTTTTTTTTTTTTCTGAGACACAGTCTTACTATGTCACCCTTGGTAGAGTGCTATGGCATCACAGCTTACAGCAGCCTCAAACTCTTGAGCTTAAGCAATTCTCCTGCCTCAGCCTCCCAAGTAGCTGGGACAGCAGGGCACCTGCCACAATGCCCAGTTATTTGTTCTGTTGCAGTTGTCATTGCTGTTTGGCAGGCCCAGGCTCAGTTTGAACCCACCAGCCCCAGTGTATGTGGTGGGTGCCCTAACCACTGAGCTATGGGCGCTGAACCCAGATTTCTTGTTTAAAAAAAAATGCATAGGCTATGAAGTCATAGATTTCTGGCATTCAAATACCTGCTTCTTAGTAACCATAATTTTTAGTAACTTACTTAGTCTCTGTTCTTCAGTTTTTTCATAGGTGAACAGGAGATAATAATCTCCACCTCATAAAACTATAGGATTAAATGGCTTAATCCACGTAAAGTGCTTAGAATAGTGCCTAGGACATAGAAAGTCACATGCTGTGTGTGTGTGTGCGTGCAAGAACAAGTCCACACATAACGAGGAGCTCTAATGCATCTAGAATAAAAATGAAGTGGAATGTTTGCACCCCACTTTGGGGACTGTCAGTTAAATATTTGCTTTCTATAACTTACTGAACTAAAGAACATCTTTAGCTCATAATCTACACTCACCTATTTCCTGCCGAAGGGTAAGAATACAAAAAGAGAATAAACAAGGTTTAACTTTCCCTATATTCTCATCAAATTAAAGAACAGATTGATCCTTTAATTACCTTAATGGGGCATTTTAAGTTCAATAACCTAATCACTGATATTATAACTTAAATAAATCCACATTTTAGTTGATATTCAGAATTTTGATCTTATCTGAATTATGCCAATGCTATAAATGCCAAACTCCAAACAATAGTTATTTCCTATCCTAACATAGTTACTAAGTGAGTCAAGTATTTGATTATTGACAATAATTTTTAGGATTCTAATAAATACCTCTAAAAATAACAATAACTTTTTACATAGGCATTTGAATTTCCTAGGAATAAGTCATTCAAACTTGTGTTTAAATCAATCATTCCTAAGTTTCAGAAGAACTTTTTAACAAAACGATCTTTTTAAGACAAAATACTACTTCTAATATATTGTCGTTGTTTATTTACTTCAATATTACAATATGTCAGGGCTCTCTACTAGCTATATAAAATTCTATGCCCAAGTAAAGCACTCAAGGCATTCCAGAATATATTCCTCACCATTTCAATGACTGCTGAAATCTACTAGTCCCCATAAGTAAGCCGCTATAGCTCAATAGTTATTCTGCTCTTCTCCCTGATCTCTGCCTAACAGCCCGAATCTATTCTTAAAGGACTATAATTCTTTCTCTAGAAATAACTCCATCCATCCCTCTCGAATTCTACAGTGTCCCTTTACTTCTCTTCTAATAATTCAACTATTTTCTGTATTATTTAGTAAAATTTATAGTTTCTCCAGTATATGATAAATACCTTTGAGTGAGTAGCACACACCCTTGATGTGCTGTAATTCCTATACTATAATGGTTTCTCAGTAAACACTTAAGGAATTAAAGTTTATTTTTCCCCAAATTAAATGTTAATATTCAATAGTTTTTCTTGATTTTCTTTGCTAGGGAGTTTGCTGCAACATATTGAAGCTATAGATAAATACTATGATTTAAATGTATTAATTTTCCAATCACAAATCACTGAGTACTACTGGTTAGTGGTTGAGATTATTTGGTGTTGCTCCATTGGGTGTAATTTCAACATCATATCTATTTCTAAATGGTAAACAGCCTAACGTATTTAGACATTAGCAATTATAAAAATCAATGAAGTGTACAAGCAACTTCGCCAAAAGATGATATGGGAAAAATAAACACACACATGCAGAGGCGCACACAGTTACGCACAGTCTGCACTAGGCTACCTCATGCACTTTCTTTTTTTTTGCAGTTTTTGGCTGGGGCTGGGTTTGAACCTGCCACCTCTGGTATATCGGGCCAGCGCCCTACTCCTTTGAGCCACAGGCACCACCCCCACCTTATGCACTTTCTATCTCCATTTAGTCACGGTTGTTTTCTGGGGGGAGTAGGGTAGAAGACAGAATAAATAACAAGCTATGTAGCCCATACACAGTGTCCGTAAACCTTGGGTGCAATTTAAAGTAGTTGTATAAAGGTGTTTCAAAGTGTTAATCCATAAAATTCCAAGCTGAATCAATCTGGCTACAAGTATGAAGAATGAAATGGAGGATTTAAAGCCAAAGGTAATGCATTGTTATGGATAAGAGGCTATTATCAATGCAATAAAAAGGGTAAGAGATGACAGTTCTGAACTAAGGAGTACAATGAAATGCAGGGAGAGGTAGGATAACTCATTTAGAAAATAAGTCAATGGTCTCTGAAGAGTGGAGCAGAGGAGGTAACTGCAAGAGAAGCAAGGAGACACAAACACGACGCCCTGGTGTCCAGCAGGGCCTGTAAGGACAATGTGCTGTCTGTTACTTCCTGAACTAGGGAGCACAGGAAAAGGTCCAGGCAGATGGAGAAGAGGAGGTCTGAAGTTCAGTCATGGAGTTAAACTTAAGACTTCCCTGGGATATCAAAGTGAAATATCTAGCAGGTGTTGGGTCTGACCTCAGGGCAGACACAGTTGAAACACCAGTGAACAGAAAAGCTGGACATTAAGTGGAACTGGCTCCTAAACTTCACTTCTTTCCACTCTGTAACCATGATTATCCATGGTTAAACTAAACTAAAGTTTTAGTTTTTCATTTGTTTTCAGTTTCCTTGGGTATAGAGGTGTTTAAGCATGCATGCTTATAGATTTATGGATTCTGTGTCCCTTGTTTCAGGTAATTATGCATCAATTATTTCTCCTGATAAAAGTTCTTAGTTGATTGCAAGGCATCAATTTCTGCCATTTTCCTCCAATATACTGTGAATCCTTGAAGAAGCTTATTAAGTTCTACTCATATTTCCTGTCTCTGGTACCTGCACAGTTAGGCAATTTTCTGTTGATTGACTTTGGTGATCCTTATAGAGTCCAGAACCAAAATAATCATATGGTAATATCTGAGATATGTAAGCCAGTAATTTATTTTTAAAGCACTAAACATGCTTCCACTTTCTGGCTCAGCAGCACATTTAGAGATCTATCCTCTACCATGTCCCCCCAAAGTAAGCACAGACATAATTACAGAGTTATATAATAAAATTAGGGTGAGACTAAATATAACCAAATTTTACAATTATTCATTTGGCTCAGGAAAATAGTAGCAATGTTAATAATAACTCCCCAAAACAACATCCGTAAATTATTTTAGGAACCCCTCCATATATGGTGTTTATGGATTCCACTTAACAACTGTAAGTTCAAGTATTGTTTTCTGCCTCAACAATCAAGGTTTTAAGAAAAACAAGGAAAAAAACAAAGCATGAAATTTAAAATCCCTTTGCAATATTTATCAAATGCTATCATATTTCCAAATATCCCCTTAAATACCTTTCCAATTCTCATAGCACAGGGACTGTATCAAAAGACCTAAGGTCCACAGACTTTGAGAACAGAACAAAAGAAGCTTCTGAAGATTTACTCCTCCCCTTGCTATTTATAATTTTCCTGCCTTCCAATTCCTTTTATAAGATAAGAGTCGTCAAAATGAGATGTGAAGATTCAAGTAGAAGAAATTGTCCATTGTAAAACAATGGCAGCTACTGGCGATTAAGTTTCTCTAAATCTATGTCATCCACAGTGGCCTTTCTACTGCACCATAGGAGCCCACATTTAATGACTACTAGGAGGGACACTCCTAGTGACTGATACTAGTAAATATGTCTTCAAGTGATTATTTTTGATATCAGGCTTCCTTGATGTCAGCAAGTTTCAACATTGCCACTAGCCAGCTGCTGTGGTTTGAATGCATCTCCTCCAAATTCACGCTGAAACGGATCCCCATTGCGGTGGTATTCAGACATAGGACTTCAGGGAAGTCATCAGTTCTTGAAGCCTCTGCCCCACGGACAGACTAGTGCCATCTAAAAGGGCCGGAGGAGCCGGCTCAGGCCCTGTTTGTCTTCTGCTTCCCCGCATGGGAGGATGCAGGTCGCAGGGTTGTCACCAGACACCAAAGCCAGGGCCTTAATCTTAGATTCCCCAGCTTCCAGAAATGTAAGGAAGAAACTTCAGTCCTTTATAACGACCCAGTTTTAGTATTTTGCTAGAGTAGCACATTAGTTTTGGTGATGGCACTTCAGATACAAAGTGAGAGCGGGGACAGGGGAGCATGGGTGCGCTCCCACCTGATGGGCACACCTCCTGGGTGGGAGACACAACCGCACTGGGGTTCACCCAACAAACACAAGCCCTGTGACCTAACTGTTTGTACACTCATAGTAATCTCAAATTAAAAAGAAGGATGTACAAAATATATTACGACTTTATTTCTACAGGTAAAGTATCAAATTAACACCAGAAAATACTATTTTCTTATAAATTCTCTGAAAAAAATATTGTGTATCTCTGAATATCCATTTGGAACCATAAAAAGGCAACATTTAACACACTTCTGTTACTATATTTACTATCCCAGAAAAACTAAAAACAAAACCCCTGATCATGTATTTCCATGGAATAGGTTTCTACCAAGTAGCAAATTCAGGGGTTTTAAATTATCTGTTAACACACTCCAATGGAAAAATGCAGCCAGCCTCAAAAATTTCTGTGAATCGCCAAAAACAAACATGTTTTACAGGGCCTTCTCCCTCAACGATCCTTAACCTAAGAGTATCTGTAAAGAGAACAAATACATCAAATATGAAATTTTTAATATGCATATAATAGAAAAACTTCTAATATAAGAAGTTATGCTAAGACAAAATTACTGCAAATAGCATTTACACACTTGGAATGCCTAGAGATTGAGAGAATTATCAAATTAAGAAACTCACACCTAATTTAAACATACAGATTTGACACATTACATACTCTTTAAGTTTTGAAGAACCCTACATAGTACAAAAGTATCTACTAAATTAACAGCCTTAGGCACATTTTTCCTCTAAAATGGAAATATTTTTTAATCCTAATTATAAAAACTACACTAAATTATCATTAGAACATTTGTGTGCAGAAACACATAAAGTAAAAAAAAAGCACACAAACCTACCCTTCAGAAAAGAACTATTGCTATAATTCCCCAACTCAAATTCTGTATTTCTATTTTCTTTGCTTTTTCTTTTTTCCTTTAACAATACAGACATCTTACAACACAGCATTATATACAGAGATATAATTTATTTAATTTCAACCTACAACTGACATTAAACAATGATGCATAAGCTTTTGCCCCAGAATGACTATGCACATGGCGGTCCCTTTCATGGCTTCATCTTCTAAAGCCTCATCTTCTAAAATAATTCAAATGTCATTTTCTATTTTAATTTTGCAGCCCCTTTGGTGAACGCTAACCCACACTCTGCTCCTTTGTGTCTTCTGTAAAAATCTACACACCCTCCTGAAATTATTATATTTGTCCAAATAAAATTGTCTGCAATTTCTCAAAGGCCGTCTGTACTACAATGCAGAGCCTCCACCATGGCGTCCCTGCACTCACCACCTTACTTCCAACCCCATGCCCAGCTAGTCTCTTTAGGGATGGCCCTCTTAGAGCAGCCTTCTCTGAGGGTGTCGAAATGATCCTTCTCTCTGTCTTTCCGGAGCACCCGGTATTAATAAATATTAACTAATTCAACCCTGAATTATTCAAATATTCGTCACCACAAAAGTAAGAGTGTCTTGAGACCAAAGACCGAGTCTTAATCATTTTGGTTTTCCCAGCACAACGCCGGCTCAGAGAAGACCCTCAGTAAGTGTTAGGCATAATGCATGTGAATAAGCAGATGAATGCTTACGACAGACCAGGGAACATGAAATGAACGTAAACGCGAACCCACCGTGCACCCACAGGTCCTCACAACCAGGACATCCCATTCCAGTCTTGAGTTAACATTTACATTAACTCTGTTCACCCAGGCACCATAAGTTAGGATTGGGGGGGGGGGCTTAGGAACGCACCACTATCACCAAGAAAACTATGGAGAACAATGTCCATAGTTTCTTAAAAATGAAATAAAAGTCATAAAACAGTGTTCAGGGTTTCACACTTCATAAGTTCAGATACATCCTGAAGAGAGTGAATACACATTAAAGTTTGAATACTAAATGACTCATGTTCAAGGCTGTGCCACTGAAAAGAGTATTGAAAATGGTCCATTAAGAGAAGAGAAATAATTCAATTAATGGAAGTCACTTTATTCCACCGAGTTTCATAAACGGCAGCCTTCCTGCCCCGGAAGTGGCAAGCGTGTGTCCAGGATCAATTCCACAGCACGCTATTCTCCACAGCTCCTCCAGGGGGGCAAGGCCTGCCCCTTCCTCCAGCTCAGTCTATTAACTGACACAGGAATGAAAATTTTTCTTAGAACTGCTGGCAGCATTATATCAGCCTCCACTCAAGGCTTGAAACTTGCATGCTCCATTATGCTAAGAAGAAATATCCCCTTTCAATATTCTGGAAGCAGTGGAATTGTGAGCTGCCTACTTCAGATGTAACAGTACTTGAAATAGACTCACTTCTCCATCAGACACAGAATTTATCTTTTCTCATTCCTAACTTCATCAAAGCTGACAATAAATAAATACAAGGTTTTATTTCATAAACTTTACTCACATACATTCATGATGTGGGTATGGACTCAGTCTGCATCATTAGGCAATTCCTCATTGTGCAAACTTCACAGTAGACTTACACAGACTGATGCGGTATATGCCACGACACACCAAGGATAGACAGTATAGCCTACTGTTCTGAGGCTACAGTGCATAACTGTATGAATGATGAAAAACAGGCAGATTCTGAAAGAGATCCAAGATGTAAAAGGAGGAAACAACCTGGGAAGCATCAGTAATTTTAGAGCTTTTAGCCTGAGCGGCAGAGTTTGAGGCAACCACTGTGCTGAAATGTGAGGACAAAGTATTGGAAAAGACAGGGTCTGAACTGGGGACTATCAAAACTGGGGTATAAGATCTGCCAAAATCTCTAGCCGACCTCTGAATCACATACGACAAAAATTAAATACAAAAGTCAAACTAAGGAAAGAAATGAACTGAAATTTGAACACTTATACAATAGACAACTTTGCAGTCAGATCAGAATCCAACCACTAAAACAGGAACGTCAACATTGTTCCAAGGAATACCAGTAAATCCGCAATGCATGCTCGTAATGTCCAACATATAATCTAAAATTACTCAACATGCAAAGAACTAGAGCAATATGACTCTTCTTATAGCAAGATAAAAACCCTAACCTGATTAAGATATTGGAACGAGAACATAGAGACTGTCAAGCACCTATATTGATGGAAGAAAGGAAAATAGCATTACACCTTTCAATGGAATGAAGGAACATAACATTTGCAATAAATTAAAAAAAGAAAATACCAACAGAGGAAACAAATTTTTTCACATACACATATGTCTATATGAATCAAATATGTTCTGAGACAGATTAATTCCAATAGCTGATATAAAAAATTAACCTGATGAGGTTAATAGCAAAATGAAGATGACATAGTAAGGAATCAATGAGTTTAAGAATACAGAAGTAAAATTATCCAATTCAAAGGACAGAAATAAAAAACCAAAACAAAATAGCAAACAGAGCCACAGGAACTTTTATGAGAATAATAAAATGCTGAACATACGTGTAACTGAAATCTCAAAGATGAAGAGAGGAAAAGGTAAGAAGAGATATTTGAAGAAGGAATACTGAAATATTGTAATAAAATTAAAAAATCCCTTAAAAAAATCCCAAAATCTTCACAAAAGATAACAATAAAAAATGTAGTTAGTGCCATATGATGTAGAATTCATCATTAAGCTCAAGGGCCAGACGGCTTCATTGGTGAATTGCACCAAATACATTAGAACCTCCATAGTTGATCATTGCCAGGCACTGACAACCTCCTTAAGTTGACCTAATTTTTATAGACCAGACATGCACCACATGTGCATAGCAGTACAGCCAGCCTAGCTCCTTATGTCAGCCACCTCCATATGTTGACCAGTTTGTTACATACGGTTTCTTGAGCGGTTCAACTTACAAAGATTCTACTGTATTTAGCAAGAAATAATACCAATCTAATATACAATCTTTGAGAAAAAGAAATACGTCCCCACTCAACTTACTAAACCAATGCTTAAATCTGATAAAAATATTATCTCCCAAATTTACACGTCAGTATCACTCACTAACATACCGGAGATGCTAAAATAATTTATACACATTTTAAGAGATCTTGTTGGAAGTCAAATTAGTTATTCCCTAGAAGTGTATGAACTGTAGGTAAAATGGATGTGCACAGCATGTACATTTGACCAGTAAGAGCACCTTCAATTCAACTTTGAAAAGTAATGCATAGTAACATTGCTTAAAACATGTGTTCATTTTTTGGTACCCTGTGTAAATGCAAATGAATCCAACAACATAGAAAAGAGACAATGTGCCTTTGGCAAGTAGAGTTTAACTCACGAATACAAAGAAAGCTAAATTTAAAAAAATTGTTAAAATTTACTATATAAGCAATATAAAATAAATACCCTGTGTTTATTTCAACAAATGCAGAAAAATCATTCCACAAAATTAACCAATCATTTAGGATCAGAACTCTCAGCAAATCTGACGTTGAAGAAAACTTCCTCTACTTTATAAATAACATCTACAAAAACTTAGAACTGACACTGCTCTTGATGGTAAAATACTGCATGCTTTCCTTTTTGGAAATAAGAGACGGATTCCTACTCTCACCACTTGTTTTCAGCACTATACTGGAGAGATTAACCAATACAATAAAGCAAGAAAAATTAGATACATACAAATTAGAAAGCAAGATGTAAACCATTTATGCAGATAATATGATTATACACGTATCAAATCCTAAGGAATCTACAAACCAACTTACCAGAACTAATAAGTGAATTTAAGTTTGGCAAGGTAGCAGAAGGTTAGCAAGGTTATTATACAAAATTTTATATTTAGAATCAAAAAATTAGAAAATAAAAATTAAAAATATTCAATTTACATAAAAAACAACAAAATATTGAGGAATAAGTTTGAGAAAAGACATATAAAGATCCCCCTACCCTGAAAAGAACAAAACATTGCTAAGGGAAATTAAAGAAGATGTAAATAAATGGAGATATATATATACCATGTTTAAGAAATAGGAGACAATATTAGGATGTCAAACCTCCACAAATTCCCCAACAGATTAGATACAAGTGCAATTATAGTCTCAGCAGACTGTTTCATGGCAATTAACAAATTCTTGAATTTATATATAATTGCAAAAGATCAAAAATATCTAAGCGATCCTGAAAAAGAATAATCAAGATGAAGGATGCTTCATGTCTTAAAGCCTACACTAATAAAGACAGTGGGGCATTGGATAAGGATCCATAAATCCATGAATAAATTAAAGAACAGAAAGCTTAGAAATATGACCCTACATACAAAGTCACCTGATACTCATCAAAGGCACCAAGATAATCAATCAGTGAAGGGGGAAACATTTTTGAACAATTAATGCCAAGATAATATTCATATGGAGAATAAAATGAACTTGACCCTTTATCTCACCATATACAAAAATTCATTTGGATGAATCATAGAACTAAAAGTAAAAGCTAAACCAGAATGGCTCAGATACTCACAAAACAAATATCTAACAAAAGATGTATATCCAAGTATATAAAAAGTGCCCACAACTCAATAACAAAAAGCCCAACAAAAAAAACAGCCCATTTAAAAATAGGAAAAAGATTTAAACACACAATTCATAACAGATGATCTATGAGTGGCTGATAGATACATAAAAAACTGCACAAAATCACTAATCATCAGGGAAATGCAAATTCACACCCAGAAAGATACCAATACACAATCAAAATAGCTAAAACTCAAAAAAAAGAACCTGACAGCACCAAATACTGGTGACAACATGGAGCAACTATAACAGGCACGGATTGTTTATGCAAATCTTACAAGGTAACATTTGGAAAATGTTTGAATTAGAAAAAAATAATAATGGCAATTTCTTGTGAGAGCAAATATACAGAAATTTTAGTACTACATTATTTACCAAAGAGAAATGAAACTATATGGTCACAAAACGACTTGTACAGAAGTGTTTACTGTAATTTAATTTATAATAACCAAAAACTTAAAACTGCCTAGCTAAATGCATAAACTGTGGTATAATCAGGTAACAGAGTATTGTTCATCCATAAAAAGAAATGAATTACTGATACATAAAACAGTCATATGTATAAATTGTGTAAACGGACACTCAAAAAAAGACAAAGGAAAAACAGGGCAAAGTTTAATGAAATTAGAACATGACACTTTTAAACTTTCATGTGATAAGTGCTGTACGGATCATTTAATATGTATTATTATATTTTAATAATCCTTAATCATCCAACCTCTTAATACAAATGAGGAAACTGAAGTGCAAAGAAATTAAATAGGTTGTCCCGGTCACATCACTAGTAACACTTGATGTGTATTTTTGTAGTATCCGTAACTCACAATAAAGTCAAATGGAAAAGACAGATTCACTAAATCTACACTAAATTAAGGTTTTTTATTAACTTTAAAAGTATCTCTGTGTAAGAGGAGGCACTAAGAGAAAATATCTCTGGAAAATATGAGATTATAAGGTAAACATCTGTTTCTCTGCGATTGAGTTAGGGTTAAAATATCTGCAGTGTAGACCTCACTGCCTTACCTTAGGAAACTGTTTTACAGGAATTAACACTTTCTGTCCCAGCTTCATGTTCTTATTTATCACCACATCAATGTACTTTTCTTCGTCCTTGCCTTCTCCTTTTTGAAACTTTTCTATTTCTGTGGAGGTAAAAAGATAACCATGAAATATATGACTCAGAACTGTGGAGGTTGGAAGTTTTGGTTAGCTCTGTTGTGGTATGAAATAAAAAACTGCAGATATAAAAATTATTATATTGCTATAATTATTTTTCAAATGATGATACATTCTGTTTTATCAATAATTCTTCATAAATTAAAAAAAGTACATATCATTACTCTATACAGTCAAATCTCAATTGCCCAGGTGAACGGATCAGATAACACACACAGAAAAAATAAAAATAAAGTTACTCAGGATCCTCCAGGAAACTAGATAAAGGCTGATCAAATAACAAAAGCCATAAAGCATTCACAGTGTACTGTTACAAAGCACTGACACATTCTTACTTATCAATCTTAACTGTCTTTCCAAGGATTCTACCATCAAGAATTGACTCCACAAGGGTATTAAAAACCTCAGACAACCTTCCCTCAGGCTACCTCCCCCAACCAAATTTTACCACATAACACATATCAGCTACACACTAAAGCCTTTGCTAATGCTCTTCGTTCTACTCGTGATGTTGTCATAATGTTATTTCACCTGCATCTCCTTTCAACGACAACCAAATTAAATCTCACCTTTTCCATGTAATTGCCTGTTTCCTCAATAGGGCAGCAAGAACAGGAGAATCAATCACTCCCACTTTGATAATCACAAAGTACTACATGTGCAACTCTACTGCTACTCTTAGATGGAAAAAGAAATGTAACTGCCACTAGCACATAAATTTCTCTTAAATAAAATCTGTATTTTCATTTAATAAACATCTACAACTTAGTACTGACTATATACAAAATCCAGATCCTACAAAATAGTAGCACAGTTTCATTCATTTTATGGCTATAGCCTTTGGCTATTTGCATTACTCTTGAATACTTGAGTATATGGACTGCTAATTCCAAAGACCAGTCACTAGACATCTAGGTTCGGAGAACAGTAATAGTACAAAGAAGGTACCAGAAGTGGTATCAGTTGCCCAAACGAATACACATATTTATCCATTTTGCTTATGAGCCAAGAATACCTAAGAACTTAATATGCAGCATCTCTGGACTAGCCACCTCATAGTCACGACATAATTCAACCATCTGAACAGATGTAACAATGAGGAGGTTCTAGGAGGTGAAAATGAAAAGCAAAGGTAGGATTTACCTCGAGGTTGTTCTGTCTCTAAGCACTGTTCCTATGCAGTCTCTCCCCCAGCGTCAGGTCAGACAGAAAATAAGTAGATGTTTATAGCAAGTGGGATAAAGGGAGGACGTGTTTCAAGCTGGAGGCTTCAGGGCCACTGAAGCAGCTAGTGTTTCTCGGGATACCACGGAGGAACTTTCGCTCCGTCATGCTATGCTGCCTCTCGTTTCTTCCCAAATTATTATCGATTAAACAGAGTTTGTTACACTTTAAAAGACACTGAATGGGACGTAACTATTTTATGATCCTAGTCTCAGATCTGCTAATAAATGTCTTTGTGATTCTAAAAAAGTACATTTATCAGGTTAGAATTTTGGTTCTCCATGTTTCAGATGAAAAGTCCAAAGTAGAGTCGATTTGGTTCTAAAACCTTAAGATCAGGTGTGATGCATGAATGCCAACAAAGGCTCTCTCTCCTTGAAACATTAGTAAGCAAGGTGCTTTCCTGAGTTCCCTGAGTCATTATGTGCAAATTCTGAAACCTACGGGGAGATATGGAACTCTCAGACTGTTGTAGTCAGCCAGGCAGAAATGTGGGTACCCTGTGGCTGGCACCTGAAGTGATTTGTGAGAAGACAGGTGGGCCTGATACTAACTCCTCCCTCAGAGCTAGATTACTGGATGCCTACCTGGCATCAGAGAAGTGGCTGGTGACAGAGAACACTACACAGCAGGACTGACTGTGATGTGATGGGTGTGGGGATGGACAGAGCAGGAGAGGACCTGAAAAGATGGATATGGAAAAGACCAAAATTCACACCTGCAGCTTCTGATCCAAGTTTCTAAGAAAAGATGAAGACTAAGTCCCCAGATAAACTAATAATTAGTTACTTTATTTCTTTTCTTGGTTTATACTATGTTTTGATCCTGGAAAACAAGTTGTAAATGGAATCTATAATGGGAACAGAATAGGAGATTCTCTTTAATTTGTATTGACTTTTTTCTATAAAAATAATATATATATATGGCAAAAATGTAAACAGTATATTATACAACAGGATATATTTTTTAAACCTTAACCCACATTCCAGAGGTAATTATAATCAACAATTTTTATATACTCTTCAGAAATTTTCTATGAATAAAGACTCAGATAAACAAATTTGAAAACTGCAGCATTAATGGTATAAAGAGCTTAAATTAGTTTTGTTTTCTTCAGTAAAGAGCAATAAGTCATACATCAGCTGCACCACTGAGTATAATAATTCTTGACTTCAGCTTTAATTAGAAGAAAATAAATCCCTTCTTTCATTTATCAACTTATGCTCTAATTGGAAGCACCAATGACATAATTAGAAGATTCAACAAAATTAGGTACATTGAAACTTCCTTAGGAATTTTTTAAGGATATATTATATGTATATATGTTAAAGTAGATGTAACTACCTACTGTATTTTCAAATAACTATTTCTATAATATTTGAAAACTCACACCAAATGCACAATTTAACATTTAATTACATAAAATGAGAACTTCAAAAGTGCTTCCTTGTATCAATAACATTTAAAATTTTGAATATATAAAGTAATGTAGGTAACACTGGGAAAATTATGATACGATTTTATCATACATTACACTAAAGTTGGAGATATATCTATGACTTTAAAGAATAAAATAAAAGAAAATCTCTAGATTAAATAACAGTCCACTTCATAAGTCTTAGATTGCTAAAATATACTATTACCCTAAGTGACCTTTAAATTATGTTGGAATATTTGACTGTTTAAGGTTTATTGGAAAAAATTCTAAGCCTGATGCCATAGTAGAAACATGTAGGTTTGCATTTCCTGGACCTGAAGCACCACACAAGGGAAGGAGCCCTGAGCCCCGTCACAGGAGTCAAACAGACCTAGTTTAAATCATGAGTGCCGGACTATTCTCAGGCCCTCGTGCACTCCAACTATAAAATTCAAAACCAGTCAAAGCTGGTGCTATTTAATCAACAATTTTGTGTTTTCTACTTGATTGAGGATTACCAGTAGCTCAGCGTTTTCATTAAATTCAATAAAATATAATGCCAAAAATGGGAAATTATAAAAAATAATCTATGAAATCTTGAGACAGCTGTCTCAAGCACTTATACCTGCCAGAAGTTTCCTACTCAGAAACCCAGGCTACCATTCTCTGATCTTCTCTGAAGGAGAGAAGGTACCTGACATCGCGCAAGATGACTGAGACCTTTTCGTTAACCATAGCAAAATAAGGCCAACCAATAGAGAAAACCCAATCAGATTTTCCAGGTTGAATGCATGGGGGATTGACTTTCACTAATCCCCAGATTACATGTGGTACAGCTTAATGTACCGTACCATCCCCCAGCTCAGAAATAATAAGCAAATGTGTGATTAAGGTTTTAGATAACAGAGGGGATTAAAATGCTATTTTCAAACCACAGAGGACACCAAACTCTGTCAACCATGAAATCTGGTTTCAGTAATAATGTCTGGTTTGATTTTTGTGTGTTCATTTGCTTTTGCCTCGGTCCAGAGTCCAGAGCTTCCTCAACAATGACCTCTTTCCTCTGTAATATTCCAAATATACTAATCCACTAATCCTTTCAAAAGCAGTCAAATAATATTTGGGATTAAATGAGTTAAATTTCATATATACATGTATATATATGTATGTATTTATGTATATGCCTAATTTTTCTCACAGACTCAAATACACCTAAATCATGTTTCCTTTTCCCTAGCAACTTCTTGACTAGAGATTTACCCCTCATAGCCTCGGACGGCTATGGAATGTTATCCAGTAGAGTCACACACTACAGCCCTGTCTTCCACAGCAAAACACGGGGTACCACCTCGCTGTGCATTAAACAGGAGGCTGGAGAAGCCCCGCTCACCCACACAGTGAAGCAGCAGACGCAGCTCCTCACGTTCGGACACAGAAGGTTCTACCAACACACTGTCTACTGACCACACGCACCACACGGTATAGCAAAGCAAGGAAAAAGCCACGCCAGCGGGCACAGTGACGGTTCACACTGCAGCAGACCACACGCATCCTCGACAGCGATCCTGAAAAGTCCCCATCACCTCATGATGTCATAGCTGTCACAAAGTCACAGTGCAATGCATTACTCGTGTTGTCTGTGGTGACACTGACAGAAAGGAATGTACCTCACCGCAAGCTGTGTAAAGGTGCACAGCGACATTCTGGGTCCCACGCTCACTCACTACTCATCCAATGACTCACTCCAAGCAACTTCCATTCCTGGTTAACTGCCCTATGCAGGTGCACTATTTTTTTCTAATCTTTTATCCTGTATTTTTACTGTACCTTTTCTATGTTTCTGTGCTTAGATACGCAAATGCTTAGCATTCTGTTACAACTGCCTAAGTATCTGCTATACAGGTTTGCAGACTACAGGCAGAAAGCAATACCATCCAGCCTAGATGTCCAGTAGGTTGTCCCATGCAGGTTTGTGACACACTTCTGTTCTACTCACACGAGGACAAGGCCTGAAGATGCAATTCTCAGAATGTAATCACAGCACTGAGGGATGCCGGCCTTCCAAGAAATCAGTGACCTTGGCTATCTATTTGGCACAGAGAAAACAAAGTGGATAAAATACAGAAATTGGAGCGTTCTCACTGCTGTTTTTACATTATGTAAAATGTTTGAATCATGTGACTATCTGTCTAAAAAGGCATGAAAGGGCAAGGAAAGGAATAGAAAGAAACTGTACGGAGAGGGCACCTGACAGGGGCCACAGCAGGCTTCACAGCGGAAGCACCAACTGTGGGGACGCAGCAGGAAGAAACCCAAAGAAATAAACACCATCATCTCACTCCTCCCTCCTGCCAACCTCCTGCTGGCCCCCATTCATGGACAGCTATTAACCCAACTGGAAGCCAGAGGGTAGGGTGTCTGCAGAGTCAGGCCTATGCCGTCTACATCAGCCTCCTGGGCACAGAACAGGGTAGAGAAGGGTGGACAAAGGACCTAATAAGGCCAAAAAAAGGCTCCAAACGAAATGAAACAAAACAAAAACATCTAATCCAACCCTACATTTTTGGCAAACTAAAGTAATCTCTAAAAGGAAATTCTGATACCTCCTTTACATATAAACGAATCCATTTGAGCTCAACAGATATAAAATTACACAAGAAAAAACTAAGAAATAATGAAAATTATTACTTTGTTGGCATGACTCACCAAGTACAGGCTTGTGTGTCTGACTTAAATTCTCTCTTTATCCTAACAAATACATGACGTATCACCTCCGTTTATAGAATAAGATCCTGAGGATTCAAATGGGTAAGAAGCTTGCCGAAGCTAGACAACACATAACTAGCGGAGACAGGACATAGAATAAGATCCTGAGGATTCAAATGGGTAAGAAGCTTGCCAAAGCTAGACAACACATAACTAGCGGAGACAGGACATAGAATAAGATCCTGAGGATTCAAATGGGTAAGAAGCTTGCCAAAGCTAGACAACACATAACTAGCGGAGACAGGACTGGAACCCAGGTGTAACAGACTTCAAAGACCAGACCTTTTCATGTTTTTGTTTTAATTGTTATAAAAGTCACACGACACAGAATTTACCATCTCAAGTGTACAGTTCTCTGTTTATTTGTATATTCACAGTGTTGTGCAACAGGCCTCCAGAACTTTTTCACCTTGCAAAACTCTAGACTCATTCAACTTTCTCCCCCAGGCCTTAGTGACCACCATTCTACTTTGTTCCTATAAATTTGATACTTACCACCTCCTGTAAGCGGAACCTCTGTGTGACTGCTTTATGTCACTCAGCACAAGGCCCCCAGTTCCTCTATACCGCAGCACGGGCAGCATTCCTTCCTGCTTCAGACTGGACAATACTCACTACAGGCATATCACACATTTATAACAGTTTGTTTGTCCATTCACTGGCTGATGGACATCTGCGTTGCTTCCCTCTCTTACCTACCAGGAATAATTAAATACTATACATTTTAATATCTGCCATTTTTACTTCCTTCCTGAATGAGATGTGAAAATGTTCTGAAAGTTGTAAATCACAAGTGATTTAGATTTTCTTAATGTGGCCACCCCTGCTTAGCCCTCCACTTAATCCCTACAACAAAGTTATTCTGTGAGAAGCACGGCTTCAGAGTAAGAAGAAAAGCTGGAAATCACAGAGCTTCAGTGGTGTCTGCGACTGGTATCTTTAGTGAGGTTCTGAAACTGAATTTAAAGAGCAGTTCAAGGAATTTTGTGTGATATCAAGGACAATTAAAAGACCCAAATCCAGATGAAAATGTAAAGCAAGATTTTGATCACTGCCAAAATTACAGAATTAAAAAGAAGCAACCATTCCATATAGTAAAATTTAAAAAAAATAAAAAAGTGGGGCGAGGGGACATTAATATAGCTTCTAAGCCAAGTATAGATACTGAACCCCGAGATGATTAATTAACTCAAAAAGTACTCGAAGGTCCTGCATGGGTCTCTCATGCAAAAATTCAATTTCTGTGATTTTAAACTGAGGCAAAAATTGGTACTCTGGCCCCCAAACTGAAGAGATAAAAATAATGATCCACTTTCTGCCTTTAGTACACTTACTGCTGCTGAATTTTTAACTGCTGATTAATAATAAGAATTTCTCCCCCACCCCAAAAAGAAAACTGAAACATAAAACCTCAAAGTGAGAAAGAATCTTGAAAATAATGCAGCCGGACTCCCATTACGTGAGTTTGAAACCCCATTATGGCGCATTTTAGTTACATGACTGCCAAAAGTAATTAAATCTAAGCCACAATTTCCTCATCAAAAAAAATGTATAAATAAATACACCTACCCATTAAGGCTGTTATGAGGATTAAATAATTTGATATTTGAAAAGTACTTATAAAAACATTATCGGTTTACGGGTAAACTTACAAATGTACAAGCATTTGCCACATAATGTAAGTGTCCGTACTAGATAAGTTCTTGAAGGGTAAGATCTTATCTGATCTTTCTATTTCTTGAGCAATATAAAAATGACACGTCTGCATCCAGCTCTTAAGTAAAACATCAACTTCGCCTCTCCTCCTTGTGAACTGGTGCTGCCCTCCGCAGGGGCCTGCTTTGCTGGATGAAATTTGCACCGTGGCAGAATCTAGTTTATTACACTCATTTTTCACACATTTTCTTTTACCCTCCCCCCCATAAGACAATAAAGCCAATAAAGGTAGCAATCTCTATTTACTAATCTTTGTTACATTCCAACACCCATCACAGGGAATTAGGAAGGGCTCCATAACAGTTACTAAACAGTTGAATAAGAGCAAGAATGAGTAAATGTTTTAAATTAAAGTAATGGGTATAATGAATGAGTTTGTTCCTAGCTAGTAGGAACTGTCGAAAAATGCTCTTCTAAAAACTGTGACTTATTAGTTTTCAAATATCTATTTAGTAAAAATAAAAGGCTAGAAAAGTATAACTGAATAATGCAAATCAGCCTGCACAATAACGTAAAGAAATTACAATAATATAGTTCATAGGGTCCTCCTCCCAAACACCTTAACGTTTGCACAAACTTTAATCAAAGGACGAAGACTTGGGCTCGGTCTATATAAATCAAACAAAAAACAAAAGCTCATATAAAAAGAATGATAATACCTAATACCTACATACTCAACATTCAGAAATCTACTTCAAAATAATGTAAGTGTCCAGCTGAAGTATTTAAATTGATTCTAAAAGAAATAACAGTGTTCACAGCCATTGTAAATTCTATTTGACAGATTGTTAAAATGTTACTATAGCTGCTATTGCAAAAAGAAATTTTTAACCTCCAACATGACAAATTTTTTTCACTAAGGAATTATTTTATTTACGCAGTCCAAATCTAACTGAATACCTATTACATTCAAACCAGAGCTGAATACGTGAAAACCTCCCTAACTAGATGAATTCATAAAGCTCACAGTCACGCAAGTGACGCTCTACAAGCAAATAAATGGCACAGCAGAGCAGAGACACAGGTCACTGTCCACTGAGGACAAATAAGCTATCTGCCAAGGAGCAAGAAACAGTCATCCCCAAACATGAAGAATGCTTGTAAGCAAGCTATTTTAATAAACATAGAGCAAATACCTGCACACAAAATGTCTTTCAAGAGACACACAACACTTAAGACAAAACATACACACAAGGAAATAACAGTCAAAGTCCTCCAGGAAGGATCAAAAGATAGAAAAGAAAGGAGAATGCGAACGAAGAGGAAGGAATTAATTAATTAATTCTACCAAACATGAAAAATTAGCAGAAATGTAACAAGGATATGAGCAGCTGGATTTGTTTGACGACAATTGTCCAGGTAGGTAATCTTTGTAACACTCCTTTGTGCAAAGTGTATGTAAGCTTCACTGTACAGAAAGGAACACTTAAAGACATCCAGGGACTTACTAGCTAAGGTCCCACACCCAACAAAGAGCCAGGATTCCAAGCTCAGTTTACTGGATCCCTAAGACCGTGCTCCCTCCACTTTTATGGTATTACTATATTAGAAAGATCTTGATTTTGAATGAGGAATAAAAATGTCTTTGATTCATTGTATTTTAGGGAGAACTATCAAGTTATTATAAGTATCAAAAAAAATCTATCAACGTGCTTTGATAACTACAACACACAATGCAAATATAGGTTGTTATTGTTTACTTAATACGATACCTGATTTGTGATGGATTATTTATACTGTTAAAAATTAAACAGGAGGCCAACAGGCTGAGATAGCTCCAGAGCCTTGGGTCCACATGGAAGCAAGAGAAAGCCAGCTCAGAGTGAGTGCTCATCGCCTGCCTGCACAGCCAGCTAACCAGCACCTAGAGCAGCAGTTCTCAATCGTGGGTCACGACCCCTTTCTAACAATGAAAATACATCCTGCATATCAGATATTTACATTACGATTCATAACAGTAGCAAAATTACAGTTATGAAGTAGCAACAAAAATAATTTTATGGTTGGGGGTCACCATAACTGTATGTTGGGGGTCACCATGAGGAACTGTATTAAAGGGTCATGGCATTAGGAAGGTTGAGAACCACTGATCTAGAGGATGACCTTACCAATTAGAAACCATCAACTAACCTCTAACTAGAGACTTTCCACTTTAACCAATCAAATAATTTTTTGCCTTGATTCCATAAATACCTTATAAAAGTTTTACCTTCACTGCCTTTCAGTGGAACCCTGAACCACTTGAGCTCTGGCAATGCCTAATTATGAAGCCCTGTCTGCTCAAATGAACTCATTAATGTTTCAATGTGCCTAAGTATATTATTGAATAGTTCTTATCTCATACAATACATTTCAAGAAGAATTTATGAGACCGAAATGATCCCAGATAATGAAACCCATATAAATAAAAAATTGCAAACACTATTCAGAATTATTTTAACAACACTAAAATTTTGCCAAATTCCTTGGACAACAAATGATTCTAGTGCCCTGTACCTTACCTATATGCAGTTATTCACCAAACAAAAAACATTATGGAAAAAAAGAGAAACCCACAGGTAAGACATGGTCAATCAATGCCTCAACAGACCATAAATTTATCCCTTAAGCTAGGAGAAATACTCAAAGGCCTTTACAAATGAGTGAGTAACTGGATTTGGGTACTAAATTCTAACAATTTTAAATAAAAACTTTTAATTTTCAAAAGGCTTATTATAATTTTTTTTTTTTTTTTTTTGAGACAGAATCTCAAGCTGTGGCCCTGGGTAGACAACCATAGTGTCACGGCTCATAACAACCTCAAACTCAAACTATGGCTGGGACTACAGGCACCTGCCACAACACCCGGCTATTTGTTGTTGTTGTTGTTGTTGCAGTTGTCACTGTTGCTTTAGCTGGTCCGGGCTGGGTTTGAACCTGCCAGCCTTGGTATATGTGGCCAGCGCCCTACCCACTGAGCTATGGGCACCACTGGCTTATCATAATATTAAAACAATAAAGTTCTGAAACAGATATTTAAAGAATATTAAGAATTCTTAATACTAAGAATATTGAAAGAACTTGTGAAGCTGGCTAGGAAACCTGGCTTAGCTTTTCCGTGCATCATTCAAAACAACAGGCTGGCAAGGAAGACCAAGACACAGAGAAAAGAGGCTCTGGGCTCTGGTCTTCCCCGATAGACCAATGCTTTGGCTACTCTAAATGACTGGGGCTTACTCTGAATAAAACTCAATGCATATATCAAATAAATATTCAGTAATCTCACAGACTAAATGAAGTAGCCAGCACACTGGGTTAACTCAGATTAATAATGACCTAAGTCAGTGGCTAGGGAACACTTAGTAAAGATTGAGGAAGGAAAATCTACATTTTTAGTTATACCTAGGGTTAAAGCACATTTCTCACTTTTAATTGCAAACATCATTAAGTATACTGCAAAAGACCAGCTACCTTAAACAATTATCAGGCTCCAGAGGTCACCGATTAGAACCCTGCAAGGATTTGAATTAAAAAAGGTTTTATGATTAGGTGAAGTAATGATCCAAGAAGGAGATTAGTTCTGTTCAGACTGCGCTCATTATAAAACCCATTTCCTTTGTGTGAAGATTCAATGTCTTTCTCATTTATCCTGCTGGAATTATCACACTTTGAGATAGAAATATGACTCTACTAATGATATTCTATAACAACCATATAATACAAGCATTTTACTCTCTATTACTTTCATATCCAATAAGAGTACAAATGTATATTTTCTATGGGTTAGATGTACAATAATACGGTGATAGACTATTTAAAATAGATTCAAAATAGGATTTATCATTATAGGCCATACATTTTTAGATCAGATTCATAATCAGTCCCTATTTACAAAGCAAACAGAGTAAACTGGGGAAGAAGGGGAAAACATTAAGACATTAAAGCATATTTTTTGGACAATGATATCATTTAAGAGAGTCACTTATATATAAAGAATTCTAAAGATAAATGGCATGATTAACGATTGCAACTAGATGCCAAAAAACACATCTACTCTGGTGCTGCTTAAAGGACACATCAACAAAACTGCAAGAGACCTGCGAGCACAATGAAAACAGCTTAAAAAAAGGAAAAAGCAGCTTCGTGTTAGTACAAATCACGCACAAGGCCGTGACATACATTCCCCTCATCCTCAGTGTTCTTTAAGCCACCTGAAAACTGTGAAACAGGCATAAAACACTTTCCAGAAAAAAAAACATATTAATAACTGCAGCAGAGATATACAATCTCTTCACTCAAATTTAATCAGGACAGAAAATTAAGACATTGGTAAAGAAATCAATTTGCAGACACTATAATAGTCACAGGCTCAGTGAACATGAAACACGTCAGCACAAGTCTGCAGGATCAGTGAAAAGAGGACAGAAAGCCAGGGAGAGTCATCCACACCTGGCCACTGTCCAGTCACATGGCATGGGTCACCTCCCACAGGAGTCACATGCTGTCTCTTCACAGAGCACATCCCCCCAGGGGGTTTTCTTTAAGCTACACATCTTCATGTCCAGACCAAGTTATGCATTAAAAACATTTAGATCAAGTGGCTAAGGAGCCAGCCACATACACCTAAGGTAGCGGGTTCGAATCCAGCCCGGACCCACCAAACAACAATAATGGCTGCAACCAAAAAATAGCCGGGCGTTGTGGCGGGCGCCTGTGGTCCCAGCTACTTGGGAGGCTGAGGCAGGAGACTCGCTTGAGCCCAGGAGTTGGACGTTGCTGTGAGCAGTGAAGCCACGGCACTCTACCCAGGGGGACAGCTTGAGGCTCTGTCTCAAAAAAAAAAAAAAAAAAAAACATTTAGAGATCTTTAAAAAAAAAAGTAACTATCCCAAGTTCACTCAGTGACATTTGTCTATTTTCACTTTGTCCTTTACTCATTATTTAGTTAAGCAATTATTGGGTTCCACTTGCTAAATATACTGAATACTGACAACAGCCTGATCTACTTTAAAGCTGTACTCTTACTCCACAGCACTGCACTGCACAGCCTGCGTGGCCAAATGACACAGGACCAGAATAAAGACTGAGCTTTACTCTGACAAAAACTAACAGTAAGTACCTTACTGTCTTCTATTCTCTGGTCTTAAGCATATGAGGAGGGAAAACGCTGCGTACGAATGAGTGGCCACCTAAGATAACAGCAGTAAGACATAACATGGCCAAGAAGCCAGAGACCTGCTCCTCTAAATCGTATGACGAATCTAACAGCAGTAACAACAGCAGCCATCACTCCTGGCCACCAACAGGGCCCCAGGATATAAAAAGACACACAGTATACCTGAGGAATCAGTTTCATGGGGTAGGGGAGAAATGATTAGGGAAAGTCCACAAAGGTTCCATAAGAAAGGCTATAACAGAAAAAGGTCTCACTGCCTACGAAAGCCAGCTGAAACAAATGAAAACATTTGGGACAAGTTATTCAAAAGATAATAAAACTTTTATATTTTTGTATATCATGCAAAAGAGAGATTAGATTTGGTCAGTAAGAAGACAAGTGGTAGAACTAGGACCAAAAGATAGAAATTAAAGAGAAAGCAGCTCCAACTCAGGTTATAGAGATGGCAATTCCAGCGACAACATCTGGCAAAGATGGAACTAGCTATCTTTTTAAATCATAAACACATAGATCATGTATACATTAATGCATTTATGGAGTAGAACGTGCTGATTTCATATAGAATTAGGAACGCTTACATCTCACTGGTTAATATATAACCATCTCGCTTAATTATTGTGTTAAAACATTTATACTTCATAGATCCAACATGTACCCTTATCATATGCACCATAGGCGTGATCCCACCATTTACCCTCCCTCGATCTGACCTCACCCCCCACCCCCCCTTCCCTCCTTCATCCTGGGGCATAGTTGCGATCTATTCTTCATATGAAAGTGTGAGTGATTATAAATTGGTTAAATTGGTTTCATAATAAGAACTAGCTATCTTTTTTTTTTTTTTGCAGTTTTTGGCTGGGGCTGGGTCTGAACTCACCACCTCCAGTATATGGGGCCAGTGCCCTACTTCTTTGAGCCAAAGGTGCCACCCAGAACTAGCTACCTTAAAGAGGCTTATAAGTTCATAGAGAGAACGCTGTCCAGCATGGTACGGGAGGAACAGCACAGAGGATTCAGTCACCTGACGGCAGGCTGAATTTAAAGATTCCTTTGAACCTTGAGTTATACAGACCTTTATCACTGTCTCACTGACCAGTTGTCACACCTGTAAATCTGCATGATTCATCATCATGTCCTCAGGGCCTAGTTCTGAACCTTGAATATAATACACATTCAAAAATATTTAAATGAATGACAGTAAATAAATGATGATACTCTTCACAGAGAGGACAGTGAGACTTGAAGAACACTGCATAATACTCGATGTTTGAATTAACCACAGTGGAGTCACCCACCTTGCATTTCCATAAACAAACAAACCAAGATGCCAGTACGAAGCTATTGTCTCTCAGCTCCACACTTCACTGGGCAGGGATTCTGAAAACTAGTTTTCCTCTGCCCAAGGCGCCCTGTGTGGTGCTGCCAGATGGGAATGAGGGTGGGAAGCTTGTCCCCACCGGTTCGTTTGTAGCCCCTTGACAGCACGCCAGAACAATGGTTCTAAGCCGTTACAGCCACAGTGACTTTTCCCCATTTTCCCAGAACCATACTCGTGGTACCGCCCCACTTCTCTCCGAGGTCTGGGTCTCACCCTGTGAGATGTGTCTTCAAGCCCCTGCGGGAACAATACTGAATGAGTGTGGCCCCAGCTCCGCAGGAGCACTTCCTCCGCTCCTCCAGCCTTGGTAAATTCCTCAACTACAGTGGACTGACCCTGAGAGTGAGCAGGCTGGAGGTGGTACTACGTGCCAGGTACCGTGCTACACCTGAAGGAGGGTCCTCAAGGGTCCCAAAGGGCCACAGCAGGGCAGTACAGTGCAGACAGGATCCAGCGCTAGAGAGGCTGACGGAGCTTGACATGGCCACTCAAGAACCTGGGGCATGTCACTCAGCCTCACTCAGCTCAGTTTCTTCATGCCCAAGTGAGGGGAAACTGAGGCATGCGGGGCCCTTTCCTCACTGTTGGGGTGAGGAGTCACTAATGGCACCAAGGCCTTTCTAATTTGATTTTTCTAATAGCAGAATCACTAGGAAACTCAACCCTTTTAGATCTGTGATTTATTAATGGTAACAAAGCTCTGAAGGAAAGGCCAGGCAAGCCTTCCTGGGCGCACGGCATATCCCGGCAGCGTCTCTTCCACTGGTGCCAGTGCTTTCGTGCTGAGACCCAAAGTCTCAGCATGTCCTGGAGAGCTGGGAGCAGAGGATAACTGGAGAACTGCTACTGTGCTGTGCTTGTTTATTACCCCACCCATCCCCAGTATATATCATAATGATCACCATCAGAGTTCAGAAAATGGCATCTATGTAATGACATTAGCATAGATGTTCTCTATACAAGAAAACCATAATGAATATTCCTGGAGGCTAAATTATCTGAGCTAAATGTCTGATTTCCCCTGTGAAAAGCACAGGAAGACAATATAATCTGGAATATGCAAGTGCAGGTGATGTTTACCTTGAGAAGCACACCTCTCGGCATGCTAATCTGAGTAGCACAGAGTCAATGTCTATGAATATATAACCATTCAAGACATTATTCAGAGGAAATGTGTTTATCATCTTCAAAACATTTGCTATTCCAAGAACTAATTAAGTTTACAAACTGTGTTGTGAATACCAGAAGGCAGTAGATGTACAAATCATATTGTTAATTATGCCTCTGACAAAGAAACTGTATTACAGGTATTACATACAAATGCTACAACCAGCCAAGTCTTTTAAATTCCACGATCTCCAACTTGAGAACAAATGAAGCCAAAACATGAACATAAGATGAATGCAAAATTAAGCTGCTTAGAGGAAATTGCAAAAATCGCCCTAAGTGAATGCTTAAGCGAGCAATGCTGTCACCTGCCTGTGCTCATGGCACTCCCAGAACAGCATATTATCCCACCCCCTCCAGAGAAGCATAACTGTCTAGCGTTTTGACACCTGCAATAAGAGAGTATAAATTAATGCTAATATGGAAAGAGAAGCTTAATTTAGCTAGATTTAAAGTAATAAGAATAATAAAAACATGGATTCCAATGACAGACTAGCACTTGCAGTATGACACACACACACACAAGTCAGAGGGCTCTCAGTCCCCTTGCCTACAAATTAGGGATATTGATATCTACTCCTACAATTATGAGGATTAGCAAAATACTTAAAACATCATGCCTAAAAACTACACACAATGAATTATCACCTTATACGCCATATTTCTGCATGTTAAAGTGAGCAGAAATAATACATAAAGAGAAGGCTAGTAAAAATTTAAATATTACTATAATTAGAATTGAAGATAATATTCCCCCCAAAAGAATAAGCTACTGTCATAGTAACTCTAAATTCTCCTATAGTCAGAAAACCAATTGACTGCACCGTTCCACACTGAGAAGAGCGGGGGCATTGTAAAATTAAGAAGTTGAAGGGTCTAGAATTTTTCTGCCATAACTCACCCTTTGCTAACTGTTTATTCGGGTGAGCTACCCTTCATCTCTGAAACTCATTTTCATCATTGTAATATGAGGATCACCTTTGACCTCCCTTAGCTGAGGAGGAATTAAAGGAGATCATGGAAAAGAACACATTCAGAGCCTCAAAGAGCTGTCCAGCGGCAGCGTGGCTAAGAAAGGGTCCCGAGGCAACTGCATCTAGGGAGCCATGTCTAAGGGGACGTAGGTGACACACGAGGGGTTACTACGAGGAACTTCCCCAAAAGTGAGGCAAAGTTTTCTTTTGCTTTTCTTAGCTTGGCTGGCTCTCTCAAGCTCAGGCTTCTGAGATAAACCCTGTCTGCTTCCCTCCACTGAAGAGTGATGACAGTAGGCTGAGAAAAGCAAAGTTCTCCTAAAGCAGCTGACAGAACTGTGCAGAGGCATCACATTTATAGACAACTCTGCTTTTGGAATAGCCTCGCAAGGAAATATCAAACTGGGAAGTGTCTTATCGCAGTGTATACGGCATATTTCCATATAACACGGTCTACTATCCCCGTCCTACAAATACATCACTGACATCATGCCACAGGTACTCAGAGTTCCCTGAGATGGCAATCAAAACTGTCTAGACCAGGGCTTCCAAAAGAACTTTGTGACTACAGAATGTTCCCTGTCTGTGCAGTGCACTATAGCAGTCACTAGCCACGTATAGCTTCTGAGCCCTTGAAATGCAGCTCGTGTACTCAAAGAACTAAATTTTTCATTTTATTTCATTTTGATTAATTTAAATGTTTCACATGGTTAGAGGTTACCACAAAACACAACATTCATACAACTAAAAACCAAAAAGTAAAAAAAGGTATGTGATCAGAAGAGAGAGATGCCATTGAAATTCAGACACGTATTCTTTTATTCAGCAAGAATTCACTGAGTGCCTGCAACATGCTATCAGTGTTCCCGAATACAGAATGAATCTGCACAGCAGCTTGATGGGGCAGAGAAAGCACACCTGGACTTCCGAGACGGGCGGTCCTGAGCCCAATAAATGGTAGCTGTGTTACTAGATACTATGATGTTGACCATCCTGCATAAAGAAATATGTATTTTAGTAAAATTACATGTGGATATTCATAATGAAAAGTATTAAAAAATTGTAAGCACTTTAAGAAAAGTACAAATAAAATATTATAAAAATTAATAGGAGGCAATAAACATTTCTAGGGCAAAAAAATCAAGGAGACTTCAGAAGAAGTGATATTTTAGCTGAGCCTAAATGTATAGGCCTGGCTTTGTGAAGGGGGTGTGCCAGGCACCAGGAATACATCACACAAGCAGAGCCCTGGAGACATATCCAGGGTATGCCTTCAAAGAATACAGAACAGCAGAGTAGGACAAAAGCGTACGGCACAAGGGTGGATATCTGCTGATAAAGCCGGAAAAAGGTAGACAGACTGGCAAGGACTTTTAATGCTATGCCAAGGTCCTTTATGACGGGACTAGGAAACTACAAAGGCATTTTTACAGGGTAGTTGCAGGAGAAATTCATGACCGTAGAGAGAAAACTGCATCTAACAGCAATACCCTCTAATGATTCCTTTTTCAACAGAGGATTCAGCGTCCACTGCTATGTATGTTAACATTAAACTACTTTAATAAACAAAGATGTCACAAAAAGGCTGTACAGGAATAAGAAAATATATATTTTTAAGATCCTCTACAAGCCCTTGTGATGACATCAGAGATGCAAAGCAAATTAAAGGGTTTCAACAATTCACATAGAAAGTGAAATACGTATTGGTATGAATTTCAGTAGAAAAAATTCATACCTTTACATCTTAAATCAAAGGACATTGGCTCAAGACTGCAAAAAGTGAGAATTCTTCCACCATGGTACCCCCAAAATGTCCTCTTGTGATTATAAGTCACTTTATAAGGATAAATCTACTCTGAGATTAAAAGAAAGTTCCATTATACAAAAGAACAACAAAACATCACTATAGTTTAACTTCTTAACACGGGTAAAAAATCAATTGATAGGCTACATTTTTGGACAGGTGGTAAGAGTTCTAAGTCTTACTGAAGGGTGGGAGGAAAAGTAAGACCTTATGCTTCTTTTCTTTCTGATCCTACTTTCAGTTCAAATCTGTTAAATTCATTTCCATTTCCTTCAAATGCATTCAGATCTCAAGTATTATTTAACCTTTAATGTTTCTTGCTTGCTGATAGCTACATTTGATTCTCTAGAAAATGATTTTTACAACTCACAGAAAAACACACGAAAAGAAAAAAACGCCTAAAACCAGAAGCATCTCATGACTGGTATTGTATGTGGGCATTCAAAGTTTGAATGCCAAGGCCTCACACCTTCATGTGTGCTCACGAGTCTCCCACCAGGTATGTTCAAAGGCCCTAAATTCCAAGAGAGACGACATAACAGAGTAAAGGAAAAGAGTTCAGAGCTGAGCCAGTATTGTTTTCCTTTTTTCTTTTTTTTTCCCCTAAAGTGAATGCCCCTTCAGCCATAAACTCTATTGGACATAGTTTAAGGACAAGGGGAGATGAGAACCAGTACTTCTGAGAGCTTACTAAACAGCGAATGTCTTGTGAGCACTTTCAAATATATTGTCGTAGTGAGTCTTCCAGGGAGTCCGACAAATGCAGGAGGCTCTTTTCTTGCCTATCAAGTTAGTAAGTGGAACAAGGAGGCACAATCGTGATTCGGTACCTAACTCAAAAGTGCCATGGTTTTGGCTACAGCAATGGTCACCACATTCCTCAGTGAGCACATTTAATTCCAGCATGACATTCTACAGATAAGCGTCCACTAACTCCTAATCCTTCTATTCACCCTTCTGACAGCACTCGGCCTATGCTGCTTACACAGCATGTACCACGGATTGTTTAGATCTGTCTTCTTCAGGGCCTTGAGTGTAGCACATGCTGAATAAGTACATCAATAAAAAAATCTTAAACGACTGTTAAGATCTGAGCTCCTTTTTAGTTTTGAACATGAGTAAGTTAAGTGACCTCAACTAAACCACAAGTTCTCTGAGCTTTGTTTTTCATTTCCTGTAGGAAATAACTTTCTGAGCTTCCAGAAGTCCCCTGCGCCCCTCTTCCCCCAAGGCCTACACTGGAGACCGCAGGGCCTTCTCAGAGGAGTGGGATGAGCTTCTGCTTCTTTGGAGGCAATTCCTCTCCAGAGTGGCCTTTGATCCTACCCGGTTCAAAACCTCTTTGCATAATCTTCCATCATCCCCGGGATCTCCACAAATCCTTTGATAAACTCAAGTTTTATTATTTAGCCAAAGTCAGTTTCTACTCTTTGGAAACAAAAGACTTTAAAAGGCACAATATGTACTGTATCCCCTAAACATACACAGTTATGATTTAATAAAAAAAAAAAAGGACACCGTATGAGAGCACAGTCTCCTCCATACACTAAGTTATTCCACTGTCACTTCTAACTCCTTTATTGAAGGGGGAAAAAAAAGCTGAAAATGTCGCATGAAGATGAGGCCCAATGGCAAGAAAGAGCACCAAACACCATATTAAGGGGGAAGGGTTTGTATTTCAGCCTGTGGAGCTGTGGCATAGAAGAACTCAGTCAAAAAGTTCCAACCTTTCTATTGGTCAGTTTGAATCAGCAGGACAAGCTGTTTCAGCCCCTAAAGAACTACAGGATTGCACAGAAGTGGGAATTTCCAGGTCCCAGGAAGTTAAGTCTACAAATTCCTAAGAGCTGCGTCACCATGGAGAGGACCCTGCAGGTGTATCCCTGAGTCTCCTTGAGAAGACCTCTGTTTTCCTAGACCTCATCCTTCCCAGGGATACTATCTCATAAACAAACTACCAGCTTCTAGTTTATAGTACTCTATAATGAACTCAATTTTCTCTTTCTGGCCACTGTACTAAACTTTCATCTCTACTTGAAATCCTTATTTCTGTGTCTTTAGGGTTAAGTCTCTCAGCATCTGCAGTGATTTGGGGGGGGGGTATCAATGATATATTTTCTTCAAATAAGTCACGAGATGCAGAACATTAAATTTGAGAACATAATTTTCTATTAAAAAATCCTGGAGATAATTATACCTATTATATAGTTTTAACTCCATGATAGGACTAAAAACCGTGACCTTTATTTTAAATGTAATAAAACATGTTAATTTTGTGGTTACAGAAATGAGTAAGATCACTAGCATGGACCAGATACAATGAAAATGAAACTAAAAATATATTTCATTGACAACATATATAAAAAAGTCTCTGACCAAATAAAAATCTTGAGCAATCTCCTGCCTCCTGGCAAGGTTAAAGACTCAGGAAGAAAAAGTAAATAAGATAATTGAGTTTAAATCACTCTGATCTGCTTCCAGAGTAAAAATTAATATCTTAAAGAATGCAACAAAAGAACTAAGATGTGCAGATAATATGCCTAGAAAAAAGGAAATGATACTGGAAGATCAAGTTCCAGACAAGGAAACTGTTACAATTTGCATTTTGTACAGATAAAGAAATACCACACATATGTACCCAAGTTTATTGGGAGTTTTAATAGCATTAGGGTGGGTCTGTAGAAAGCCCTAGTCAAGAACAGGCAGAATTGGGTTTAAATTATAGCCACATCACTTAGCAGCTGCATGATTTTGGCCAAATTACTTATTTCTGACATTCCACTTCTTCATTGGCAAGTGTAGATAATAATAAATAATAGGCAGGACTGTTATAAGAAAATACAACAGAAAACAAATAGAAATAATGCCTGACAGCCAGTAGGTACATTTATCACTGATTTATACTTTACATGTACTCACATCAAAGTGACACCCCACCCAAAAGACACCGAAAACATCCACTCTTCCCAACCCCAACCTCAATCTCCTTTGCTCTTTGCCATTTTCCATCTCTTTTAGCCACACAATCAGGTTTCTGCCCACTGGAATAGGCACCCAAACTCCCCTGTGGTTACAGTAAGCAATATCCTTAAGAATCAAAACACAAACCTAAGTCTACACGGCCACATAGAGAAAGGCAGGGAAGTGGCCAACACCCCAGTGGTGGTGGAGCACAGAGGGCGGGGCGGCTTCCTCTTTTACATCACACTTCAATTATGGTAACAAGGTGACCCAATTACTAGCAGAATAATAATCTATTTTTGAGAAGTCAGATGGAATCATACAAAAAGACTGTCCGTCCAATTTCTAGCTCTATAACCTCACATAAGTAACTTATTCCCGTGGTTAACAGTTATTTGTGAAAGTACTTTTCCAAATACTGTTTACTTTTCATAGTTACTGAAAAACTTAATTCAGCACACAAAGAGCACCTACTAAGTACAGCGCTTGAGACATAGCAGACATTAATAAATGCCAACTGTTTAGAGACATTTTTATTAAAACATCATTTTATTCAGGTATATCATTTTATTTGTCTTAATAACCTTACAAGTTGTCCCTGTGACTTCTTCAACTCCCCAAAAAGCTTTTAGGTATGTCTCTTTCTGTTAGTAACAGGCCACACAACCACAGATATGATTGTGTTGAAAGGTAATAAGGCTGAATTCCTGTGCTATGTAGAAAGGAGACATTTACAAACCCAAAAAACCTTCAAAACAGCTGTTAAAATGCAGCAATGAAGATGAAAGACATGCTGAGGTCATGAGATTGCATCTTCCTTTCAGAAATCCTCTCCTAGACCTACCTTTACCACCTCAGTAGTATTTCTGGCATCCCACCATTAAGAGTATAGTTGGTTTTCTGATGCCCCCAACTGGCACTCTGAGCCAAGTCTGGGAGTGAAGGGAGAACATCCAAACTGGAAAATACCCTGTCCTCTAAAGGCGAGTTTGCTTTGCAAAATAATGAAAACTTGCTTGTGCTCTTTACAGTTCAACTAATCGTGATGATTACAGTTTCTCTGCTACTCCTCTCAAGAAGAGACGGTGTTGATTTCTCTTCCCTTTAAATCTGGGCTCACTTGAGTGACTGACCCAACAGGATAGCACTGTGAGGCTTGCTGTCCAAGTCCCTTGAACTGCTCACTCCGAGAGAGGATACCCAGAAAAAATGAGCTCTAAGAGAACAGAGGTCTTCTCAAAGAGGCCCAAGAATACACCTGTAAACTCCTCCCCGTGGTGACCCAGCTCTTAGGAATTTGTAGAAACTTAACTTCTTGGGACCTGAAAACTAACATTGCTTCCACTTGTGTAAAAGCCCAAGCCAGCATCTCCAGCTTGATTCATACTGACCAATGAGAAAGGTACCTGTGGGCTGGAATTTTTGATTGGAGAGAAAAAGAAGACTGACCCAGTTCAGGAGCATGGCCATTTTGGACTCTGGTCATCTGCAGCTCCGTCAGCTGAAATAAACCCTTTCTCTTTTAAACACAGTGTTTGGGTGTTTTTTTCTCTCCATCAGGCCTTGTCCTCCTGTAATAACTCTTGGGATGGTCCTTTGGAGAACCCTGCCCCTGTGCTCTAAGAAGCCCAAGACAGGATGAGGCTTCAAGAACTCCAACTAAGTATCCAGCTGAGTTCCCAGACACTGACCACCAGCTACAGCCCTAGCCGCTGTCAGCCAGACACGAGAGACTCCAGGCGAGAGCATCTAGCCAAGCCCAGCCAGCCCACAGAACTGCACAAGTTAACAACATGTTATTTTAAACCAGTTTAAAAGGCTTATGTAGTTTATCACATAGCAACAGATAAAATAAACATCAGGGTATGTCAATTTAAATTAACAACTTGCCAAGGTAGTCGCTTGCCTCAGTATTAACCAGCCCCCCTTAGGTTCAACCTGGTATATTTTCCCCCCTAAACCCTGCTACTTACTTTAAAAAACGCTTCCAAAGGGTTTTTCTTCAATTCACTGATCTACATTCTGGCCAGACTTGTTTTTACAGAACATACTCATTTCTCTACAGCTTCCTCCCTACATCTGCTCTCTAATACAAATCCACTCTACGTATCCGCCGTTAAACGCGTCCACCACCTCAAGGGTTCAATGCCAGCTGTCTCTCCAACTTGGCCTTTAGCTCATCCGTACAATCTACTTTTACCTCCCTAGAAAGGGATACATTTTTCTCTATAGCATATATTTACATTTCAAACAGAATATTTACATGCTTAAACTGTACTTGCTAAAATATTAAAAATACCACATATCTAAACTTAAAACACAAGTAACCTACTTCCATATCTCAGAGATTCATTCCCCAAATTCTCTAATCACCTGCCGAGGGCCAAACCCAGCTTTTCAGTCACTTACCCATCTGTCTACGGTGACTGCCCAGGTACCCCAGACTGCACTGCAGCTATGGAAACGACAATTAAAACCAGCCCCCGACCTCAGGGAATTCAGACTTTGGCAGAATAAACACACTTATAAGGGGAAAAAAAACATGACATAATATGGAAAATGAAATATCAAGTCAGAAAAGAGCAGAAAACAGGGCAATAGAAAGGGAGTGAGAACATGCAACTTACAGACACAAAATCGCCTTTCTGACTGATGCGATAGATATTCAGACGGGTAAAATGGCATCTGATCATGATGCACTCCCCCACCTCCAATTCAGCTGAGTCCTAAAGGTATTTAACTGCTTACATTTAAAAGTCCAGCAAGCTGAGGTTCGGCTTCTCTTTAGGATTTAAGAAGCAGCAAGAGAACACCACTAGCTCCTTATTCATGACAAAAATTGGATAATCTACAAAATAATTTTTGAGTTTATCAGAAAATTGAGGTCATAAAAACAGGTGAACTGAATTGTAAAGCCCCTCCCAAGAGAGAAGAGACCCATGAAATGTTTAGCCTTTGGCACAGCACAGAAGCCAGCACAATGGCTCACAACTGCAATCCGGGCACTCAGGAGCCAAGGCAGGACCATCCCTTGAGTCAGAGCTAAGCCTGAGCAACAGCAAGACCCATCTTTGCTAAAACTAGAAAAATTAGCCAAGTGTAGTGGTACAAGCTACTCGGGAAGCTGAGGCAAGAAAGCTGCTTGAACCCAGGAGTTTACCATTGCAATGCCACTGCCCTCGAGACCTGGCAACAGAGAAAGACAGTGTCTCAAGAAAAAAAGAAAAGAAGAAAAAAAGAAGGGAGGGAGGGAGAAAGATAGAGAGGGAAGAAAATGAAAGAAAGGAAAGGGGGGAGGGAAAAGGGAGGAGAAAGAAAGAAAAAAACTGACATTTTGACAAATTCTTTAAGGCTTAACACTGGCTAGCGTGAGAGTTTAAAATGCCTAGGAGAACACATCCACTCCACTCTCCGACTACTTGTCACACAACTCTCCTTGGATGCACACAGGGAACACCAGGGCAGGAGCGGGAGACGTGAGACAGCAGCTCCAGGTATGTAAGTGAGGTGCCCCTGGGAGACAGCCTGGAAGAACCCAGCTTGCATCACAGGCCATCTCTAGGAAAGCAAAAGGCCGTGTGCCACCGGGGCAAGACAATTAACACTCACAATGTGTATTTCTCTCCACCTGCCCAGGTTCCAGACAAAGGGTTAGAGACAAAGCAATAGGTGGGCTGGGTGAGAAAGTGGGGATGAAAAGACTCTACCTGAACCTGCCATGAAAGCTGAACTGCCTACTGCAGAAGAGATCTTACGCTGATCTTACAACATTCCCCGTGCTTACATTACAAAGAAGAAAGGCCTAAGCTTCCTACTGAAGAAACTAGTAAATGAATGTGGAGCAAACAAAAGAAATAATAAAGACCAGGTATCAATGAAATTATAAACATTAAATAAGAGAAAAATCAATAAAACCAAAAGCTGATTCTTTGAAAAGCTCAATAAAATGATAAACCTCTAGCCAGACTGATCAAGGGGGAAAGAAAGAGTAAAGATATAACCACTAGTATCAAGAGTAAGAATGACATCACCACAGATCCTACATTCGTTAAAAGAACCAGAAGATAATGTCAACAGTTTTACACCAATAAAGCTGATTTAGAGAGATTATTGCCTTCAAAGATACAAACTACCAAAGCACATTTAAGAAGAAAAAAGACAACATGAATAGTCTTCTCTACATTAAAGAAACTGAATTCATAGTTTGAAAATTTTTCTCAAAGAAAACCCAAGAGCTAAACTGGTGAACTCTACCAAACATGTTAAGAAAGAATAACACCAATTCTACACAAACTCTTCCAGATTAGAGAAGTAAACACTTCCCAGCTCATATCATTAGATTAGACTAATAGACTAATTAGACTAATACCAAAATGTGACCAAGATCTTATAAGAAAAAAAACTACATAACAACACACCTCATGAACAAGGATGAAAAAGCCTTAACAAAATATTAACAAAGTGAATCTCACAATATTTAAACAGGACAATACATGATCACCAAGCATGAGTCACCTAAGGAAGGTAAGTTGGTTTAATATTGGAAAATAATTCAACATATTTCACTACATTATAAGACCAGGAAAGAAAACCATATGATCATCTGAATAGCTGCAGAAAACACACTTTACAATATTAAATACTCATCATGATAAGACTTCTCAGCAACATAGGAATAAAAGAAAACATCCTCAACCTGATAAAGAACATCTACGAAGGGGCCGGGCATGGTGGTTCACGCCTGTAATCCCAGCACTTGGGAGACCAAGGCGGGTGGATTGCCTGAGTTCCCAGGTTCAAGACCAATCTGAGCCAGAGTGAGACCTCATCTCTAAAAATAGCTGGGCCTTGTAGCAGACGTCCGCAGTCCCAGCTACTCACTCGGGAGGCTGAGGCAAGACAATCGCTTGAGCCCAAGAGTTAGAGGTAAAGGTGACAAAATGAGACCGTCTCAAAGAAAAAGGAGAACAGCTATGAAAAACCTACAGATAACATCAGGTTTAAGGATAAAAGACTGAATGACTTCTCCCCATAATCATAAAAAAGGAAAGAATGTCCTCTTTCACCATGTAGAATTTAAGTTGTAGTGAGGGTCCTAGTTAGTATAGTAGGAAGAAAAAGGAAACAGGAAATTCAGATTTAAAAGGAAGGCATAAAGCTGTCTTTATTTACATGCATAAAATCCCAAGGAACTGAAAACAAATCCACTGGAGTTTAGCAAAATTGCTGGATATACGGGTATTATACAACAACCAACTCTATTTCTGTGTAAGAGCACTAAACAAATTGGATACTGAAACTTAAGAACAACATTTCAACAGCATCAAAAAATATACTACTAAAGGTCCAAATGTAAGACCTGTCTATTCATTGAAAACCACAAAACATTGCTGGTAGAATTTTGTAAAGATGTGAATAGCTGAGACATACACCATATCCGTGGGTGAGAAGACCCAATTTGTGAAGATGTCAATTCTCCCAAAATTGTTTCACAAATTTAACGCAATCCCAATCAAGGGCACAGTAGACATTTTTGGTAGAACTTGGTAAGCTGATTCTAAGTCTATATCCATGTGCAAAATGACCTAAAAACCTAAAGGTCTTTATGTGAACAGGGAAAAAAAATACAGGGGAAAAAATAACGAAAAACAAAGTTTAAGGACTCAAACTGCTTGATTTCAAGAACTTACCAAGAATCTCCAGTTAATCAATATGATGTGCTACTGACTTAAGGAAAGACATATAGAGAAACAGAATAGTGTCCAGAATTAGACCCACACATGTATGGTCACCTGATCATTAACAAAGATTGAAAGGCAAGGCAGTGGAGAAAAGATACTCAGTTCAACTAACAGTGGTAGAACAAGTGCATATAACATGTAAACCAATACATCTTTCTTTCCGAGATAGGATCTTGCTGTTGCCCAGACTAGTGTACAGTGGCATGTTCACAGCTCACTGCACTCTCGAAATTCAGAGCTCAAGCAATCTTCCTGCCTCAGCCTCCAGACTAGCTGAGACTACAGGGTACTCTACACACTCAGCCGTTTCATTTTTTTGTAGAGATGGGGTTCCATTTTCTCTACAGAGCTAATGCAATCCAGAGCTAAGCAATCCTCCCACCTTGGCTTCCCAAATGCTGGGACACCAATGAATACTGATCCTTAACATGTACAAAAAAATTAACTTGAAATATTGAAATAAAACACATATTTCAATATTTCCTTTCTGTTTCCCATTTTCTTTGACACGTCTTACCTCTTTCTTAGGAGATAAAGATTCCACTATGTAGATTAGTTCCACAGTTATAGAAGTATTTGAATTACTGTCATAATATAACTGTAGAATATATTTTGCTTTAAGATACAAAAGTTTCAGCTGAAAAAAATATTAATATAAAGTAGCGCTAATTACTGCTGACAATCCTGTATACCTGATCAGGGTAATCTACTACACAAAGTGCTTCACTTCCATTATTTCATATTACGGCACCTAGGGACCCCCAGCTTTGGGCTAATAATTATCAATATTCTATTTGATACTTTCCTTGAGACAACCATCTACTACTCCAGTACCCACAAGAAGTAATGTGCATAGACTTCCCTTTCATCACAAAGAATATTTTTTTAAAAGTATTCAATACTTTTTGAATTGACAATAAGTGATATTCAGTAACAATCATTTCTATGGCTGCATCAGGGACATTCTTAAGTAAAACTGGGATTAAAAAACAAAAGACAAAACCTGTCAGTATCAGGTAGTGAACATGAAAATTTCTACCACTACCATTTGGTGCCACTGCCTTGATTTCTGGCTAAAAGGGCAGCTTTACCTACCATGCTTTTGCACTATAAGTAAAAACGTTAGCACAGTGAAAAAGACTAAAACAACATTGTCTTCTCAGAAAGCATTGTTAGAATCCACTTGTAAAAGTCCCAAGCACCTCCAGGGGTTCACAGACCCTATCCAGAGCGCTGCACTAATTTACTGACGCCTAGTTTCTGTTCCGTCAACAAAGACAACCACTGCCCTTACTCCCTGGGACTATCTGGTTCTTAGCTTTATTGCAAGCAATTTTCTTGTATCTTAAGTTTAAAATGAAATGTACACACACACAGGACATGTATACCTTCACCAACACAAATTATTTACCTAAATGGAATAGAGCTTAGCTAACTGAACATAAGAGTTACAGCTCATTTTCTTCATCTCTCTCTGTTTTAACAGGGGAATGTTTTGTTTCTTCCTAAAACCTAAAGAATTCTCCCTATGTATCCAATAGTGAGTGGAGAAGAGACCAAACATACACAAATGGAAACATCACAGTTATCCACAAGTATCAAATATAACTGCAGATAACATAGCTATCAATCTTTGTGCACATAAAGTGAGACAGACACAGATGCACACATAAAAAACCCCAGACTGCAAGAGCTCACAAATGAGGCAGAAGGAGGCAGCACTATCAGGACAAATGATAAAGCCTCAGCACAGAAAAGACATTACTAAAATTAAACGAGTGCAAAGGAAATCACATGAACTACGGCTGAATCCACATTTTGAGCAAGAAAGAACAAATACCTAAATCTCTAACTAACAAAGAAACACACACCTATATCTTTGACTAGCAAGTACTGTTTATGAAAATAATGCCAACACAAAATTCCTGGTTCCTGAGTTAAATATATTATCAATTTGCAGAGTACCCAATACAGAGCAGAAATCCTTCCCCAGAGTGGGTTCCCCTGGCTGAAAACATCTACCCAGCACGCTGTGCGCTGACTCCGTATTTAATTGGTATCCTCTATTCTGTCTCACCTGAGGCTTATCTCACCCCTTTAATTATAAAAAATTAGATATTGGTCTTGTGATTCCTATTCTATACCACTTACAAAAGGAAACTTCAGAAACAAAAAGGAATTTGGTGAAAACAAAAAGAGAAACTTTCACTTTACTTTGTATATGCCATATTATTCTTTTAATTTATAACTTTCACCTGAAAAGGTGCTAGCCACTCAGAAGACACAAATGCTAATACTGATTACCAACTGTCCATACCGTGTTCCCTTCCTTTCCAAATTTTAAACTTGAGGATAAACAGTGATTCTTACCCTTAACCCACACAGGCAGTTTATAAAAGTGAACTGCAAAGAAATGAAAGCAGCTTCTCCCTGCCAGATACGAAGTAGGTGGGCAGGAGAAAAAAGAGGATACGCTCTTAGGCTGAACAGAATCACCTCTCAGTTAAGGATACTGTAAAAACCAAGAGGGAGGGGAGTCAAGGTAAAGCCGACACAGGCAACACACAGCCATGCACTGCTAATGATGGGGCTACATTCTGTAAGGGTGATTTCCCCGCTATGCAAACATCACGGAGAGGACTCACACGGTACAGCCATGCACGCCTGGGTCACACCCAGGGTTCAGAGCCTGTTGCTCCTGTGCACAGCAGGTTACTATACTGAATACAGAATACAGCAGGCAAAGGGAACACAATGGCAAGAACCTGTGTATCTAAATCTACATAAACATAGACAAGGAATGATAAAAATATAGCATAAAAGACGAAAAAAACAAGGGTGGGGGGGTACATCTGAATAGAAACTTACCATGAAGGGAGCCTGCAGGAACAGCAGGTGCTCTGGGTGAGCATGGGTGAAAGTGAGGATGGGAGCGCCTGGGACACCACTGTTCACTCCAACAGCCTTTATAAACACTGTACACTGAGGCTATGACAAATTCATTAACAAGCATTTTTCTTTCTCAAACAATAAATTAACTAAGCTTACTATGACTTTTCTTTATAAGCCTTCCAACTTTTTTTTTTTTACTTTTTGACTCTGCTATAGTTAACACTTAGCTTAAAAAACACATTGTAGTGCTGTATAAAAAAACTTTCTTATTCTATAAGCATTGTATCTAATTTTTTAATTCTTAAACTTTTTGTTAAAAACTAAGACAGCACATATTAGCCTATACCAACAAGGGTCAGGATGTCACTAATTGATAATTTTACAGCACCATAATTTCGTGTGGTCACATGTAGTCACCCTATAGTAGGCACTGATGGAAATGTCATTATGTGGTATGTGACTAGCTCATTTACATTATTGGGTTAAACAGACATCTACAGGTCAGCTTAGAAACTGCGGGAGAGGAGGAAGGTTTACATTATGGGATATTTATTAGACCAACACTGTTTGGTTTCTGATCTCATTCAGGGCTCACATGTTGCGAGACAGATTGTATCCATCAAGACATGTCTGACTCAGAGGCCTAGTGACTCACACCTTTTACAATATGATTTATATTGAACAATGTGGCAAATTCCTAATATTCTGATTTATAATGGGGATTAGAAAACTGTAAAAGGGGCAGACAGTAAATATTTTAGGCTTTATGAGTCATAGGTCTCTGTCACAACCATTCAATTCCGTTGTTGTAGAGAGGCAGCTACAGTGAGACCACAGACAGGGAAACAGATGAATGTGACATTTCAAAACTGAAGAGTGAACCGTATTTTTTCAAATATGTCATGAAATATTTTCAAATTTGTTTCTTTTAATTAGAAACACTTAATGTAAATACTTTTGTTCTTCTTAGCAGAAACTTTGATCACAATGGCAAATAGGTTTAATATAAAATTATTTAATGTATATAAACATAATGTAAAATTATGCTATGTTCCAACAAAACTTTATACGGACACTGAAATTTGAAGTTCATATAATTTTTACATGTCGGGAAATATTCATCTTTTATTTTTTATTCTTAGATTCCAAGTCTAACAAAAACAGATTTGGCTTAAGTTCACTAAGCCTAATTAGCACTATACCCTACTCACAGTTTGGAGAACTATGCAACTATTTTACAAAAACAAGTATATGACTTACACATTCTTCAGATCTTCATAACATCTTAATTTTCTTCATATTTTAAACTAATAAGTTTAAAAAAGTATTATAAAAACAAACATGAATTTTACTTTGACTTGTGATGACATTCAAGAAGGTAATTTTATATTACATCTATTTGCTAAATCCTAGCACTCTGGGAGGCTGAGGTGGGCAGATTGCCTGAGCTCACAGATTCAAGACCAGTCTAAACCAGAGAGAGACCTCCGTCTCTAAAAATAGCCTCGTGTTATGCCTGCAGTCCCAGCTACTTGGAAGGCTGAGGCAAGAGAATCACTTGAGCCTGAGTCTGAGGTTGCTCTGAGCTATAATGCCATGGTACTCTACCAGGGGGCAACAAAGTGAGACTCTCTCAAAAAAATAAATAAAAAGTAAAAAATAAATAAATCTATTTGCTATCATGATCAAGGTTTCTGCTAAGGAGAATAAAGTATTTACATTAAATGTTTCTATCTAAAACAAATTTGAACAAATTTATGACATTTGAAAAAATACAATTCATTTTTCAGTTTTAAAATGTCAGCTTATTAGTCACTTGGACAAGAAACCTTCTAAGCAAAAACTCTTGAACAAACAAGGGTAATATACACGTGGAGAAGTATTTACTTCCATTGAATTGAGAATTATATGAGATAATGCACTAAACACAGTGTTTCATGCATAAGATACATTTAATGCATATTATATGGTATTGTGCTTCATTAATTGCAAAAACAGAGGGAATACTCTAATGTTAATTTAATTTTTATGCACAAAGAATTTCATTACAGTGCTATTAATATCAAAAAGCAAAAATCAGTTTCATAATACAAAAACATCATAAAGTAAACTTATCTATAAAATGATTAAAATGCCATTTAAAATGACATTTTTAAAAATTGAGAAAATTTCATAATTTCAAATCTTGAACAGCCAACAGAAGGTATGTTGGAGCTTGCAACCCTGACAAAAGGTTGTAATTCTGATTCCAGACAAAATGGAGGCAAGCACATTCCACCAGGTATTTCTCATATATGCAGCCAAGTGACAGAGGTGTGAAGCAGCCACCTGAGGGCTTTTAAGGTAAATGGTAGCAGGCAGATTGGAGAAGCAAACCAGAAATCAAAGTAAAGCCAATCCACTGATGAGTGACAGTATTTTTTTTTTTTTTGCTTTCCTCCAGTTTCTCTTAGCCTGTACCCAAATGCTAAATTCAGACTTCTGCATATGTTATGAACAGAAAAAGATTTTTTTTAAAAAAAAGCCTTCTCTTTCTGGCCTGAGTGGCAGAGGAGGAGTCTGGGAAAGGAGCTGAGGAACATGAAGGGCTGAGGAGGGCTGGCTAAGTCCCGAAAGTCTGTGGTTCCTTTTTCTCAGGCACCAGCCACCAGGCAATCGCCAGGCAGTGATGGTGATCACAGAGTGTCCACAGAGCAGTTTAAAAATTTAAAGGAGGACATCTCTTCATATTGACTAAGAACCATGATCCCAGATGCATGATGAGAATCCCCACACTTTTAAGAAATCTATCCCCCCACCACCTGTCACTGAGGACAAGAAGCAGCAGAAGTCACAGAAAGAACAAGGAATAGTAGTCGTATTGAACCCTAGGTTTCTATGTGGGGTTCTGCATTTCCCATCAGAGACCATGGAAGTCAGAAGGCAGGGAAACTATATTTTTGAAATACTGAAAGATAAGAACTGTCAACTAAGAATTCCAGATCCAGTTAAATATCTTTCAAAAGTAAAGGTGAAATCAAGACAGTCTCAGATGAAAGAAAACTAAGAGAGTCTGCCACCAATAGATCTGTTATAAGAGAAGAAATAAAAACCGAGAAATTTAGAACTTTAAGAACAAAGAAAGCACAACAGAAATGGTAAATATGTGATTAAAATTTCTCTCTTAAGTTCTTTAAAGTATGTATGATAGTTGAAAGCAAAATCACATGGTTTGTTGAGTTTCTGCTCTACTAATACACATGACAATTACAACACAAATGGGAGGACATTAAAACAGGAGTATCAACATTTAATTCTAAGTACAAATACTAAATCAGATGCAATAGTAATCCCAAGATAATTTAGAAAAAAATTATAGAACCATAGATAAATTTAAATGAAATAGTAAAAAATATACAAGCAAATTAGTAACAACATTAAATGTCAATGGTCTTAGGCTATTGTCAATTAACCCTTCCCAATCCTGTATCAGACAAAAACACTTTACTTATTTTACGTAACCTAAAATAGATAATACAGTCATCAGATGAGTCATATTTACATTTTTCTCTTTTAAAACTTTAGGATAATTACAAGTAATCCATCAACCTCTTTCCTACCCCAAATAAATAAGACATGGAGAATACATAGGTAGAAAACACTGAAAGCAATTACCAAAAAAGATGTTTAAAAAACCCCTGAATTTCAAAAGAATTTCTTTTAAATGTAGTACATAGGTAGATTAAAGAGTTAAAAGGTGGAAGAAAATACAAAAATCACAAATCAAAGTCAGTGCCTATACTGCTATCAAAGTCCACCTGAGCATAAGGAAAATTACTACTAACAAAGACATATGTTACATAATGGGAAAAGAGTCAAGTCAGTAAGAAGACAGAGCAAAATTTCTTCTTAATTGATGTGTATGTGCCTAGCAACAAACCATCAAAATATACCAAAAACTTGCAGAACTAAAAAGAAAACTGGGCAAATCCACAATGATAGTGGAACGCTTCAACAATCTTCTCTCAATAGGACATAAAATAAGTATACAAATAATCATCAAGAATATGTAAAAACTTAAAAACACTGTTGTCAATTAAATTTAATTGATATTTCTGGAACTCTCAGCCCCAAAGTGGCAGAGTATATATAGTTTTCAGTGCATATGAAACAGTCATCAAAACAGCATGTCTTAGATAATATAATAATCTTCAACAAATTCAAAAGAACTTAAGTCACATCAAGTACAGATTCTGACTATAATAGAAATAAACTAGAAGTCACTGACAGGAAAATCTCAAAAAATACATGTAATTTTCTTAAAAAGACATTTATAAATAATCTTTGGGTTAAAGAAAAAATTTCATGAGAAATAAGAAAATAGTTTGAACTGAAGAAAATGGAAATACAGTACATCAAAATGTATAAGATGAAGCTAAACCAGTTATTAGAGAGAAATTTATAGCTTTAATACTTAGAAAAGAAAGGTCTCTAATGAACAATCTATGCTTAATCTTAAAAAACTAAAAAGAAAAACAAAGTAAGCCCAAACCAAGAACAAGTCTATAATAAATACAAGAGTAAAAAGCAGTGAAGATGAAAACAGAAAACAGAGAACAATGAAATGAAAGCTGTTCTTCAAAAAGATCAATGAAATGAATAAACTTCAAGACAGAGTCGCCAAAGAATAATAAAAAAAAATAAAGAGGAAGAGAGGGAGCGAGGTCACACACAAATTAGTCCTATCAAAAAGAAAATATTACCACAGACCCCACAGACATTTAAAGGAAACTAAGAAAATAATAAGAACTCTATACATGTAAATTCAACAATTAGATGAAACAAACCACTACTTTGAAACCCACAAAGCATCAGAACTTAGCCTAGGAATAAACAGAATATTCATATAATTATTAAAGAAATTGAGTTTATAGATGAAAACTATCTATAAAAGAAAGCTCCTTATATAATAGTTTCACTGGAAATTTCTTCAACAATTAAAGAAGAAACACTATTTTTACGGTAGGCCTCTTGGGTTGCCTTTTGGATTCCATTTACTCTCACAACTTTATCTGTCACATAAATGCTGCTGACCCTAAAATATTTTCACTGGGTCAGACTCCTTTCACGGGCACCAGACCAAGTAGCTTACCCCCACAGCAATACGTATTAAGTACTTCCTATGTGCACAGCAGTTTACAGTGATTATCTCAGCTGACCTTCACAACTCTGAGAGGGAAGCTTTGCTATCTCCACCGCAAGACCCCACACTCAGTCAAAGAGTAGAGAAGAAGTTTTGATCCCAGTTGTGTCCACCATACTCCACTACGCAGCTGTTGATATAAGGCCTTCTCCACCTCCATGTAGTAGATACAGACCCAACAAATTCTGACCTACATACCTCTTCCTCTTCCTCCAGAGTCTTCTCCTACTAAACAAACATTTCTGAACTTCAAAAATAACACTACTGTCAGGTTCCAAAGGTAACTGAGATAAAAAGTTACAAATTATTTATTCCTAAAATGTCATTCAAAGCAAGTATGCGTACCAAGAGGCATAAAGCATATATCAGGTAAATACCGGACAAGGAAATGAAATTAAATGCTAAATGCTATTTGTTTCCCATGCTCTTACTGTCATCCACCCGTCTTAAAGTTCTATATTTAAACCTCAAACAATGGAATAATTTAAGAAATCAAACAAAAAAGAAAAAGAAACAACAGAAAACAATTCTCCATTTTTCACTGATACTACCAGATGGTGAAGCTCAGAATTTCAAACTCCACTGACACTTGGTACTCCTCTTAATGCCTGATTACACAACGCCTTGTATCATTCACTCACTTTCCTAATTATTAAACTTTTCAAAGCCAAGTTAGAATTATGTTGAATTCCACACCTGTACTCCAATCACCTTAACAATGACAATGATGTTGATAGTGAATTTTTATTACATTTTACAAACTACAAAGTCTTTTGCCTTTTTCCATTTGTATCTCACAGCACAACTCAAGGATATGAATAAATTAGACAGTTTGTTTCATTATAAAAGCAAACCTGAAGATGGGTAATTTATAGAGAAAAGTTGGCCTGGCTCACAGATATACAGGCTACGGGAGACGCATGGCACCAACATCAGGCTGCTCCCCTGATGGCCTTCAGGTGAAGTGCAGTGAGCAAGCGCAGAGACCACATGGCGAGAGCAAGCCCGCCAGAGGGGAGACAGCTACACTATTTCTCACTGCACTGAACAAAGTGAGAACTCGTTCATCACCACAAGGAAGGCACCAAGCCTTTCATGATGGATCCACCGCTTGCCCCAGAGCCCTCTTATTAGGCCCCACCTCCAAAACCCAGGATCAAATTTAAACAGAAGTTTTGGGTGCCCCAAATCCCACTGTAGCAATACCATCACCTCCATTTTAAAGATGCAGACGTGGAAGCTCAGAACAGAACGGGGAAGTAATTGTTAAGGTGACAAGGTTCAAAATCCAGCTCCACATTAGCAGACATTCAGGTATGGAGGGAAGAAAGGCATTTTCCTCCTTGTAGCACGTTCTGAAGCACAACACTGTACTCAATTAATTAAGGTAATTAATGTCCTGAAGCCTTAGACCTAAGAACCATACACACCACCAGCCATCACTGCTGAGTGAGTACTTTTATGCCCAAATAAGTTTAATAGTAATTATTTTTACTTAATCTTCACAACCCAGAAAAGTCATCAAAACAAATGGTTACTGGCCCTGGATTATAAGCCACTTTCCCTCCACCTATAGTTACAAATCCAAGGCTTCTCTCTCCCAAATAAGAAGCCCAGTCTTTTCCAGATACAAGGGTCAGTGGTCAGTGTTGACGCATCCACCAGAGATGGAGGGTAGGGGGGGAAGACAGTGTTAGGACCATGATATGTGCTCTTTACCTACAAAATGTTAAAATGTTTCTTCATTTCTAACACTAATATCTAGAATAACAAAAAATTTATTCTTATAACAAACCTATCATAATTTCATTTTGGCCAAGGTCATACAACTAATAAGTGGCACAGTCAGAAAAGAATTGCCAAAAACACACTTGCAAGCAGTGCTCTAACCGAGCAGAGGGCAGCAGGGAGTTAGGCCGGGAAGCAGGGCTCTAACCCCAGCAGAGGGCAGCAGGGAGTAGTGGGCAAGCTTCTCACTGAGGCACAGCACATGAGGGAGGCTGATGCTCCTGAGGCCTCAGACATAGCAGCACAATGCTGGAAAGACAGAGCAGTGCACAGGAGAGACATAGATGTCCAAGCACATGCGGAAAGAGCATGGAACCATCACAGATCTTGGGCAGGTCCGCTGAGCACTGAATAAACCGGAATCCGGCTCTCTGTCCAGCACCATGGACAGATACGGTAGTGACTAAAGCAAAGACAGGCCCTCTGCTCTTGGAGCTTGCAGTCTAGTAAGGGAGACAGACTCTGTAACAGAGTTGGGGAGAAGAGCTACACAGAAGTACCAAAAGGAAAAGTCCTCTAACAGTATCCCAAACTATGATTTCATAATAAATATGAAGCACAATAATAACTACTACCATTTACTAGGTGGGCATCACGACCTGCAGGCACCTTATGGGGCTTTCATACATGATATCGCCTTTAATTTTCAAAACAACAGAGAATGCTCAAAACCGTTAAGTAATTTACTTAACACTGCTCAGCTAATAATCAGCGTTCCTGGGCTGTGAACCCAGGAAGCTGGGCCCAAACACTCAATATCCACCATGCACAGGGGCGACCTCCTGAGTCTACAGTAATAACCAAGACACGCCCCCTTGCCCCTTTCCACCAGAGTGGCGTTGCCAGATAGCATTCAAATCCAGACACTGTGTAGTAGCTGCAAATTGAACAAACGCTTCCTATGTTCCTGGTAATAGCCAGACTGTCTATCAAACATGAAATCCATACTATGAATATCAATAGTCCTGCTTCCTCACCTTGATCTATTTCTCAACACTCCCTAGAGGACAGTATAATTTTTCAAAAGAACTCTTGGAACTAGACTTGCTATCCTTAACTTTTTCTAATCCCTAGATGCTGAATCCAAACACTAGTACAAATAAGAACATAAATCAAGCTCTTTAAAAAAAAAAAAAAAAAAAAAAAAAAAAAAACTGTGTTTCCTAATAAACTGAATTTGAAGTGGGTCTGCAAGCTTCATGTCTCTGCTGGGTGCAGTATCCATCCACAATAAGAAAGTTACTTTAACAACTCAATAATTGAAAGAAATATGGTTCTTCCTACAACCTATCATGCATACTTTATAAAGCTACTTATTCAATAAGTTGGCAATAATAACTGCAAGTGCTAAAAAAAAATCATTCTACCCTTAGTCCTCTTTCTGTGAGCAATGAGGTAAATAATCTTCCTTTCAACTGACAATGATCAGTATCAGCAAGTACCCTGGTTAAAATCAAATATATGTAACTACATAAATATATCACTTCATGAAGAATTACACAGCAATTCTACACGACAAACGTTTTTATCGACTGTCTGGAGATTTTTCCCCTGAGGATTCATATCCCATGTGCACACACATATCTACATACATCTAAATACATGTGCACCTGTACACACACAGTCATAATTTCTGGAAGTAGTAAGATACATTCACAGTGAAATTTTTAACACTGATTTCTAATAAATAATTTTTGAAGCACTGCTGACAGGATCCAATAATCTTAAAACAATCTCTTTAGTCTAACAATTAAGAGTTATAAAGATTCCTCTATGTGGGAGGTAGGTAGGCTGATCTCTCAGTGGGGCGCCTTGCCTCAATCTAGAGGAAAGTGCCACAGACTCACCATCCTTGGGGGCTCATCAAGACCTCCAAAGATGAGAAGATGAAAGGACCACAGAGGCGCCCCAGACAGGGCCAAGTCTCCAAGACCATCCCTGCGTGTCAGCAGGCAGGTGGGGCCGAGCCCTAGGCAGGGCCGACTCCTCTGAACTCCTGATTGGCACTTATTAGGGAACCTTGCCATGTTGACAGCTCCCTACCCTACGTTCCTCTTTACCAGTCTTCCTGGACACTTGGGAATCTTGTGATTCTATTAGAATTTCAGCACCTTTACATTTTACATACACACTCTGTGTCAGAGCTCAGTACAAGGTTTCTGAGAGTCACAGAGTCACTGCATTACCTCAATCTGCCTCCATGGCGTATGAATCAATGCACCCTGGAGGGCCAGGCTGCGGGCCCTGGGACAAGTCGGCTGCTAAGCAGGACAGGCAGCAGCGGCAAAAACACCCAGCGAGCCAGATAAATGTCCTTGGCAGGCCACACGTGGCCTGTGGGTTGTAGTTTGAGGACATATGCTGTAGAGTTGATTTTTTTCCCTGCGTTGTCTCCCCTATTGACTACCAACCCAGGCTGGGGTCTGCAGTGAACCCCAAAACTTCTACTTGCCTTTATGGGAATGCCCATATTTTATCAATCAACACAAATACTGAGATAGAATTAGAAAGTTGAACCTTCCCTATCATTCTCTCTCTTTTGCCTTCAGTAAGCATCCACCCAAAAGTCTTTGCCATTCTGGAATCTACCATGGGCTATACCAGCTCCATGACTTTCTGTGTGCTGTTATCCTTTCTCACTTTCTCCATTCCCGTGAAAAACCTCTCCGAACATTCCCATGATCTACAGTCTCTACCTGCCCTTCTAGCACTTGCCACACCTCCACCCTGACAGTCTCACCACAGCAGCACTGCACTGCATGTCCTTTTCACATCTACCATGTTTCCCCGAAAATAAGATACTGTCTTATATTTATTTTTTATTAAGATGACACAGTAGGGCTTTTTTCAGGGGATGTCTTACTTTCCATGTCGAAATGTATGGCATACACTGAATAGCCACGTCCATCACTAGGTCCTATTATTGGGGTAGGGCTTATATTTCACAAATACATAGAAATCCTGCCAGGGCTTATTTTTGGGGTAGGTCTTATTTTCAGGGAAACACAGTATGTACATTACTGTGAATGCACGGTATCATCTTATTCCCCTTCCCTCCTCTAGCCAGCTTTGTATAGTATCTACCACAGTAAGTATTCAACACATTAGTTTATTCCACAGGCATTTAAAGCTCACTCTGTGCTAGGAAACCAACAATAAGCAGAAAGATACAACACTGGTCCTCTTGGACCTTAAATGTCATCATTAAATTTGCTGTATTAATAACCATTGATTGACAAATTATGTCAAATGACAAATATCCTCAGCGACTGCATGTAAGACATTTAAATGACTTTAAATGTTGAGAAAAATGTAAGACACATGAAGGAAAAATAAATAAAAATATTCTAAACAGGTCTAAAGGATAAACAGAGTAAAAGGAAAAAATCATTTTATCTAGATGATCAGCTCTAACCATCTTTAAGAAGAAAAATAAAAGGCAAGAATCGACTTGCTTTCCTTGCATCAGAGAAACTTTCTAAATAAGTATTTGTGTGCAGTACGAGTCATGTTTGATCAGATCTAATAACCGTATTATTGCAAATCAATTTCTGCCACAATTAAGTATGCCAATTTATGACGAATGCACACAACATTAAGGAAAGGGTTTTGCTCCACAGGTAAACATCACTGTTACTGTTTGAACTGTTAATACATAGTAACATCTGGGAGACAAGCACAAGAAATACATGTCTAAATATACACAGATTCCAGATAATCATACACCCTGAAAAATCCTCGCTAACGAAGCTAGGAAGACATTCAAACGGCTCTGGAGACCTGCACTTGGTATTTCTGCCATTCTGCTGACATATAACCCTAGTTAAGTTATTAGTTATTTGATTTCTCACCAAGAAAAATGAAGTAACATCTGCCCATCAACTGGCAAACCTCTAATTTCTGGGGTGTGCTAAATTTCCCTACTCTCCTCTTTATCCACAAACAGGAGCTCAGATAAGAGCCCAGGACAAAATGAGTCCACCAACTAATTAGCAATTCTTCATCCAAAATGTCTGTTGAACATTTTCTACATGTCAAGCACTGTTTTAGCTATTTGGAACTAGAAGTCAATGATACAAAGACCCTACCCTCCCAGAGCTTCCATTCTGGAGAAGGGCAGGTGCCTTTAAAGAGAAAAATAAAGGATTTTAAGTAGTGGAGACTCGGGCTCCTCAATCACCATCTCATGTCCTCTTTTACTTTGCTGATGAGCCCAGGAGAGCCTCTAGACTGTGCCATCCCCACAGACAGCTGGAAGGCAGTGCACAACCCAGGTTTCTCAGGCACGCTGCTCTTTACCTGCTGGGCCCAGGGCCCAGGACCCAGGACTGCGTTACTACCCATCACAGGTCAGTAACAAAGTCAACAAAGGGGAGCTGAGGCCCTTGGTAGTAATAAAAAGATCCTTGCCCAGTCTATTTTTATAAAATACCCATTCTGAGGTCCTAGACAAATAACAAAACTATATGAAAACCCAAGATGCCAATCAATCTTACAAACTTCATAGTGTTATTAAGAGGTTCAAGTGAAGTAACAAGTAAAAATGCTTTAGCATAAGCTCTACAAAGGGCCTTGCAAGTGCCAGTGTTACCATTATCACCTTTATCATTATTTAATCTTATTTGTACTTGATCATATCACCAAGAAATGGCTGGTATTTTAGAAATTACATCAGCGAAAAAAATGAAGCTATGATGTGAAGCCTTATATTAAAATATGTGTATGTATATACAGACATATGTCCTGTGAAAAGCAGAGCAGGAGTTTAGATGAAAACTTGGGATTGATATAAAGTAACCCAGCAGAAAAAATAATTCCTATAATCTCCATGTAAACTGGTCCTCAAATTATCTTACATGACAGCAAGTGTGACCCATTTCCTTCACTCATGCCATAGACTGTCACATTGTATGCCTCTCAATTTCCGCTCTTCTAGCTGACATGTCCCTCTCCACCTGCAGACAGCTGGAAAACCCGTAACTCATCTTTCTGGGTCCCATCTCCCTGTGGTTTTCGCTGCCCCATCCAGGCTAACGCGGTGTCTTGTCAGCAGTGCTCCCACAGCACCGTCACCACTCACTCCCTCACTCACACGTTTAAGGAACCCCTGTCATAGGTCAGTCACTGTCACGGATGCTGTGGGTACAGAAATGAGCGTGTTGACATGCTATGACATGGAGTCTATACTCTAGTAGGGAAAGACCTGATAAATGATCACACGTCAGATGGCAAGGGAGTACCCTGAAGGAGACGGAACTGCGTGAGGAGCCTGAGATGGGGGTGTCAGTGTGTGTGGGTGTGTGAGCGGGCACGGCATGCACCACACCGTACACAGGTCCACTGCACACGTCCTAGCAGTTTCTTAGTTTGGAGACTACTTCTTGTTCATCTGAATCTTCAGTAGTTAGCACAGAACTTAACAAATAACAACTGTGCAATAGTAACAGCTAATATTTGCTGAATATTACTGCCTTCTAAGCAATGAATGCTTCGTGTATGTTGGCATAGTTAATAATCACAATAATCCTTTTGATGGAGTTATTTGTACCATACTCCATATTTTACCTCAACTGAGGAAATATATGTAGCGAGGAATTAAAACTACTTGTCCCAGGATATACACTAGTAAGTGGGAGTAAAGAGACAGAATGAAGCTTACATAGTCTGATTCCAGAGGTCTTGTTCTTAATCACTGTGCAACGCTAACTTCCAAAAATAGTGGCCATTCACAGTCACCTTACATCAAAACAAAGTATAATTCTATTACATATTCACATTCTAAACTACATCTAAAAATGTCTTGTCCAGGCCCAGAAACACAGAGCTTCCATTCTCTGGATGAGGAGAGAAAAGGAGCAGGTCACAACTGGATTCAAACATCAAATACTTCCAGCTCCCTGGAACTGGAAGGGTCAGTTCGGCTCTCAAGAGACAGCAGATGAGCAGCAGGACACCAGGCACGTGGCAGAATAAGACCTCAACACGAGCCTCGTATCACGGCCCCTCACAGAGGAAAAGTAAAGAATCCTGTAAATTCAGAACATGAATCTGATTCATATGCTTTATACTATTTGGTTCCAAAAACTAATTAACTTCAAACATTCCAAGTACAGAAAATGCCCTCCACTTTCCCCACAGCCGCCACGACGTCTTACGAACCACAGTCTGACAGCAGTAACAAGCCAGTGTGGGCAGCTGCACACCACAACAGAAGCACAAATGGCAGCTGAATGTGTCTACGTGCCACAATCCATCATGCTTTGGGTTGGGTGCTGTACAACAATGCAGCTATATAATTACTGGTTTGAAAAGAAGATATTTTCAGACAGGTCAGACCACTGTGCCACATGTTTATTGTGAAAGAAAAGAGGCCACAGGTATAAGCAGCAACTTTCAAACATGGGCTAGGTGCAGAGTATTCAATTAGCAAATACAATATTTCAATAGAGAAAACCCATCAGTTGTGACCATTCTATTTAATGGGAAGGGGGGACAGAGAGAGGCAGAGAGGAGGGAGGAAAGAGATTAACGTCTAGAAATGCTATGGGAGGAAAAAATTCCCCCAAAGTGACATCATCCCCCAGGAATAAGCATAGAAACATGAACAAAGCACCACCTGCTATTTAACACACAGAATTACTTTAGCTGTTCCGATGGGAAGAGCTTTATGAAAAAGAAAGGGATTGGTATTTGGGGGGAACTTACTACTTGCCAGGCACTAATTTATACTCTTCACAAATACTTCATTTACCACACCTGATGTTCACATGCACCTCCTGACATTCCCACAACCTAGGTAGCGTTATCCTGCTTCACAGATGGTGCAACGTGCAGCACAGGTGTATTAACTTGCCCACGTCCCCAGAGACAGCTTCCCAGAGACCATTTCATATGTAATCTATTAAGCTACTTGTCCAAACTAGGGGCTTCTGTGGGGCTATCATGCCACTTCCCACGTACCCCAGCACATGCACATATACACACATCCAAAAACTTAGAAACAGATTACCAAAAAAGATGGCACACAGATGCATGTGAATCCATAGACATACAAAGACAATCTGGGCATATAACTAATAAAGACTTATTTCAGCCAAAGAAACAGATTTCTTCCAGAAACCAGTCTGGTAACCAAGATCTCATGTCCATCTTTCCCCTTCTATAGTACTAAGGCTTATAAAGGCAAAATCAGACCATCATTGCTTCCCAGGGCAGCAAAAGGAAATGCTTCTTAATTCTCCTGCAGGTTTTACCCCATGCAAATCCAAAGACCATATACATCATTGCTAATTATTTTTCTCTCTGCCTATAGCAACTTTAACCATTATAAGTTCATTCGCCCAATCAGCAACTCTGAGGTTACATATTAATGTAATGTTCAATGACATTAATGACACGTTTTCTTTTAAGATTTGTAAAACCAGAAGGAGACCAGAAAGAAGTGCTTCTCCAAGAGCTTTTCCAAATTCTGGAAAGCATTTATTCTGGCAGTGTGCCTATTACTGTTTTGATCACTATTCTGAGTGCCAAGGGAAGCTCTCTGTCCATCTAACAATTCTAAGAAACAACAAAATATGTTGAAAAGACAACCACAGAGTAGGATAGGAAATGGAAAACCAAACTTCCAGTTTTCTAGTTGGATACATTTCGTTTCCATTACCATGTAAAAAAAAAAAAAAAGCTAATGGGCTGCAAGCCTGCCAAATAAATGCTTTCTCCTTGGTATCTTCCCAAACAGCCATGGCCTGAGCAGGGACAGCACCAACTGATCTTATCACAAAATAGGACTTAGAAGGCCCCCCGTAGTGTTCACAGACGTATTAGCAGACAGTGTAACCAGTACAACACATCTCTAAATCACAGTGATAGTGGGAGTCAAACTTTTACAATGTTGATTAACTCTGACCTCATTATTCAACTTCTAGGAACCGCTCTTAAAAAATTATTTGAATGGCTGGCACACTCGTATACAAAGAGGTCTGCTGCAGCATTCACTAAATAAATCCTTAGGAAACACCTATTTTGTTTTAAGCATCATGGATGACAAATGTATTATCAGAAGAAATACTCCATTTTTAATTTAAATACAATAGGGCAGGGGTTAGTTGTACCTCTTTCCTTTCCAATCCGGCTCCCTTTTATTTTCTTGCCCAACTCCCCTGGCTAGAACCTCCAAGAAAATGCTGAAAAGAAGTGGTCAAGAAGGCATCCTCGCTTGGCTCCCATCTTAGAGAAAAAGTCTTCCACAGTTAAGTGTGATGTTATCTCTGGGTTTTCACAGATTTCACTTTACCAGGTTTTCAAAGTTCCTTTTTACCCCTGGTTTGGTGTTCATATCATGAAAGGGGTGAGAATTTCTTAAATTTTTTTTTTTGTTGTTTAGTCACTGAAATGATTATGTGGGTTTTTTCCCTTTGTTCTTTTGATATAATATATTCTATTAAATGATTTTTGGATACTTGGCATTCCTTAGATAAATCTCATATAGACACAGTGCACAATCCTTCCTTTTTATATTATGTATTTCTGGGGTTGGTTTGCTCATATTTGGTTGAAGATTACTGCTGCTATATTAGTATGTAGTTTTCTTGTGATGTCTTTTTCTGATTTTGGAATTAGGATATATTGTTCTTAAAGAATAAGTTGAGAAGTTACTATGGGCTAAATATTTCAGCAAATCCTATGTTGAAAGCTGCTCACCAAGGTGATATTATTAAGAGACAGGGCTTTGAAGAGGTGATTAAGTTTAAGGGCTCTGCCTTAATGAATGGGATTAGGGACCTTATATATTGGTTTGAGGGGGCCCACCTACCCTTCCATTCTTCTCCATGGACACACAGGAGGTATTGTCTCTGAAGAACAGACCCTCACTAGACACTAAATTTGCTGGCACCTTAATCTTAAGACTTTCCAGCTGCCTGAACTGTGAGTGATAAATTTTGGTTGCTTATACATTACTGAGTCTGAGAAATTTTGTTTTACCAGCCTAAATGGACTATGAAGCATTATTCCTTTTCTATTTTTTGGAAGAGTGTGTGAAGAATTGTATTAATTCTTCCTTAAATGTTTGATAGGATTCATCAGTGAAGCCATCTGGACTTTTCTTTGTGAGTAGTTTTTTGTTCAGCAATTCAATTTTTGTACCAGTATACTCAAGATTTTCTATTCTTCTTGAGGAAGCCTGACTAAATTTTGGTTGTGTCTCTCAAGGAATTTGTCCATTTCACCTAAATTACCCAATTCACTGGCATTCGATTGTTCATAGTATTGGCTTCTAATTCTTTTTGTTTCTATAAGGTCAATAAGGAGTGTCCCCTTCTTCATTCCTGATCCTAGATTCAGCAGACCTCTTTGGAACTAAGTCTTCTTTCTTTTCATCAATGTAGCTAAAGTTTCATTAATTTTGTTGATCTTGTCACAGAACCACCTTTTGTTTGTTGGCTTTTCCCTATTGATCTCCTATTCTCTATTTCATTAATTTCCATTCTAATCTGTATTATTTCCTTCATTCTGTTGGTTCTCAATTTATTTGTTCTTCTTATCCCCCTGTCTTAAGATGTACGGTTAGGTAATTGATTTGAGATTTATCTTCATTCTTACTGGAGGAGTTTACAACAATAAATTTCCTTCTAAATACTGCCTTGCTGCTTCCCTGAAATTTGTCTATCTTCTACCTTCATTTGCATTTATGTCAAAATATTTTCTGATTTCCCTTATGATTTCTTTGGCTTTTTGGTTATTTAGGAGTCTGTGTATTTCCCAAATTCTTTCTGTTACTGATTTCTAATTCCATTCCACTTTGGTCCAAGAATATCCTTGGCATAATCTCAATCTCAATTCTTAAAAATTACTGAGGCTTGTTCTACAAACTATCTTATGGTCTATACTGGAGAACTTCCCACACGCACTTGAGAAAAACAGATTTTCTGTGATCACTGGGAGGCATATTCTGTATTTGCCTCTTAAGTCTAGTTGGTTTCTGATATTATTCAAATCTTCTATTTTCTAACTAATCTACTAGTCATTGTATGCATTATTAAGGCGGGATATTGAAGTCTCCAACTATTATTGTCAGTTTATAATTACTTAAGGATAATGTATTTGTTTCCTATTGTCACCATAACAAACTTAGTGGCTTAACACAACACAAATGCATTATCGTGAAGTCAGAAATAGAAAATGGGTGTGTAAGGCAGCATTTCTTCTAGAGGATCTAAATAGCCTGCCTTGTCCTTTCCATCTTCTAGAATCTGTAGCATTTGATGGTGTGTGGCCACATTATTCCAATCTCTGCTTCAGTTGTCACACTGACTTCTGTCTGACATGATTCCTCCTGCTCATCTCCAAATGCTATCCAGATAAGACTGTGATGTAGGAGGCAAGAAAAATCAATTCCCTAACAATCTGACACCTTAATCCACTGTAATTTAAAAGAAAGAGTGTACATTTGGGAATGACACTGATGAAGTCCACAGAATTCAGTTATGAGCTAGCCATGTGACACTGGGTCAGTCAGAACTTCCATGAGAGCCTGTTTTCTTACTAGCAAAATGGAATTTATATCATTCATCTTAGAACGCTGTTAAGGATGGGGAAAATTATGGACTGTAAATCTCCTGGTACATTATCTGATGCTCAGAGTTCATTATTATTAATAATTATGTGACATTGACAAATGAATTAATGTCCCAAGGGCCCCTGATATGTAATTTGAGGTAATACACGAAAATCCCTAAAACCAAGCTGAAGACATTCTAAGCACTTGCTAAACATCAGGTTTTTTGTTACACCCCCATATCCCTCTTGTAATAGTTAGATAAATGGCTCTCCCAATGGTTCCCAAGTAACCCCCAGAACCTGTAAATGTGCCAAGTTACATGACAATAAAGAATTAAGGTTGCGAATGAAAGTAGCATTGCTAGTCAGCTGTCCTTAAGACAGAGAGATTATCCAGGATTACCCAGGCAAGCTCAATGTAATCACAAAGACCTTACAGATAAGAGAGAAAGGTAGACAGAGAGAAGTAGGGAGATGGCAGAGTGAGGAAGATTCTACCTGATGTTGCTGACTTTGAACATGGCTGCCCAGGAATGTGGACAGCCTCCAGAAGCTGGAAAAGGTCAGGAACAGATTCTTCCCTGAGCCTACAGAAAGGCAGGCAGCAGTGACTGGATCTCAATGCCAGCTCAGCAGGAACCATTTCAGACTTGTGCACAAAATTTGTGACAATTTGTTACAGCAGCCATAGAAAACTAATACGCTCCCTCTTCTAGTTTTTCAGTTTTGTTTTAAAGAGGTCTCAAAAAAAAAATGTAAATCTGAAATGATAAAAAGCAAAAGTTATCTGGTTTTCTTTCTCTACAGAGATGCTCCTCATCTTGAAATGAAATCTCTTATGAAAAGCACTCAATATTGAACTAACGGAATGTGTCATCTTAATATTGCTCGATTCCAGGACCTTGCCAAAAAAAACTTAGAGGATATGAAACAATGTAAACCCAGTCATTAACCTCTTACACCAGGGTTGTTTATTAATTCAGATATAACACACAGCACACAAGTATCTAAACTGATGAGGAACAGCCAACCTAAAAAGTCTGAATTAAGAGAAACTGAGCAAAACATACTGCATTTTTCCCTGTGAAAGTTTAGGTTTCAAGACAAAAGTTTGTAGTCTAAAATCTATTCTGAATATTGTGATTTTGTTTAATCTGAATAAATGCTGCTTCATTTATGAATATATGACATCAGCTAAAACTGATATTTTTTCTTCCAAGCAAAGAATGCAAATCAATCAAGATACTTAGGTTTAATTATTGCTATTTTCAAACTGATGGCAAAATTATTCTGGAAAGGGGTCCTTTATAGGTTACTCAAGTCAAAATTGACAAGCTTTAAGGTGAATTAAATGAACTACGACATGGTGAACTTTGACCTGCCAGAGTCTGTTCTGCAGGCAATGGAACTGGTACAATGTCAGTAGCATACTCAAGTCTGTAGGGGATGACAAGAATCTCTGCCTGCCCCCCATGCCCCCACCCCCTGGAAACTGCAATACCACCACCAGTGACAAGGAAGTACGGCCCCAATGGACCCTCTGGAGCACCAAAAGGGACTGGAGTACCAGTAGGGGAGCTTCCATGCGGAAGGCAAGAGGCTAAAAGCTGTCTTCTAACAGGGCAGCCTTTTCTGGGCTTTTCTCCTGAGCTTCCTTTTTGGCCCATTTTAAGGGAGGAAGGGAGGAAGGGAGGAAGGAAGGGAGGAAGGGAGGAAGGGAGGAAAGAAGGAAGGAAGGAAGGAAGGAAGGGAGGAAGGGAGGGAAGAAAAGAAACCCTGAGCTTTTCCCATTTTGCATGAGGCTTCTACCATACTCTAAAAACAAAACAAAACAAAAAAACAAACAAAGAAAAAGAACCAGGGTGCATGTAAGAGAAAAACAGCATGAAGCAGACAAGCAGGTCTACTCTTACCCAAAGCCCTAGTGAAAGGAGCTGGAGAAGAAATTCATTGCATTTCCTATATCAACGGTTTACGGCCATGGTTCATCAATAATAAAAAGTGTATACCTGCCTAGAATGTTGCCTCACAGTCTACACAGAGCCTCAAGGAGCCCCTGAGGCATGACACAGACACTCATTAGGCAGCAAGATTCACATTCAAGAATAGGAAGATCTGGGCCCCACCACTATCAGGTGACAGAGCAATGCTAACTGAAAACATTCAGAATAAAAGCAACTGCAACACATATGTGCTGGTGAGGACTGGTGAGCATTGGGGCAAACAAGTAGTATAATGTACTATTCAGACTTCAGACTTTTAGACTCCTTTAGGAAATCACCATATAGACTTCCAGGAGAAACGCCTTTAAGAGAAGACTCTCAGGGGATATTGAGGAAGCCACGAAGCTACATTATTTAAATTTAAAGTCTACTGCCAAATCAAAACCAACTCAAAGTCAATTTGGAAAATGTGTGGTCACTGATGAAGAGAAGCTACGAGGAGCCAGTAAGCATTGCGGACAGATGAGCCTGTGGTAACCTGACAACTCAACCACACTGCCTGCCTTCATCCTACCAAAGGGCTCAACTCCAAATTCTTATCAGTTTAGCATTCACGGGGCATATAGCATCAGTAGCAATAACAAATGTTAAGATTCCTACTTGAAAAGAAGTGCATCACCAACAAAAAAGCTCTTCAAATCAACATTTTCAGTGTGATTACACTGACAGGATCCCACACTCTTTCTGGAAGTCAGTCACCTTCAGAAAAGAAAACTGAGGGATCCTTTTCGTTTGTTCGACCCTTCAGTGAACACAGGGCCACAAGGACCCCTTCCTTTGTCCTTTCCTCTGTAGATACCACACACTCCCTAGGATCTTATCCTCAACAAGGGCTTCAATACAGGGCAGTGCATTTATAGTGAAAGGTGACATCCAGAAAGACCACATGTAAACTTTTCAACCAGTACTGTTCAGAAACTCAGATCCTTCTACAAGACAGAGCTAACCACGCCATTTTCTGCAACTCGTCCTGCAACTGTGTCCAGAACCTTCTCCCTTTGTAAGGCCCCTCATATTCTCATCCTGCCTAGGCTTTCTGCCCCGCTCCCCAACGCTGCTTTCCTTACACCCAAACAGACCACTAGGAAGCCTCTTCACATACATCACTCCTTCAACAAAGACTGAGTGTCTACTGTATACCAGGCACAGTGCTGGGCCCTGGAGATGAGGGAGGGAATAAAAGCCCCACCTCTCAGGAGTCTGGAGTCTAGTTATATATATATTTGTCCCCTGGGGATAAGACACCGAAAGTGTGTGTCCAGGTCCAGTAACTCTTGCAGAGTGGTACTTCCCACAATATCTAAGTCCTAGACCCAAGGCTAGTGCCCATACTGCCATAGCAAGGACCACCTGGCATACTTTTCTGAACAACAATAGATCTCTCCTCAAAATCAGTAGCTGAAAACTCAAAGGAAAAACACACCTTTTCTACCTTTCTTCACTAAAGCATCCTGAGAGAATGAATTCATTGCCCTAATCCATAATGAAGACGCTGAGACCAACTGGCTATTCATCCACAAACATTTACAGAGGGCCCACTACCTCCCAGACCCTGTGCAATGGAAAAGATATCAAAGATACTGAGTCAAACTCCCTGCCTGTAAGGCACTCGGATTCTCATGGGAGAAACAACTCCCACAAATCATTACAAGCTTAGGGAGATAAATGCAATGCTGCGTGCACAGAGGACGGCACTAACTAGGTGCTGGGAATACACAGAGAGAGAACAGGAACTTGATCAGCACACACTACATTCCAAAGAGCCCTGCAGTCTTTAGAGAAGACATGTTTAACACTGAGCAAACAGACTGCCAGATGTTAACCTGCATCGTCACCGGGAAGTCACACTCGGGAGCCAGGACGCTTCTGCAGGTGCCTCAGGAGTCACAAGAGAGCCCCCTTGCCTCTCCGAATCAGGACGTACTACTACTCCGATGCAATGGAACAGTACTATACCGGGCGCTTCGCTTTATTACACCACTTACCACCTTACAATATGAATGTCTTTTAATTTGGCTGCTTCCCCACTGAGCTGAAAACTCTTCAAACAGAGATAAAGTATTACCCAGAGCTGTGCCCCAGCACTTAGCCCAGCCTAAGCACGTGATCCTTACTGAATAAATGGAGAGATAAGAACAGAACATTGTTCTAGCCCAGAGGGAAAGACTGGAGAAATATACACACCAACAGTCTTCTCTTAACAGTGTTTCTCCTGGAAATCTATATAGTGATTTCCTAAAAGTCTAATAATCTGAATAGCACATTATACTACACGTATGCCCCTAGTGCTCACTCTCCAAACCTAAACAACTACTTTTTGTGACGAATCCTTATATGGGGGTGGGCGGTGGGGCGGGTCCAGGTCCCGATTCCCAACCCAGTTAACCGGGTTTGACTACTTTGTTAAGAAGTGAATGTAAACTGAAACCTGGAGCACTGCAGGCAGTGTGGGTAGAAAGTTAAAGTAATCTGTGCACGTTTCAGGGTAACAAAGAGGGATTTTATTTAGGAAGAACAAAGAGAAAGTTTAGAGCAAGTCCAAAGAGAGTTGGAAGCGTGTCCCTCTCAAGGAGGAGAAAAGGGGAGGGCCACAGAGACACCAAGCCCTGCAGGGGTAAAATACACTCTCCATTGGAAACTGGCTGCACGTCTCTCCTGGCCTCTCTGTGCCTCCAGGCAGTATTGCCCTTTTCTACTGGTTACCGATGGTCTCTTCCTACTGGTCATTGGTTACCTAGGTTACCTCATCCCCACATTCTTACAACAGACCCTCCAGACTTCCTGGTTCAGCAGGAAGGTTTCCCTCCTACCCCCCATAAAGCCCCTTTCTTAGTGTCCCTTCTCAGTAGGAAGTAATAAGGTGCTCTAACCAGAGACAGGGGGGCCAAGAATGCACACTTGCTACTCTTAAGTAAAAATTCAAGAACTACAGAATGAGGACTAACTCTGTGCCTAGCATTCTGGCAGGGCTCCAAGAAGGAGGAAAACAGGAAAATGCATCCTGCTGGCCAAATAGCTTTGGGGGAAAAGGTGACTAACTTCTAAGTACCCAACAGTAAGCCCAGCTCGTCACCGATTCTCTCATGACAACTTAAAAAAAAAAAATGAAAGAAAGAAAAAGGTGAAGCTGTAGGAGCTTATTATTGTTACCAAAGGGAACGTACCTATTCCCCACCTAAGGAGCAGTATCTGACTGGAGGGAGAAAAACGGGACCCAGAAAAACACAATTCAGAATCCATCAACGGCTGCTAAGTCACGTGGCTTTTCCCCCTTGCCCCCTGATTCTTTGAAGTTATTGTAATCTGGGCAGGCAGGAAATTACCGTTTCCTATTTGTTCTGAATTAATGGTATACTAAATGATGGCAGTATATCAAAAAGGAGACATTCCCCCTTTCCCCATGGGTCTCCAAAAGATAGACGCTGAGGAATAATTTCCTTGGTATGTTTCATATTAAAACAACATCAACAAAACACAAAACATTAAAACTTATGAAACAAATCAAAATCATATAAGAAATCTCCAGACCTAGAAGATAAAAGCCACGCAGGGGAAGGAAGCCGCCTCAGTTTCCCCTTCATCACCACGCCAGCCAGGGCTTCCACAGAACCAGAAATTGTTTTGTGACCTGGAACTTTAAAATCACTCCTTTGGATTCCAGAGAAAAGACTGAGCAAAACTTCACGCTGCTTCTAATAAACAATAAGATGGCCTGCTGAAAAACAGAAAAAGAGCTCACTAAGTTTAAAATGGACGTTTGAATTTCTGAAATATAAAGAAATGTAAGCAATAATTAAAAACCTAACTTACTTTGGAGTCCTCAGAGACATTCTGAATTGACTGAATTTGCATCTTTACAAGCAAGCCAGGGACGCTGGCTGCAGTGTACTCCGGAGCCTGGCTTCCCTTCAGTCTCTGCGTCAACAATAGGTGGTCTTCACTAATGACTCACTGTCCTCTGAGAATGGGCTCACTCCCTGATAAAATCCATTTGTCACTGCTGTAATAAAGTCCTTTTTTGAATAAATTAGAGCAATAAATTACATAAAAAGAACTGAAGAAACAAATCTATCCTGAGATAATAAAAGGAGTATGATTTTGAAACTTTCCACCCAGTTGATTGGTGCTGCAGCCCCGCATTTCAGCTGAGACTGTGCGGAGATGGGATGAGAGTAACGCTAGATCACAGCAGGGGCCACGCGCTAATGCCTGCAGGTCTGGCTCTGCCCTGACATCTGCTTTTATTAAAAAAAGACAACTATTCTATCATGACAAGAAAAATATCCTCATGAGTCTATAAAATTATTTTTCTCAGTATTACTCTGGATATTATGTTTTTTAAAGACTCTCATCTTAGAAATAAGATCCTCAACAAATTGACAAATCGCAAGACAATCATGTCCAAAGGTCCACATGAGAAAAATGAACAGCCTGCAATAGAAACAGCCCACAATTATCATAGTTTCTTTCTTGAGACAGGATCTCACTATGTCACAGAGACCTGAGTGCAATGGCACAATCTTAGCTCCCTGTAACCTCAAACTCCTGGGCGCAACTGATCCTTCTGCCTCAGACTCCCAAGTAGCTGATACTACAGGCATGTAACACCATGTCCAGCTGATTTTTATCTTCATTTTTTGCAGAAACAGAGTTTGCTTCGTTGCCCAGCTGGTCTCAAACTCCTGGCCTCAAGCCATCCTCCTGCCTCAGCTTCCAAAAATGTTGAGTTTATAGCCATGAGCCATTGTGCCTAAGCAGCCCACAGTTATCATTACTTCATTCAAAAAAATAACTCTTAGTGTGCTCCTACTGTGACAATGGTAAAAAAAGAATTTTTATTCTGACCCTATTGGTTATGAAGCCTGGTCCCTAGCCTCTAAACTAAGAGGGGTAGGCAGATCACAGCCCATGGCTAAATCCAACACACAGCCTGTCTTCATAGTTTTACTGGTGCACAACTACCCTCATTCATTTACATCCAGTCTACCGCTGCTTTTCTGCTCTAACAACAGAGGTTGAGCAGAATTCATTCCAGCAAATATTTACTCTTTGGGCTTCACAGAAAAAGTCTGCTGGTCCTAGCACACAGCCACAGATACCTATTACTGCCCAGCGGGTCCAGGGAACGTACCTGGATGCAATGACACACAGTTGCCCAGATCTTAGTTTCTAAATATCATTCCACATTCAAAGAAAACAAGGCATCTCGGAAGAAATGGCAGATTCCAGGACTGGGCACAGCAAGTTCACCATGAGACTGCTGTCAGAAAGGGGAAAAAAGGCCTCCAAAAACACAGGAGATGATCCTGCCAAAAGGACCAAGGAGCCAGGGCAAAGGGCTCCCAAGCCAAACCTGGGACAATCTGAGCTTCTATATATATAGTGACAGTGAAGGATTATAGCCATTGAATTAAGGAAGAATCCATAAACTTGTAAGACAGATAAGAGAGAAAGGAGGAAGGGGGAGAGGGAGCGAAAGGAGAGGGAAGGTTCCTTCTCAGTACAGTTCCAGCCGGTAATGTAGACGGAATGACTTAGAAATTACCAACTCACAATGATCACAGTAATAATTCAGGTGGGAAATACTAATAGATCCCAAAATGTGTGAGAGTGTAATAAGGAACAGGGCTACTTATCTAGTCTCAAGGTAACTCCCCACAAAAGCACTAATTAATTACAAAAGAAAAAGACATTTTTCCCTTTACAATGGAGAAAACCGGAATTGCCCTTACTAAAGACCAAACTGAACATCACCAACAGGAAGATAAAGTGACACTGACACTGCCTGCCCCGGCACGACACACTGAGAAGGACATTTCAGCACCTCAGCACCGTTTCTGCCCAGCAAGTTCATAACATGAGGCTAATTTTAAAGAAACATCAGACACCTTAAATTGGAGGGTGATCCTACACACCTAGATGGTTTTCCAAAATGTCTATCACAAAAGGCAAAGGAAGACAGGGGAGCTGTTCTGAACTAAACACTGAAGAGGCTGGACAAGTGCAACGTGTGTCCTACAAAAGACAAAACGGGAAAGCAAGCACGTGAACTGACGGCCCTGCACAAGGGCTAAACTCCCCACTCCGATCACTGCGCTGCAGCTGAAACAAAGAAGGCCCTATTTTCAGGAAATAGGTGCCAAGGTATATATAAGTATTTGGGGGTAAAGAGTGATAATACTCACACCTTAGTACCAAATGACTCAGGAAAATACACACATACGTGGATAGCCAAGCAAATATGACCACATTTTGACTGGCAAATCCAAGCAAACAAGTATACGGGGTTCTAAGCACTATTCTTTTTTCCCTCTGTACATTTAAAATTATTTCCAAATAAAAGTTTTTAATGTGAAAAATAAATGAGGGTCTTAAAAATAGGAAGGTAGAAGAGGAGATAAACAAGCACGATACTTGTCAGAACCCACATTTGTCTGACGAGTAGGAATATGAAGGAATCATGGAAACATACAGGAGACAGAATTACTAATCCGGGACACGAAAGACGTTCCCTATCACTGTGGTTTCCCAGGCCTTGCAATGAATTCCATATCTAACACCTCCTTAAATAAGACCATCCTGAAAGCCAGTCCTTGTCCAGAGAGACTCCATGTCATTCTCTGAGCGCCCCCCACCCCCGATCCTTCTACCACAGCACTTAACATACTCTTAAAATTGTCTATCTAAATGATGATGACAGTGGTAGCAATGACTATTCACCCTGCACAGATTATTAATGTATGTCAGGCATGACACTAAATAACTCTTTACACATGTCTCATTGAAACCTCACAAAAACTCCAGAGGAGACTTAGGATTTTACGCTTTTGTTTTTTAATCACCATTTCCAGACATGGACTGAGACTGAGAGGGTTTAGCGGCTCCAAGGTCACACCACAAAGAAATGGCAGAGCTGAGACGTGAATCCAAGTCTGCCTGACTCAAGGTGAAGTTCTTCATTACTCTTTTTACCGGATAGTCTGAATCTGATTTCACTACCATTTGCAATTAATTATAGTGGACACATGTAGAAAAACAAAGGTGACAGGGATATTTCCAACTGTTTTACTTCTCTTTGTACTTTCTCAGCACGCCCAAACTAAAAGCAATCCAGAAGAGGCACAGGTGGTAGGAGAAGGCAGCCTGGAAACAGGATCTACCAGGCCAGAGGCGAATAATCCACTGTACTCAGATGACCAAGGGCTGACGTACAGAACGCAGATGCGAGAGAAAACACAAGAGGAACAGAATTACAGAAATGGGTACTAATCTCAGATTAAATACCATTATATCTTCATGTTAAAAATTGACAATGAAACTAAACAAATTATGAGATCACTGTCATTTCATCTTAATGACGACCAAAGGGGTAGCATCACTGCTCTGTGCAGGTGAATGGGGGTCCCTGGGCCCCCTCAAGTCAGTAGACAGCAGGAGGCAAGAGGAAGCAGGAATTTCCCACCAGCTGACAAACCTTTGGTCACCACCGCTTCCTCACACAAATCAAAGACTTGAGTGATGCGCACCAGTGAAAGTTAACTGAGGACTACACCCCCTACCCCAGAAGAGCAGAATATAAGGGCCAGTAGCCATAAATCAGACGATCCTAACACTTTGAAAAAAGTTCAATTCAGTGCTTTTAGAATATTTTTCTTTAAGGCACGAGGACGCAAGCTAGCTGTGTGATCTGGAAAAGGCTGGAAATCACTCTAACCCCCATTTGTTCATCGGGAGAATGAGAACAACAAAACTAAATTCCGTGGCAGTCACCGGGATGAAATGAAGAAACTAAAGTGGGAAAAGAACCTGGCAACGGTGCCACGTGTACCGGAGGCACTCGAGAAATGGCGGCTACGCAACAAAAACAGTTAAGAGTCTCTGCAAATACTGATCAAGGAGCATGCTTCTTAATAGATTAGAAATATGGAGAACTAATATCAATGCATGAAAACCAAAGCAATGCGATGCAAGCTTGCTGACAACTGTTTTCGGTTCAGAAACAGCTACCAGCGTGGACGGAGAGGGTGACCTAGTTACGTGGGGCGCCATCTAGTGGAAGAAGAGCAGAGCACACGCGGTAGAAACACCGAAAGAGAAAAAGGACCAACGATGAGAATGAAAACGGCCCCTTCTCCTCATCACAATTTCTCCATAGGAGCTCGAACCAACAGTGACCCAAGGGTAAGATTTATATGGGAAAGGAAGATCAAAAATAGTGCTCTCACATATTCATGCTCTTATCATACCAGGGAAGAACATCAATGATGTGCTAGGAACACCTTTTAAAATCCTTAAAATAGCAGCAGGGGCTGATTGGTGAGAAATTATGGAAAATTATGGAAATTTAAAGCTTCCTAATTCAGAGTACGACATCTTGTGCTTGTGGAGTGAGGCTGCTGAGTGTCCAGACATGTTTCAAGACGTGCAGTCCCCAAACTGTTTATGGAAGCTTCATTTGTTAATTTAAGCTTCAGGTGCTGTATCTTGAACAGCATAATAAAAATCAATCAGAGATGCTGCTAATTTGGGGCATGACATTAACGATAGAAGCTTCCTAAAAAATGAATTTCTTATTCAATATTTCCAGTATTGGAAAATTAAAATCATTCTACTAACATAAAATTACCCTAAAAAAAAGAAACCGTATGATTTATGCATTAAATTAGAATATACTTTACATCTTCAAAGTGATGCCAATATGCATTCACCTGTTTGAGAACAGTCTACAAAAATAGCAGGGAATTTTTATTAAGCACCTATTACATTTTAGACATTGTACTCATGTCCAAAACAACCCTACAAAGAAGGCACCAAGTCCTAAGTTTTACAAATGGGGAAACGGGGGCTCCAAGAAGTGGACAACGAATAACTTGCATAGATTCAGATTCCGAAGTGGTCCCTTACCTAATCACATGGCTTGTTATGCACTAGCCAGCCCTCCGTTAAGAAACTCTGTTCCCCAAGTAAACGCCATACGCTGAGACGCGAAGTCAGCACCACCATGCTGGCCCTGGTCAGACAGTTCCTACTTGGCATTGGTATTTTGCCATACCACTGTCTGTCCCTCCATACAGTATGCAATCTGCCCTGCTCATCAAATCACCCATCCAATATCAGGCACTTAATCTGAAGAGCTGCATAATCACAATTCCTCACAAAAGTCAAAGATGTAAAACCAGACACAGTGAAAGCTTCTACCCCTACCTGGTGCTCAGGGGCACATGCACAGGGTCCTGGAGTTGGGCAGACAAGGATCTGAATCCTGACTCATCACTCACTAGCTGTGACCTTGGGCAAATTATTTGACTTTATTGACCTTGGTTTTCTCATCCGTAAGATAAGGTAAAATGATACATTCTTTTTAGACTGTCAGAAAAAGTAAATGAAATAATGTCCATAAAGCATATAAACCAAAAAGGCTCTTGATAAATGGTAGCTACTAACATTAGCAACTGCAAGGCAAGTATATCCAAACACATTCCCCTCTTCCAGAAAGCCAAAACCACTATCAGGAGGACTATGTTCGTATGTTCTTGACACTCTTTTTTCTTTTTTGACCCTATATTTAGAGGATGAAGAATGTCTAAATATGCCATAAGCTGACTACAAATCCCTGATGTCATACTCTGAACCAACCCTTTCTGTGAGAAACAAAATATTAAAATACAAAGAGCTCTGCACCTCTCAGAGACAGAACTCCACCCAGAATTTCACTGACTAACTTCCTGTATACAACGTTTTTCTATTTTCTCTTTGACCATTGAAATACATGCATGATTAAAAATCCTTACCTGACGCCAACTGAAGGCTGAGAACGGTGCTAGAGAACACGGCAAAAGTGAGCTTGCCTTTTGGTAAAACATGTTTTCAAGAACCTCTTTTTAAAAATTCATCACCAATAGAAATTCCCAAGGGGCTTCTGCTATAATCAAACTTTTATTTAAAAACAATGTTGAGCTCTGTCCTTTTATCTCTTTCCTTAAAGTATCTTATCAAAACACTGCAGACTTGATTTAAAATTTCAAACTGAAATCTTAACTTACAAGCTGTGTACCTTGACTGGGCAAATTACCTTATATTTTTGAGCTGTAGAGGCCTCATTTGAAAAAAACAAAGGAAGCAGGCACGGATAAAACCACCTACTTGGCAAAATCTTGAGGGGAGGAAAGATAATGCACAGAAAGACCTGCAGGGAGGACGCCCTCAGTCTGGGAGCTTGTATTCTAGTCATTATTCCCATGCTAAGTAACACCCATCTTCTGCTGTTTGGTAAACAACGTAAGCCATTCGATCTTCACTCAGTGGGCCTGGTGACAACAAGCAAATGGGTATTTTGATATCAAAGTTGCTCTTCAATTCGCAATTTCAACTGTCCGTTGGCCATGGGTTTCCCTTTAGTATTTAGATTGCAGATTAACTTCTTTGGGTAGGAAGGTTTATCTGCCATGTGACAAGGGCCTCCAAAATTCTGTTTTTAACCTGTAATAAGAAATCTCATGAGGAGCTTGGAGGAAAGCTAATTGTATTAGAGTGCACTGGCTGAATAAGTTCCTCAACAAAGAATAAAAGTAAATAAACATCTGATTCAAAACAGATCTGACAACATATTCTCATTATCTCCTAGAGAAGGACCCCTACTGTTCTACCACAGGGAAGGAGCACTGGGGTGATCTTCTGCTTCACACTGCATTTCACTCACAACCTCCTCTGCTGACCCAGGCAGAGCTGTTAGAGACCTCCTCCCCACCCCAAATCAGGTGCTCTAAAGTGTTAATAAGGAGCAAAGTTCTTTAGTGACTGCTGAATCTCAAATATGGTTTCTAATTCTTCTACCTATATGATGACTGAAACACAGCACTGCGAGGAAGACTGGGGTTCCCAGGGCCATATGCCAAGGATCAGGGGAGGTGCTAAAGATACAAACTGATGAAAGCCCAGACCTGCCTCCTAAGCAGCTCACACTACCAGGGAGGACAGAGAGATACAAACCAGCTAGCATGATGAGAATCATGCCCTAAAGAGGTAGGTACCCAGGGCTCTGAGAGACCAGAAAATCTAGTTCGTGTGGGAGAAAGGGAAAGTCAGAAGAGATTACTTAGAGCAGAAATTTGAAGGATGAAGTATGAAAACAAACGGCACATAATTTATCTTTCAATTTAGTGCAGGCAAGAGAAAAATAACTAACTGCACATAAGCAGGGTCAGGTGTTCACTCTCCTTCTGTCATTACCAATTGTACTATCGCAGTTTAGCCAATAACTGTTTATACCTCTGAGGGTCAGTATGGCATGGTGAAAAAAAAAAACAAAAAACCAGACTTGGAAAAGAACAAAGCTTGAACCTTCGCTCTGACATTTTATTAGTATGTCACCTTAGGCAAGTCACTTTAGTTGTCAAGAGTCTTGGTTTCTACAACTGAAAAATTGAGCTAATAACCTCTCCATCTCTGGGCTGTTCCCAGCATTAAGATTACAAACATGAACCAGCACACAGAAGTGCCTCAAAAATGTCCACAGGCTGAATTAGAAAGTCTAACCATCTAAGGAAGTTAAAACTTTTTCTCAAACTAACCCAGATGTGAGCAAGAGCTTCTCAGCCAGGGGTGGAGGGACCGTGGCTTTCCTCCCTATCCCTAGGAACCAGCACAAATAACTGGCATGGCAGAGTCTCAATAAGCAGGTCCCTAACGTCCAAACACCAAAACCTTCTAACCCGCCATCACTGGGCATCACTGAATCACAACACACCACACAGAACGCGGAAATGGTTTATCTGAAACTGTGAGTCATCCCATCCATTTTCTAACAAAGAAAACAAAACAAAAAACTGATAACCCAAAGAAAAACAATTAAAAACTAAAAATTAAATAAGCACCCCCTCCTGTGGATGAAACAGAGACTCACGCACTAAGGCACAAAGACACTTCCCCAAATACAATTCTGCAACTCTCCTCCTAACTCTGTCATCCTACATACCTGATGATGTTCAAGCAAATCAGAAATGTTGCTAAAAGTAGTCCCCCAAAATGAAATTTTAAACCATCAGGTTTTGTAGATTTTTAAGACATGCGAAGGGTAAAGTAACAAACTTCCCTTATACATCTGGCTGTCCCACATAGATGCTACGTAATGCTAATAAGCCTGATATTTGAAAAGTTGATATAATATGAAAAATATTTTGACATACATACCAACAAAGAACTTTATCAATATGGACACAAAGTGAGCATATTAATCTTGAATCTTCTGTTCCACTTCCTCTTGTAACCAACAACTAAATGTAACTTGGCAGTAAGCCAGCCACCAATCCATACATCATACCAGATAATTAAAAATAAACCCTTATATAATCTTATTTAATGGTTCCTTGGCTTGGATTGAAAACCATTCAAACCAATATCTATTGGAGGGTTGGATTAAATTACAATGCACAGGACATTTCTGAATATGTTCTTTAGGAAGAGTCAGCACATCCCCTTCTAGCAAATATAATATAAAACATGCAACACTACTTTCATCTCCAATTAACCTCCCTGGCAAAAAACTGCAATGTCAATTCACCCTACAGGCACCAGTGAGGGGGGCGGGGAGGTCTAGAGAACCAAATCTTATTTTCTTTAAGTTTTAACATCAAGTAAACAATGTCCATTACTTTTGTTAGAGAAAACAAATTCAAATTCAATATTTGGGGGGGTCTGAGGGGAAGAGAATGAGTTATCCTGGGAAAATAAAAATAAAGTCAGTAACTAAATGCCCTCCATGAAACATAAGTCTGGGAAAAGTATAAAAGACAACTCCCATTAGACTGGAGTGTACCTCTTGATGGCATCTTAGCTCAAGTTCTTACTTAATCTTAAAAGATCATTAGAAAAAAAGTAATTCAGCTAGGAAGTTCATCAATGTTTATGAATACTGAATTTTTAAAAGCCGACTATCCCTCACTTATAAACTGTTTCACTGCTATAATGTGTTAATTATTAAATTAATTACTACTCATAGGAGAGCTTTAAATCAAAAGTGCCTCCTGGTCTGACCATTAAAATCCTGTAAGATAACTCTACCAGGAATGTCTGCCTCTTCAAAGAAGACAAGTGGAGAAAGAAACTTTTAAAAAAGCAGCATAAGTCTTCCTAAAGGAAACACTTCTCTTACATTGAACTCAACCAGAATTAGTCAATTTTTACAGGGTTTAAAATCATCTTGTGAGAAGTGTTTGATTCACGGAGACACCAATGTCTGCCAAGTATGGAGGTGGAACTAGTGACCTGGAAACTTTCAAATACTGTGTAAACATAAGGTACTGTTAGCCTTGGGAGGCTTTAACCATACAACAAACCCATTATGTGTCAGACTGTGATAAAATGAAGGTACGCAATGCTGACCCGTCATCACTGTACAGTTTTATGCAGGACTCCAATGCCAGTGCCGAGATTCAGAATAACTTCTGAAAAAATAGTTTCCTTAGAAAGAAACATTCACAAAGATGAGTAAGAATAAAGGATTTCATGTAGCCAATAACAAGATGTTTATCAGATTTAAAATCAGAGCTTCTTTACAATCACTTAAGAGACTATGTTTTGGAAAGGCACTCGTAATTCTGGAGTTACATAACAGAGCATAATTAATATTTTAAATGATAGAGCTCTGCATTCTGGATATCAGCCTATGATTTAAGAGAAAACCATTTTAGGCTGAGCTAATACAAGCATCTGACTAATACCTCTTTCTTCCTTCCCATGTGAGAAATGTACTTACGAGAATTACATTTTTGATGAAAAGTAATCAAGTTTGATATCTAAAATATACTAAATGGCAACATTTCCCTCAATAAATATCTGCTTCAAGTAAGTATAAGCCATCAGCCCCAGTAAAAACACAGAAGCCAGAAGAATTTTCAACATATTAGCAACACAATACTCGGACAACATGGCACAGAAAATAATTCCGACTTTTAAAATAGCTCACTACACTTTTAGTTAAACTGCTTCCTTAACTGCATACAACCTAACTTTCATTTTTGCTTCTTTATTAGAAAAAGTGCACTTAACTCCACAGTCCAGAATATTTCTAATGCCACTGATCTCAGCCAACATACAAAGAAATTTCTTTCACAGAGATGACAGCCCAGCAGGCAACAAAAGATATATGTAAATCGCACAGAGCAGAGAGTACAATCTAACTGCAGAACTGCTCCGAGGAGCATGGGAATAAAACTTACATTCTTTTTCCATAATTTAGGAACACATGACCATTACTTTTTCAGAGGCTTATTTTATTTAAAAAAAAAAATAAGCCTGCAATTAATGTGAAATGGGGGAGCTTTGTAAACCTATTTTCTGCTCAACAATTCAAATATGCTTAAATTCCTGGAAAAGGTAAGTATCTCTCCACCACCACCATCAGCCAAACACACACACACTACTCTGAAGAACTGTTTGCAATAAGCTAATACCGGAGGTCGCTTTTTTAAAATATAGGTATCTATATACAAATAGAATATGTCTGCCTTATCTTTCACTTCCAACAATAAAAGAGCCGGGCCAGCATTACGAACAGCAGACAGGATTCATCTAGGGAACCTCAGACTGTCACTGCACAAAGTGAATCATGCAAAAGGTAAGAGATCTGACCAGATAATGTTTCTGCCATTTCCCAGAGACAAAACAGACCAGTGGTCCCCAAACCCATCCTCATCTGAAACACATATTCCAGATCTAGGAGGAGTAGAGGACTGCTCCCAGGAAGAAAGATGTAATTTACCGTCCATCTCAGCAGATGACAGAGGAAGCCAGGGGAGAAGCCAGCCTGGGGAACACCCTTCGCGGTAGGCGTGCCTCTGTAAACCCTGCTGTCCCCCAGTCCAGTGCTTCCCAGGACCTATCAGAACCCAGGCTGGCTGGAGTAACGTGAAAATGACAAAGACTCTCTCACCAACGTTCTGAACCTCAAGGCAGCACCAATGAGAGTCACCCACCCAGAGCTTCCCAAAAAGAGAACAGGCAACAAGGAAAGGGCTGTCTCCCCAACCTCTCCTCCTCTGCTGACTTATCCCAGGACCAGCGGGTAAGGCTTGGCGTGAGCTGCCCACCCCCGGGAGGAGAGGCAGATGGCCGGGCTGGGGCTCTTGGACCCTGAACACAGGAGGAACAGAAGAAGGTTGGGCTCTTCCCCCAGGGATCGCTGGGTTCTTCGCTGAGCGCTAGGGTCTGATCCCAAACCTCTACCAAGGTCCCCAAACTTCACTAACAATCCAAGCACCTGTTCCCTTCACCTTTTCTGCTTCTGACCTCCTCCAGTCCTTCCATTTTTCCTTCAGCTCTTTCTCTGGTTCCTTACAAAGCAAACACCCTAGCTGCCCGAGTAACTCCGTTCTCCCCTCCAATGAGATAATTCAACCTCCTCCCCAACAAAGCTACCAGATGTCCACTGTCCCCCATCCAGAAGTTTCCTCTGGGTATCCCTGAGTCCCCAAAGATTTCCGTCAAGTCTCATTCAGACGGCCCAGCTTCTCCTTCCTTCCCAAGTCCTGATTTACCTCTCGGTCTTCCCCTCGGTGTCCCACATCCTCCCAGGTCCCACCTAAAGGTCCTCGATTGCTGGCGGGACTCTCCTGTCTCCCCGATATCTATTTCCAGTCAGCCGCCACCGTTGCGCCTCCCAAGCCCTCCGCCTTTCCACCAAGTGCCTCCCTGGTCCCCGGTCCCCAACCGCCCGAGGCCGGCAGTTAACGGCCGGCGCGCCCTCACCTTGGTTCACCAGCCGCAGAGCGTGCGTGAAGGAGGGGTCCAGGGAGTCCTTCTCCGCCATCAGCTCCGGCAGGTACTTCTCCTCCATGCTCGCCGGCCGCCCGGGGCCCGGAACGCGGACCCGAGGCGCGCGGGCAGCGGCCGCCCGGCAACCCCCGACCCCGCCCGCGCCCCCAGCAGCGCGGACCCCGGGGCCAGACGCCGCAGCGGCGGCCAAGCCGGGCAGGCGGCTGGGCGGCGGCGGCAGAGGGGCGGGAACCAGCCCCTCAGCCCCGATCCCCGGTGGCCGCCGAGTGCCCAGCGCCGGCGGCCCCCCGCGCTCCAGGCGCGGGCCGAGGAGGAGCAGGCGCGAGCCGGTGCGCTCAGGCAGGCCCTCAGGCCGGACTGTGCGGCGCGCTCGGCTACCCCGAGGCAATCCCCAGCGAACCCCGCCAGCCCGCGCCGGAGCTGCAGTCGCGATCCGCAGCCCGCGAGCCGCCCAGTGCACTCTGAGCCGCGTCGCCAGGCGCCGGGCGCAGATGGCCCGCCGCCCGCCCCGCCCCAAGCCCGCGCGCCCCGCCCCACCCCTCCGCGCCTGCGCGCTGGCTCCCGACCGCCGTGGCGCGCGCCGCCTTGTGGGGCTGCTCCGGGCTGCGCGCGGGTTCGCTGAGACGCGTGGGTCCCGCAACGGGAGGGAGCAGTCCTGGGGCGCTTTCCTAGTGGCCGGCGCCCTCTTCTGGCCCTCGGGGACGATTAGGGAACCCCACGATGCTATTATGGCATTGCCCGACGCACAGACTGGGAAACTGAGGCCCAGAGAGGTCAAGTGGCTCGCCCAAGGTCACCCAGCGAGCGATCCGGGAAAGAAGAGACAAGGACCGAGCCGGGAAGGGCTACCCGGGTTCGCCCCAGCCACGCTCTGGGGTAAGACAACGGAGCGAACCAACCTGCTCTTTAAAGCTCCCTGGACTTCTCTAACTTAAGGCTTGTTGCCGTAAAGCGGGAGTGCCGTCCTTCTGCGCGCCTACCTCTGTGAGCCAACCTCCTGAGACCCTTCTGCTCAGAGGTCGGTTACGTAAAAGCGCGTGCCCTTCTGGCGTCTTTGTCCTCTCGGCTTGCCACTGGATTGTCATTCTCTTCCGCCGTAAACCGTCTGTGCCTAGGACACGCACACACGTCCTTTGGCCTTGGGTGGTGATGCCTTCTGCCCCTGTCCGCCCTCTCCCCAATTCCCAGCAAATGCTCCCCCGGGAGGAGGGGGGCTTCGGATTTCCCAAGGCACTTGGAGTAAATGTCCCCTAGCCAAGGAATCTAGAGTACTTGTCTTGCCTTTAAATGCCCGCCTCAAGTCCTGGCCTCCATTTCACCACCCCTAGACAGCCTTCCTGGACCAAAGGTGGTCGCTCCTCTATGCCCCCCGCCGTGCCCCAAGATCATTCACTGCTACAATTCTGCTTTCATTAAACCATGAGCATTACAGGGGCAGAGGTTGAGTTTTGTTTTAGGGAGGAGGTCCACGTAGCCTGTGCATGGGGCAAGTGTGGGGGTCACCAGAAATGTTCACTAAAGGGATAAGTCAATGTCATAGCCCCCAGCGGCTCTACAGCCAAAGGTGGTGAAAGCAGAAATACCAGGGTGTTCTAAGACCTAGCCCCCAGTACCCACTGGCCTTACTCTCAACACCCTATCCCAGCTCCACCCTAGACTGACCTGATGCTTAAATGAGGTGCCATTTCAGAGTCTCCAGTAAGAATCTTGCTCATGTCTCTCTTTGGTCTGAACTTGTAAGAAGCAATGAAATGAAACACTTAAATACATAGCTTCTGCTGCTGCTCACTAGCTGGGGTCCTTGGCAAGTGTCTTCACCTCTCTGTGCCTGTGTTTACTCATGTGTCAAGTGGAGATGAGTTATGATGAGTATGTTAAGTCATGTCAAAATGGCCAAAACAATGTCCGGCATATAATAATAATGCTTGGCTGTTCTTCATTTTATGTTTTTTTTCTTTCCCCTTGCATGGCTGTTCTCTGGACCTCACTTCCCCTGAGCTGTAGCTCCCAAGGACATTTGACAAAAACCAACCTGTAGAATCCTCACTACCGGACATGGTGTATCACCCCAGCAAACAGAGTGGATGTGTCACCAACACACCTCTCTTATCTCACCCAAGTCCCATAGGCAGGCAGGTAGGACAGGAGCATGGATGGCTGCATTCCCTGTTCCCTCCTGACTCACTGTGTCACCTCAATTAATCAAGCCTGAGTTTCAAGTCCACATCTCCAAAATCAGGGTTACACCAGCAGTTCTGGAGGGCAGTTAGAAGGATTTGTGAAGAAATGTCTTCTCCTTTTACAACTGAGTGCAAGTGCATTCCCTGGCCTCGGCTTATAAAGGCGGGGGAGGGGGGGGGAGCAGGGAGTGTGTGAGATGAGCCCAGAGGAGGAGAATGGCCCCTAACCTCTGCTGTTCTCTCTAAACCTGGTCTTGGACTCTCCCTCTGAAGGGCGCATCTCCCTCTGCACCTTCCGTTCCTACCTTCTGCTCCAGTGACAGTCCATACCTTGAAGAATCACTGTCTTTATTAAGCATCTACTGTCAGGCTTTATGTTCACAGCTTTGCATTCACTACTGTTCTCTCAACAACCTGCAGGGACGATTCTGTTTATCACTATGTACAGTCTGGGAAACAGGCTCAGAGTGGTGAATATTTTGTGTGAAGTCTCCCAGGTGTCCCTGGAGAATCTGGGACCACCGGACTTAGAGTCAGCCTCCTTCTCTCCCTTCCTGGTTCTGCCTTCCCTGGGTAGCAATCTGGGACACTCGTAACTTGTTCTCCATCCCTCCCCCCATCTGAGCGGTTGGCAGAGACGCCCAGCCAGCAGCTGGGGAGGAGGGCTGTACGCTGGGAAACTGACAGCAAAGGCACTGAATCTTCTGCTCTGGACCCGCCTTCTTCCAGAACCTTCCAAGAAGGCAGGTGCTGAGCACTGTGAGTGCCCATGTGCAGTCCTCCAGGGAGGAGGGAGATGAATGTCTCTGTGAGATGCTCAGGAAATTGTCCCCACCCACCAACCTGGTGGAGCCCTTGGCTGTGGGGCTCCTCCACATCTTACTGCTGCTCACTCTGCTGGTCTTCACGAGATCACCATCCTGGAGGTGCTAACCCTCTGCTCCTATCAAAAATAAGAAAATCAGGCTTGGGAAAGGTGGTGATTTTCCTGTAAGCAACTGCAGAAAGTGATCAGAATCAGGTCTCCCGGGCAGAGATCTCTCCAGAATACATTAGTGCTCACTGAGTGCATATTACAGAGACTGCTCTGGGTTCAGGGGACATAGCCATGGACAAAACAGATTTTTCCAAAGTCCCTTAAGGCCAGGGGCACCTGCATAGTTTGTGAGCGGTCTGGACTGAAGACCTTGAGCTGCAGTACTCTGGCTGTTCTTTCCCCTCACATCCACATCTGCCACTGGCCTCTCAGCCCCAAAGACGAAAGGGCACATTCCAAACCAACCTCACCCAGGAACCACTGCAAGTCCCTGCCCTAGCCCACCATCCTCATGGCACTGTCTATCAGAGTTCCCACTGATTTCTCTCATCCCAGGGAGAGGAAGAAAGACACTTCCCTCTCTGGCCTTTACAACACTAACTGCAGTGGGCAGTCAGTGCCACAGCAACTCCGTGTTGGCCGGAGATACAAAATGTAGGTAGTGTGTCTATGAGGTAGTTTTCATATTTGCACAGAATTGCAGTTCACACCACAAGTTTCCCATTGGTTTTGTTTAAGGAAGGTGAGCCCTGTGCCAGTTACCCCAAGATCCTGCAGGACCTTGATTTGGCCTGCAGCTCTCCTGCTTACGACCTCTGTGATCTTGAGTCAGTCACTGGACCTCTCTGAGCACAGGGAGAGGCAGGTACCAGGCTCAGCATCATTGTGAGGCTTAAACTGAATCACAAGCGCTAGTGCATTTTAAAGCCTTTGACTCTCCCTTGTGTCCACTCCACCAAGGTTGTTTGTGCTTCTGTTCACACTCAGTGCATCAGGTCCTGGTCATCTGTGGATGACCTTTGCCTCCACACTGTCCTCAGCACCTGTTCACCTCCACAGCCCTGGTGCCTGGTCTGGTGAATCAATTCAGAGCTAGCACTCAACATTCATCTGGGCCCGGGGCCATCTCTCCTGAAATGCAGTCCCCTTACAGCAGTACTACCCAGCCACCTGAGGCCAGTGAGTTTGTCATGGGAGACAGGCACCAAAAGATGGCATATCCTTACCTAGAAATCAGTCATTTATGAGTCAGGGAGGAAGACACCAAGAATATTCACTCTCATCTCTGACTCCAGGCAGTTACAGCAGGAAATACCTTTTCAAACCTCGGGACTGGGGCTGAAAAGGCTTACCAAGAGTGGAGGAGGAGAGAGAAGAGAGCTTCAAAGTTGGGAGCCTTCGCAAAGCTTAAAGTCCAGCGTAGATCTGGAATGCCTTTGCCAAGGACTAGGTGGTGTGTCAGGGGCACTATCCTATTTTTTACTCAGCTTTGGGCCTTCAATATATAAAAATATAGCTGGAAGGAAACTCAGGGATCAGGTAGCTCACAAGCCTCTGGTTTCTGTTGCTCCAAAAGTATAAGTGACCCAAAAGTCGTGAATGGAGAACTGGACACGGGCACGCGGTGAATGGATTCAGGCCCTCCAGGCCAGCCACTGACATACCTGAAGACACCTGTCTTCTGTCTCTGTATCCATGTGTCTCACAGGTGAATACCCCCCTCTTGCTATTTGCCAGATGGAAAGTTCCATTCCTATTGTCAGCTATCTGTTTTTTTCACCAGAGAACAGTCACTCTGCCTCTGTCTTCCAGCAGCTAAAAAACCCCACAGATATTGCACACACACCCCCTAGTGCCCACATGTGGAAGCTCGGGCCCGGAAACTTCTGTGGGGTTGATAACCACGTGAGTTTGAGCTGGTCTCACCTAGAGGGAGCCCCACCTCTTCCCATCTCAGGAAGGAGGGTGGTGAGATACGATCTTAAGTGAAAAGAGAAGGCAAAGAGGAGAAAAGGAAAGGAAAAATGTGAGAATAGGGGGAAAAGGAGAGTGGAGAACAAAAGGAAGAGAAAGTTACCTAGGAGAAGAAAGAACGGAAAATAAGGAACGTCTGAAGGAAAGATGTTTTTCACTGTTAAGCCTATCTCTATTTCAGAGATGAGCACAAGAAAATAATAATGGAAAATAACAAGAATTGGCATGTCCAGGCTCGGCTAGCCATCTGTAGCACAGGAGAGCCAGGGATGAAAGGGAACAGGGACTCCATATGTGACCCTGCTACAGCCTGACTCAGTAATATTTTCAAAATCAAAATCTTTCTCTGTGTCTATTTCTGAGCTTGTAAAGAGCAGCTAATGGTCGTTGTTCTTTTCCTATTTTATTGAGATCTGATGAGAGCAATAAAGATTTGCAGAAAAAACCCTGAAAAGTTCTCTAAGCTTTCCTCCTGGTCTAAAAGGTTATATGTGATGCTAGACTGCCAAAGCACTCGCCGTATTTCAACAATGCATCAAGTTATCACCACCTTTAGGGCTTTGGAAGACGCTGTGATTTGAAAAGCACTGTTGAAATGTAAAACATTATTGCCACAGTAGTAAAAATATCTGTGTCCATCTCCTAACCCACCATTTCTTATCAGAATGACTAGACAGACACACAAAACAATTCTATCCACATTAGCAGCATTTGTTTACAGCAAAACCTCACATATCTAAGTTTGACAAAATAATCAGGAACGAAATATTTGGGGCAGTGTCAAGTTACTCATTGTGTCCGAACAGCTACTAAAAGGGGTGATGAATTTTTCAGAGTTTACTACAAAATGAACACCTTCCAGTCTCATATAAAGACACCAGCTTGAGCTTGTGTTTTTCTCTAGTTTAACAATGAAGAGATAAGATTAACCGAAGTGGCTGTGGAAAGAGAATGGAGGCAAAGCTGAGGTGTGTACTAGTATAAGATCGTTGAATTACTAGAGAAATATTTCTTCTCACAACAAAAGTAGACATTTATAAGTCTACAGACATCTGCAGACTCCCTAAGCGTCTCTGCAAGCGTCATTCTTTGGGTTTTCTGTAACATGGCACTAGCCTTCCCACCAATCCCAGCCCTCATCACCACCTGGTCTGGATTCAGACCAGGACAATATAGAACACCTTGGAATCCCTTACTTGCTGTTAACTGGGGAGTAAAGTAGGGTACTCGGTACAGCTGGATAACCTTGATCAACTTCATCCTCCCTCAGATGACAGCTGGCCTATGAGAACATTCCAGCTTTCTTTGGCAAATCTTTTTTTTTTTCCTTAAGCCCACTGTTGGGACCTATCTCTGGCAAATTGTATCCTGAGAATCAGTTCTCTCTAGGTCTTCGTAGCTATTTTCACTGGTGATGGGTCTGCAAAGCGTCAGCAGTGTGGGTCTACAAGCCATCATGATCTGCGGACACATGATCTGTTCTACACAGTAAGTTGCTCTTGAGCACACCCAGCCATGGGCCGCCTTCAGTCGGCTGGGGGATTCGGGGCAAGGCATCCTCTTTGAGTCTCTCTTTCCCCACATGTGAAATGAAGGCAATAGCACTGCCTGCAGTCAGATACTCTAAGGTCTCCATGAGCTGAATATGTATCCAGTACTGAGCACAGAGTCTGCCTTGATGGGCACAGAATGGGTAGAGTATCAGTAAAACAGCACTGTCCAAAAGAAGTATAATATGAGCCACATAGGTAATTGTAAATTTTCCAGCAACCGATTAACAACAAGAAAAGAGACAGGTTAAATATCACTTATTTAACCCAATATATTCAGAATATTATTTCGACATGTAACAATCATTTTGAATATTAATGAGATGTTGCATTGTTTTGGATATTTTTCACTAAGTTTTTGAAATTCAGTGTGTATTTTGCACCTACACCATATCTCAACCCAATGCAAAATTTTCAACAAGTAAAGTAAAATGTGGTCCTCTCAAAACTCTGAAGTTGTGTTTGGTGGCAAAACTCTTACACTGCTTCCATTTTAAAATTTAACCTTTATTGATTAAAATACATTAAAACCAGTTCTTCATCAGTGCTAGCCCCAAAGCAAGTACTTGTTAGCCACATCTTGCCAATGACTATGGGAGTGGGCACAGCAGAGTTAGAAGATGTTCAGGGACATGGAGTAGGAAACCCAGTTGTTGGTGTTTAACCAAACAGGTGTGCCCTGGTCTTATCCCCATGTGAAGTCTAAAAGTTGACTGACCCGGCTGATGCAGTGGCTGGATGATGCCATTAATATGCCAGGACATTTTGATCCGTCTCCTTCTCCAATCTTAAGATGTCAAAATGAGATGACACCCTTCCATCCTGGGCATCATGATCCCATACCCAGCAGGAATAAGGAGAAAGGAGAGAGCTAAAGGAAACATCAGCAGCACCTACTGATTGTTCTCCACTGTGAGGGTGCTTTTTTGGAAGCCTTAGATGGCTTTTGCTCAAATGCTATTAACCAAACTATTGTATAGAGTCACCCTTATTTGCATGATGCAGAGCTGGTAACTATAACCTTTTACCTGGGCAGGTTGCATTCTACAGTAAAAGTAGAGTTCTTTGTAAGGACTGGGGGACAAAGGCAAGTGACTGATAGCCCGCGTCAGAGGCGACATCTGTAATTATCATTACTACTTCTACTATCATTACTGTTACTGCCACTGACCTCTCAGATGATCTGGGAGGGGTACACAAGGCATCTTTAAAAAGATAAAATAACAGAGTCGTGTGTTTTTTGCTGGTTAGAGAATACAACCCCCTGCCCTTTATTGTATCACATCTTAGAATTTAGCTGGGCGTGGCCCAGGGAATCAGGACAGAAGGACTGCACTGCCTTCCCCAGGGGAGTGTGGCCACCAGGAGGAAACAGGAAGCCGCTCCTTCTGGGATGAGGTGGAAGCTGTGGCTCAAGTTAGTGTTGGATGGTCACTTGCCTCATGTGGCTGGGAGAACGACTGTGCGTAGAAGGCAAGTGTGTGGTCACTGTTGAGAGCCCTTTCTTCTTGCAGTGCCAAAGATGTTTCTGTGTGCTCAGCTGCAGTTCGGAGGTCTCTTGGGGATGCCGACTTCCTGTGCCCTGGTCCTGCGTGACACTGAGCAGGAACATAGTGGTGTTAACTTCACTGTCACCTAGGTATGACTCTGTTTGTTCCTGGACAGTTACTTTAAACCAAATGTCATAATGTCATACTATGACCACCTCCTACACCAATTTTGAGGATGAGATGAGCTAATGCACACGAAATGCTTAGCTCAGTCCCTAACACGTAGAGGTGCTCAATAAATTATTGTGCGTTTCCTTTTGTCTACCCTATCCTTTAATATATTGTTCAGAATCCTGGCAGAAACAAATGGTGCCCTCAACAGGTCATTAAAGAGAGTTTTATAAAGAGGTTATTTAAAAAGTGTGGGTGGGGCAGAGGGAACCAGGGAAGAGTTAAGCAGTCTGGGCCAGCAGTGGGAGACTTTGCCGTCCTGGGCCTGAAGAAGCTGTGGTGGGGGAGCAGGTCCCAGGCCCCAGGAGAGCCATGGAAGTGGGAGGAGGCTTCCAACAGGAGTTGTGGCTTCCGCCAAACAGTGGCACATTCAGGAAGGAGCCCGGGCACGGGCTCCTAACCTCATCCCCCACCCTCTCCTCTCCCGCAGGTGCCTCAGTGGCTGGATTCAAACAGAAGCCAGAGGTCAGGACAGCCCAACAGGTTTATTCCATAGGGGTTAACCTGCTAGGGAAGATAAGAGTTTTTAAAAAGTGGGGAGTTGATCCAGAAGGACAGGAAGAGAAAGACCGAACCACTTTGTAATATGCTGTAGTCGACGACTTCACCTTCAATACCCAGCACTGACTGACTGGGTTTCTTCTCTGGTGAACTTTCTCTTCTCCTCACTGTATTTGGTATCCTCATTCAGGTTACGGGGACACATGGCGTCTGGTTGAAAATCCAGAGACAGGCATCAGGGTGCCATAGAAAGAGCACAGGTTCCAGACTCATCCAGAATTTCCCACCATGCCTGTCTCACTCACTAGCCATGTCACCCAGGGAAGGCTAACAGGCCACTCGGAACCTATCTCTCTGACCAATCAGAATCACGAGAGGAAAAATAGTTGTCTCACTAGCTGGTTGTGAACATTAAATGAAGTGGCCTGTGGTTCACCCTGCAGAAGCTGTAACACAGTGTCCAAGAGCTCAAGTTCTCAAGGTATGATGGCTAGGCTCAGATCCAGGCTCTGCGAGTTTTAAGCTCCATGCCCTTGGGCTAAACACTTAGCCTATTAGTACCCCAGTTTTCTCATCCACAGAGGAAAATTGTCCCCATCATGTAAGATGATTACAAGAACTAAATGATCTATACCACGAAAAGTGATTGAAACAGTATATGACACTTAACCAAAAGTCATTGTCCTCTGTTTGTACACAAAGTACTGAGCTGCACGGAGTACGTGTTGAACTCCCTTCTTCTTCCTTCCTAGTAGGGGAGTGCAGGGGGGTGGTCAGCACCAGACATGTGGACAGCACCCTCCTGCGCAGGCCCAGAGAGAGGGCAGGCATTCCCTCACATGTGACAGGCAAGTAGTCTGGACATCGTAACAGGAACAGAGGCTGCCATATGGGCCCATTCATAGTGGCTCCTGGCCTTCAGATGAAGGAAATCACAGAAGCTACAGCCCCATGCTTCTCCCCAGGAAATAAGTGGGCTTTGTCCTATCGTGGTTAAGATCATAAGCCAGCTTTTCTCGAGCTGTGTGACTTTGCACTAGTTACTTCACATTTCTGCACCTCGGGTTCCTTACTTATAAAAAGAGGATTACAAAGGCCCTCACCTCATTGAGTTGTTATGAGGATAAAATTAGTAAACACTTGAAAATGAACAGAATAGGGCTAGGCACATAGTGAGTACCTTTCTAAATGTTTCTTAAATAAATAGAATAATCTCGGTTCAGTAAGCAAATTTTGACCAATTGATTTCCTTAGTGCTTGTTACAGGTTTGAGGTACTGTCTCCTCTCTTGGGTGCTGAGATCAAATAAATACTGTGTTTTCCAGGAAAGAGACAGAAAATGGCTTAAGTCAGCAAAATCAAGAGACCATTCATTGACACAAGTCACTCACATGCACTGCTTAGCATTCTATAGCCTGAGAATGATTTGATTTTCCTTTTAATTGCATAGATGAAACAAAGCCCTGCCACTAGCACTGGATCACGGAAAACAGAATCAGCCAAGGGAAAATAAACCCTTTGCTCCCCCCTTACTAGCTTGTGTTTGTGACTTACTTATCAAGTTATTTCACCTTTCTTTGTGCCTCCATTTTCTTATCTGTGAAACAGGGATAATGTCATCCCTGTGTCCGATATTCCTGTAGACACATGGTACTTACTCTGTATATGGGAGTGGCTCCCTTCTACGTTTCCTCTTTGAAAGTCAACGACTATCGAGGAAGTCTAGAAAAGAACTAGTTAGGGAGAGTGAATTTCACAGATGGCAGCACTTAATTAAGGAGCAGCAAGTTTGAAACCAGGTATACAGCAGCTTTGAGTTTTTCTAACCAAGCAATGTACAGAGATATTTCTTCCCTATGCTAATCAGAAAGAAGGCTCTGTTCTACTTTAAATGAAGAGTCGACCAGGGGTGTCCATCCTGCAGCCTACGGACACGTGCATAGTGTTTGAGGACTATTTTATTTACCTGTGGTGTGGGATGCTGTGAAAAGTGTGCACAGATCTTTTTTCTTCTTTTCTTTCTTTTTGGCTTCTCTTCTTTGGTTAGTATGTGTGCATTTAATGTGTGCTCAAGACAATTCTTATTTTTCCAATATGCAGCACAAAAGAAAAAATGTTGGATGCCTCTAGAAGAGGCATAGCAGGAAAGGCGCGGACTTTGGGGCCCAGCTTTTCCTCTCCAGGATACGTGGTAGCAAATGACTTAGCTTTCTAAGCTTCAGTTTCCTCAGTTGTCAGTACCTGCTTTACAGAAGTATTGAGATCGATTAAGTAGCGTCTACATATATAAACTGCCTGTACACAGTAGGAGCTTAGTAAATGATACCTACCTGTTACAGTAAATTCATGTCCCCCTTAAAGTAAAATTAGGCTTCTCATCATATCAGACTGTGTAAAATAGATAAGGAAAAACAAATCCACATAAATAGCTCCTGATCTGATGTTTTATTTTCTAGATTTCCTAAAATATAGTGAGGAATGAAATGTTATACTCCAAAGAAATAATGTCATTTCTGTTGAAGAAGCTGTTAAGTTGTAATGACGTGAGAATAATTTGCTTGAAATAAAGTCCATGCAGACACCCAACCCTGGAGATGTTGCTTCTAAACGGGACTTTACAAAAAGCAGAGGATCTGGCTCAGTTCCCAGAGCTCAGTGAGTAGGGCACCAGCCGCATACACCAACGTTGGTGGGTTCAAGCCTGGCCAGGGCCTGCTAAACAACAACAACAACTGCAGCCAAAATATAGCGGGGCATTGTGGTGGGCACCTGTAGTCCCAGCTACTTGGGAGGCTGAGGCAAGAGAATCACTTAAGCCCAAGAGTTTGAGGTTCCTGTGAGCTGTGACACCATGGCACTCTACCAAGGGCAACATGGTGATACTTCATCTAAAAAAAAAGAAAGAAAGAGAGAAAGCTGAGAATCTGGGGTTGTGTGGAGATGTGATGTTTTAGTCATGGAGGCATGGTTCTGTTTTGCATTTGTATCTTTGCCTTTCATAAAATAGTTGTCCATCCTCTTACCAATCACTTTTATTCTGTCTTAGCCAGTTCCCCATTCTTGGTCTGTTTCAGTCTTCTCTAACTTAGGGAATGGTTTTCCCCATTATTCTAGAAACCTGGGTGCATGCCCTTCCCTTCACCCCCACAGTGATGGGACCAACAATACCTATTGGTTTTGCCCTATATATCTCTAGGTCCTTCCACGCCTCTCCCCCTCCTCCCTCTTCTCTCCATTGCTCTCATTGGTCTCATGCCCTCTGGCCCCCCTCTTCCATCATCCACCAGATCATCTTCACATATGCAAGTCCCATTGTTTCTTCCTAGCTTAAAACCCTCAGAGGTCTCCAAAGGTGCTGGTTCAGATGAAGGCCAAATTCTTTATTTAGACAGAAAGGCCCTGCTGATTTGACCCTGCCTACCTTGCCAATTTCTTTTAATACCACTGCAGCCTCATAGCTGTTGGGGTTTTGGAGAATGTACCAAAAATTAATTGAGTAGATGCTATACAACCTACTATCACTCATAACACCAAAGCTTACTCCTCTAGCCCTGACTGCTAACCCATTCTCCATTCCTTCCTCCTCCCCTAGTCTTCCTTTGCACCAAGAGAACAGTTCTGTCCATGGCCAGCTTTTCTCTCTGGGGGTGGCATAGGCAGTATAATTCAAGTCTTTGTCCCTCTGCCATGACTGCATGGTGGTGAGCTAAGCCCCACTTGCCTGATCTTCGATGGCCTAGACTCCTCAGCCCATCACACATGCACACACATGCCCGCTTGTGCACACATGCGTGTACATGTGCATAGCTGTGCGTAAGCACACACACACCGCTCCACAGAGCACAGCACCTAAGCCAGTACCTGGACATTGAAAAGTGCTCAATAAATACGTGTAGTCAGAGGGATAGCAGCGGTTTCTGAACACAAAAGGAAAACCTCATCACGAGCTTCCTCACTCTTTTGTGCTCTCTTCACTCGGCATCCTGAATCTGTGTACTGACTCAGGGTCTACGGACTACACAGCATGTTCCTGCTGGTTCAGGATTTGGGATAAGTTCCCTGGTCGCCTAAAGCATCGGCTCTAATAGAGGGAACAGACATATACCACTTACTCCATGATCTTGAGGAATTTACTTAATCATTCTATGTCTCTCCACTGTTACCTAAAAAATGAAAATATCAATGTCGTCTTTATAGTGAGGTTATGGAATGAAATAAACGAACTGGAATGAAGATGGAATGAAATAAACAGTATGTCAACTGCTCAGTTCTGACCTCATACCATCAATGTCACATATGTGGAAATAATATAAGGAAAGTTCTTGGAATAATATCAGGAAAGTATATGTCTTCAATAATGATAGTTTCATACGTTTATTACATGAATAACGGAATGAAGGGGTGCAGACTTACAGGCTGTAGAAAGTGGAAGCTCAGGTATGGTGATAAAGAATGATGTAGGGTCCCCGTAGGGGGACTGATCAGTGAAGGGTAACCCTTTAGATGTGAAGGGAACCTCCATGACATCGACAAGGGCAGAGGGACAAGTCTGGGCTGTGGCAGAAGAAACGTGGGTCTCTGAGATCTGGTTCACATACTTCTCTGCAGTCCTCCAGCTGTGTGCTCCTCAGCCAGTCACATTAGCTCTCTGTGGCTCAGTTTCCTCACCTGCAAAATGAAAACTAGAGGAACAATTACAGAGAGAATGAGGATAGTGAAGGAGATAATAGCAATGGGGCTGATTTTAAATAACTCATGTAGGTCTCTAAGCAGAGTGTCTCACACAGTAGGCATTTACTATAATGAATAATGGGTTGTTCTTTCTCTTTCTCTGTCTGCTCTCACAGGCTAAGCATCCTGTAAAATTAATAACTGCCTCCTCATCCACTCACATTCATAGTAAGTCAGGCTTCAAACCCATGCCCAACTCCCAGGTCCTTCTTACTTCACTGCTCAGTCAAATCCAGAATCAACTGTGTTAGCTAACCAGTGGGCGGGGCGCTTTCGGTTTTCATGGGCAGTTTGCATGAATTCTTTCTTTACTGTATCTCAGTGAAGAGGATTTTATTCTTTCCTCCATTTTACAGTCAAGAGACAGATTGAGGATGTGGTGAGTTGTCCAGGAAGTGAGCTGCCCAGGGCCTCCTCAGCCTGATTACTGCATCTGCCACAGGCATGACGTCCTTCTAGGGGGGCTGTCCCTGTGTTCCCAGGAACTGACACCTAGCAGCCTAAATCCCACTCTTGATTGGGGTCCACTTTTTCAGGAAGGTACTGGATTGTCCCAGGCAACAGAGATCTGAACCTATCTGAAAAAGTCAGGATCTCAGCCACACTTTCTCTCAGAGCTCTTGTTAGCTTATAAAAGGTTTATCTTTTCAAGGGCTGGAGCTGCACCCCCTCCTTCCTCTCCTTCCTGTCTTCCTTCATCCTTCTTCCTCTTTTATTCCTCCCCCAACCCCTTAATCTCCTTTTGTGCCTCGCACACATCCTGGGACTTGGTAAATTGGCAAGTCTGAACAATGCTGAATGAGAGGCGAGGGAGGGTGAGAGAAGATTCCAGTGACTCTAGTGTGAGTGAATCGTGCTATTTTTTCACAGCTGGAAGTAATGTCTGAATAATCTCTAAATTAAAACAGTACTTTTCCTGAAGATGCCATATTTTCTGAAGCAAGAATTAGGACACTTTTCTGATAAGGAAGCTGAGAAGATGTGAAGAGGCCAAAACGTATTGTTAAGATTGGGTTGGGGGCTGGGGGAAAAGTTGGAATTAGTTTTTTGTGCAACGTCTAGCAAATGATATTATCATTCCTATTTCACAGATAAAGAAATTGAGGCCAAAGGTTATTCAGCTTCTAAGTCGATGAGGCGTTGAACTAAATGGTGAAACTTTTTCCTGCCTAAGCAATGTCACTCTGTGTATTCCTAGCTTGTCTCCCCAGCCCGTTGTCAGACTCCCCGGGTCCATGTAACTGGTCATTTCAGCTGGGTCCACATATGGTCATGACCTCTCCTCACCACATTTCTGAGCCCCTACGAGGTACATACTTTTAATTTTCCCTAACAAAGATTTTATCTTGTTACAGTGGAATCCTCTGTCTACTTGTCCCTCTCTGTCTGGACTGTGAGCTGCATGAAAAGTCATCTGTTTCATGGTTTTAACCCAGGATCTAGGACAGCCATACTGTCCTGCCCTTGTTCTCTGCCTTTACACGGTCACTTTTCCTGTCCTGTGACCCACAATGCACCCTCCCCCAGCTCCCTCACATCTGTACTTGAGAACCCATCTTGTTGGCTTGCCCTCCCTGAATGCAGTGTCCCTCTGAGGGGCTGGTGGAGCACTGGGCTTCCTCACAGCATGGCGCCTACTGCCCATTCATCCACCCCTTCACTGGGCTGTGGCTTCCTGGAGGCCAGAAACCAGAGGTGTTCGGTAAACATCAGTTAAGTCGATGAACAAATGACTCATCACTGTTGTATCCAGGAATTCGTAGCAAGTCTTTCCATATAATACTTTCAAAAAAATACATTTTTAATGCGAGCTACTTAAACCATCTGCTTGTCTTTCATATCCCACAGATGTATACTGGTCTGATTCGTTCAGGCTGTGGTTGTTTCAGATATAAAAGAAAAGGAAAACTAGTTGTAAATAACCAGTTTTCAGCACTTAGGAAAAATGCCTATAGCTATTATCTGGAAAATGTTTAAGGAGGTGGCAGTGAGAGGGCTTCATGTGCACAGCATTCTTTCCCTGTACTCCTGAGAAGCATCAAGTTTCAGGGGGTTAGCAGCTATGAGCATGAAAAAGAATGTGAAATTACTTAATAGTTTGTTATATATCAGGTCTAGAAAGCCAATTATATAAAAAACATCCACATCCATTTGAATAAAACTGAAATCTATGTGAGCCAAGAAAGCAGTTTGGCCTTTTTTGTTTGTTTTCCTCCTGTAACTGGTATTAAGAAAATCCGGGTAGCCATGTCTACTTCACTAAGATCATCCATTCATCCACTCAGTGATCACTGAGGAGCCACATGGAAATGGCTGAGGCTCCGTGGTGTGTGGCTCCTCTCCTGGAAGAGGAAGACACAGGTGAAAGGAACAAGCTCCGCATCAATATGGAAATGACAAGTGGTGACAAACACTCTGAAGAACAGCAGGTGACCCATTTAAATCAGATCATGGGGAAAGTCACAGGCTAGAGGCCACTCTACCCCGTCCTCATTCTACAGACCAGTAGGTAGAGGTCAAAAGGCTTATGACTCGTTATGGAAGGGCAGGGACAGAAATGAAGCAGAATTCATATCTTCTCTTTCCAAAACCCATGCTGCCTCCACTGGCTTGCTGTGTGCAAGTTGCAGTCCTCCCTTGCTCAATTCCTTCCCTACGCAGAGATGGGATAAAGTAGGGTATTTCTAAGGTCTCTCTCCCTCCAACAGTCTGTGAACTCATCTTACTGAATCTACTTAAAGAGACAGCCTTATAGTTTTCTTTTTTCTGATCCCATTATGAATCAATGACAAAAATCCAATCATGGTGATCTCACTGGGGAATTATTTTTATCCTATGTATATATATATATATATATATACACGTGTGTATACATATTTATCTTATAGATATATACATATATTTCTTATAATATTAGAGAATGTGTTCTTCTTCCATAGCATAAATTTAATACTAAAATGGAACTTTGTGTTAACAGGTACAGACACAGAATAAGACAACTGATTGAAAACTCAAGAGGATAAAATTCCAAGGAAAGAAAATTAAAACCAGGAAATCTATATAATCATCATCCATATATATAGAAGATAATTCTGAAATAGTATAAACTAATCAATATTTTATTTGATAGTATTCTTTATTCAATAGAATAAAGCCTTGTCACAGAATAAGTTTTCTGCAATCTACAATTAATTAAGCAAAGGGAAAAATTGCTTAAAGATCTGTTGAAAGGATATCAACACAATTATTTTTCTAATATGAAGTGGTTTCCCCATAATGCATCTGATCTCTCTTTTTTTCTCTCTCTATGGTATGTGGCTGTAAAGAAATTCTTAAAATAGTCAGAATCATCATAATGCAGTTTCAGTTATCTCGGGACTGTGTCTCGGATCCCTGATCACTGTCTTCTTCCACTAGGTGATCTTTGAGATTCACCACACTGGTTTCATTCTTTGGATCTAAGGCCTTGTTTTAAACTGAACAGAAATTCTCTGGAAGTAACTCCCTGCCATTGTTCTCCCCTTCCTTTTGTCTCTTCATCCCTCCTCACCATTCCCCTCTTATCCAAAATATCAAAACATTTCAACATTTTTGCTTGAAATAGGGGTAGGGAGCCCAATAAGCATCTCAGTCCTTCCCCGACCTACTCAGAGTTGGCAAAGCACCCTCAGGACTCAGGATGACTCCAGGGTCCCCATTTGCCCCGACATGAGGTCAGCCACGGAGGGGCTTAGTCTCTTCCTTGCCTCCTCCCAGTGCATGGGACAATTCCTTGTGCCTTTTAGTTGTTTGAACATCAAAGCTAATTGAACTGAATTAAACCCAGACTGGCTAGCAGGGAATTAAGGAATTTTAATCTGGTCCCACTATACTTATCTTGCTGGTGAGGAAACTCTATTTCAAGTGGGAGTGAGGCTTTTTGTCATGATGTAATAGAAGTGTTGGGCTGACATGGGTTCAAACCTTAAGTTTGACTCATAGCAACTGTGGGACTGTGGGCAACTCACCTAATTTTGATAACCTCTGTGTCTTCGTGTTAAAATAGGGATAATAATACTTCACTGGACTGCTGTGAGGGTCAGAGATAAGATCATAATCAGGCCCCCCAAAGGTCCAGCACATAATAGAAGCCTAATCCGTGTGTACAGTCAGTGAGAACTTTAGCACCTCTGCCATCTGTGGGTGACGTTATAATTCCAAGACTGGGCCTGGTTCTCTGACACATTTGCTAAATGAACAAAATTCCAGCCATGTATTTGTTAAGCACCTACTTGTAATGCACAGGTTTGCCACTATGTGAGCTACAAGAAAAAACTAAGACAGGGCTCTAGCCTTAAAGGAAGAAAACTGTTATCTTTGAATAGATCATTGAATCCATCTCATTATTTGGTAACAAACTGGGCCAGGTGCAAACTCCCTGGGAAGCCAATAAAAAGAAAGGTTTAAACAGTTTAATGTAACTTGCATTCTCTCTCTGGAACACTGGTAAGTAATAAAAAACAACTGCTGCCCAGCTTCGTGGGCCAGCACCAAACAAGGTGGGACAAGAAACTCACCAATGACTCTCTCCTTTTCTTACAGGTTTAAAATCTTACCAACAAAGCAGTGCATCTTTGCATGGAATGTTGACTGAACTAGGAATCACAGATGCCTACAAATTTCAGATGTTTTTAAATGCAGAGTAGAAAAAAGAATGAGTAAACGCACAGTGTACGTAATTCTGGCCTTTCCTATGTAACTGTCATGTCCACAGGTAATTTGCTTAGTCGCTCATTCTTGCATTCAAGCATCCACTCATTTTGCAGTAATCAAGCATCTCTGTGTGTCAGATGCCACGCAAGGTGCTTTGCCAAATTACTGCCAATCCATACAGTAAACCTGCAAGGTAGTTACTATCATTCCCATCGTACCAGTGAGGAAACAAAGCCTCGGGAGTTTAAATGATTCGATCATGTTTATGCCATTACTAAGGCAGAGCTGAGTTCCTATTCCAAAACAGCACCCCTGCAAATAACAACTGTCTTATTTATGACAAGGGAGTTATAAAGACCTCCTGCAATTTTTCCCATCTCAGTTTTATGATTAATCCTTTTTTCAGTTGTGTGGGCTGAAAATCCTTTTTCTCTCTTACTGTACACCCAACCCATCAAAAAAATTATGTTACCTTAACCTTTATAATAAATCCAGAACTGATAATGCTTCTTGGCCTGTCTAGACTCAGGAATGGCCCATGGGTCTCCACGCGATTCTGCTTTCACCTTGCTCTGCAGCCAGAGGGCGCCATTGCAAACAGGTGTCAGACTGTGTTCACCTCTGATGGCTCTCACCTCCCTGGGAGGCAGGGCCACCAACCTGACCTCCAGGCCCGTCCTGGCCTGGCCCTGCTCCTACCATGCACACTATCCTGCCCTGGCATTGTACAGACCTTTCCTCTGTCCTCAGGGCCCATATGTCAGAACCTGCTTGAGCTGTGCTCATCTCTTGTAAATCTTGGCTAAATATCACCTCTGAGTGGCTCCGTTCCTTGGTCCTCTAGTTAAAACTCCCCCTCGTCTGCCATATTTTTATACACCTTCTAGCGACTTTCACCTTATGTTACATCATTCACTTCACTGTTTTCCCGTTGTCTTCCCTCTCCCCCCACATGCAATTTTCATCTTCTTTGTTCTCTGATGTATTTCTGGGACCTGTCACACAGTAGGTGCTCAATAAACCTGTTGACTAAAGTAATAAGCTGGGCTTGGGGTGCTATTCAATGGCATCAAATGATATTATGGCTAAGGAATACAGGAACATCTGACCACAGACCTCTTCCCAGTAAGATCCATAGGACTAGGGAGACATGCTCACAGGAAACAGGCAAGATCTGAGCTCCAACCTGCAAAGCAGAGCATGCTGATAAGGAGGCCCACTGGCCTCAAATAGGGGCCTAAGGGCCACCTCACCCTAAACGAGATTGCCAACGTTATCCTCTCATGGCCATCTGGAAAGAGGGCTGCTTAGTACTTCTGCTGCAGGCATAAGAAGGGAGAGGGAGAGAGAAGAGAGGTAAGGAAGAGAGAAGAAATAGGGACACACTCACGTACTGTCCTTCAGTGTGCCATGAATCAGCAGGCTGGAATCTGACCAATCCAATTAGTGGGACGCCTTTCTTAAAAGACAGTTGGGTCATAAGAGATATTCCTGTTTCCCTTTGGCCTCAGACATCACACTAAATGTGCACAGTTATATTGCTTTTTTATATTTTATGGAAAATAAACATTTTCCTGTATTACTAAAGACTACATCAGCATGGTGCGTAATAGCTATTTAATATTCCATCCTAAGCATGGGGGACTTCCTCCTGGACAGGAGAGGGACACTCACTGCTTAAGGTTCATCAGGTCTCTGCTGCAGCTCCTTGGCTCCATGGAAAGATTATATTCAACACGAGTGACTAATTCTTGCTTCCATTAATCTGGAATAAAACTTGCAGGAGAGAATCGTATCATCTAGTCATTCCACTTCCAGAATAACCCAAGAGAGCGGGAAGCAGGGACTCAAACATTATGCATCCATGGTCATGGCAGTGCTATTGTGGAAATGGACTGAATGTTCACTGATGGAAGAATGGGCAAACTGTGGACCATGCAATGGGATATTATTCAGCCTTTACAAAGAAGGAAATTATGACACCTGCTACAGCATGGCTGAACCTCGAAGACATTATGCTAAGTGAAATTGGCTAGAGGGGAAAGGACATGAGCTGGAGGAGGTCTCAGAGCTCTCACATGCACAGAGATGGAAAGGAGGGTGGTGCCTGCCCGGGGCTGGGGAGAGGGAGAAAGGGAAGTTAGAGTTTAATGGGCACAGACTTTCAGTTTCATAAGGTGATAAAGTTCTGGAGATGGATGTTGGTGATGGCTGCACAGCAATGTAAATGTCCTTACTGACACTAAACTGTACACATAAAATTGGATAAAATGGTACATTTTACATTATGTATACTTACTACAAGAAAAAAAAAAAAAAACTACCCATCAGTTGGCAATTTCATATAGTCCCTGGTTATCCAGATGCCTCATAGTGCTATGAAAAGACTATACTAAAAATTATTGCATTAATGCATGCTCTAGTTTTCTTCCAGCCCATTTGAGTAACTTTAGGCAGCATGTGAGCTTTATTCAAGGTGCTAGTGTGAGTCACTTTAGGTAGCAGGTGAGTTTTATTCAACTGGAGCAAGTTTACTGTCCAAGGGACTCTTGTTATGCAGCAAACGACCCCCAAACTTGGCATCCTCCTTCATGATCTGCAGATTGGCTAGGTCCTTCCGGGCAGTTCTTTCTTACACTCTCTCATGTAGGGACAGTCAGCTGGCATGGCAGTCACCGGAGAGCTCAAGGAGGCTGGCTGTCCAGGGTGGCTCACTCATACCCTGTCAATTGATGGTGGGTATTAGCTGATTCTCACCTGGAGTTGTCAAGTGGAAACCTCCATGTGGCTTCTCCATTTGGTGACAGTGTCTCCTGCAAGTAACTCAGCTCCAGCAATGAGCACCCTCAGAGGTCTGGGTGGCAGTGGAGAGACTTCTTCCAATCCAGCCCCAGAAGTCCCAGAATGTAACTTTTGCCACATTGTTACCCAAGCAAGTCCCTAGGGTCAGGGCACATTCAAGAATGTGGATATTAAAGCTCGCCTCTTGATGTGAGAAGCTGCACACATGTACAGGGCCAGGGGCTGGGGGCAGGTGGAACATTGATGGAAACTGTCTTGACCCATTACCACAACTTCTGTTTCTGGAATAGCCAAAGAAAGCAGACATGGTGTCCCTGACAAGAGTGGGTCTTAATACCCAAGAAGAGGGAAATATGGGCAGTTCAAGTTTCCAGGTGGAAATATGTCTCAATGCACCATTAGGAAAGTGAGCCAAGGAAGGGCATAGGAGGGACTGGGCTGGGGTTGGGGTCACCATGAAATCAGGGGACAGGAGGGGACTAAGCTCCCAGTTCAGCTGCCTTGGGCTTTGAGTCCATCAGTGACAAGGGATAGACTCAAATGAATCTAGGCACACCTGGTGGTGAACTCTTTCATCCCACAGTGCACTGAGGTGGTCTCATATAGAGTTGAAGAATAAGAGAATTTCTGCAGGTAGAAGCCAGCTAGCATACACCCTTCAAAACAAAGGAAACTGGTGGCTGATCCAAGAAAACAAATATTAATTCGAAAAGGAAATCTGGCCAGTGTGGTGGCTCACACGTGTAATCCTAGCACTTTGGGAGGGCAAGGCAAGAGGAGTCCAGGAGTTTGAGATCCAGCCTGAGCCAAAAATGAGACCCTCGTCTCTAAAAAAAAAAAAAAAAAAATTTAAAAATGAGCTGAATGTGGTGGTCCCAGCAACATGGGGAGCTGAGGCAGGAAGATTGCTTGAGACCAGGAGCTGGAGGTTGCAGTGATCTGTGATGATACATTTCAGTCCAGCTTAGGCAAAAGAGCAAGACCCTCTCTCAAAAAGGGGGGGACCTACTGCACCCCCTCAGTGGGCCTCCATCACTCAGCTGATGCCAGTGCTGGGAGAGCGTGGCAGAGTGCTGGGCAGGGCACAGCCACACACAGAATGTCCTCCTCCTGGAGTGGGGGTTGTGTTTAATATTAACGAATTTAAGATCACTGCTGAGTTAAAGCACACATGGAGCTATTTTGGTCTAGTGTGCAAACCTTGAATTTTTAACATAAAACTTAACATTCCAAAGACATTTCCCACTTTGGCGGTTGTTTGGTCCTGAGCCCACAGTTCCTCCTAAGAGGAACTTGGGGGCAAGTTTGAGAGGCTCCTTCCCGGAGGTGATGATCTATGTATCATCATAGATCACTGCAACCTCCAGCTCCGGGTCTCAAGGGATCCTCCTGCCTCAACTCCCCAGGTAGCTGTGAATACAGGTGTGGGCCACCATACCCAGCTAATTTTTAAAAATATTTTTTAGAAATGGGGGTCTCTTTTTTGATCAGCTCATTGTCGAGGGTGCTCTGTCTCCTGCTTTCCTTTCAGCCCAACTTGATTTGTGTGACCCTGAGGAACAAGCATTTGGGGCCAGCTGGAGGCAGTACTGCAATGCACCCTAAAATTGGGGTTAATACCAGGACCTCTTTCATAGCTGACAGTGTGAACCACATAGTAAGTGGCCCCATAGGGTCGAGGAGTGTAGGTTTTGCTCTCGTGCCTCTGAACCTTTGCACATCCTGCTCCTTCTGCCATGCCCGGCTACCCTCTGCTGTATTCAGCCTTCCCTTAAAGCTCAATCCACGTGTCATGGTTTCAGGAACATTTCCATAACCTCCCCCATCTATCCTATCTCCTTGGGGACAGTTTGGGGTCAGGGATTCTCTGTGCACCCTCTGTTCCCTCTCTTCCAGGCTGTAGCCCACAGAACTCAGAGCAGTGATTGCTTAAAACACCCTCCAACCCCTCCCCCCACACACGATTATCTTGAGCTCTTGAACTTTGGGAGGCTGGGGGACACGCCCTTGGCAGTCAGTATAGCATAATAGTTGAGAGTCTTGAGCATCAGACCGCCTGAGTTAAACCCCTACCTGCCCCTTTTTAGTGTTGTGACCTTGGTCAAGTTACTTGATGCTTCTGTGCTTTGATTTCCTCATCTGTGAGGATGGAGAGAGTGAGAGTAACCTCTACTGCCTTAGGCAGGGGTAACCTGGGCCCTGTCTTCTGGGGAGCCCTGCTCTGGCCTCCTCCAACCACTCCCTTCCCAGGGGAGCAGGGACATGTTTCACTGGGATCCTCTACACCCTCCTCCAGACCACATTCTAGGTGCAAGGGACTCCGACATTCCTGACTCCTACGACAGCCTCTAAACCAGGAGTCCTCAAACTATGGCCCACCAGGTGTTTTTGCCACCACTGCCTGTCCTGTTTAGCAGCTGACTCATCCCAGGGCTTGCAGTCTGGCCCTCCAACAGGCTGAGGGACAGTAAACTGGCCCCCTGTTTAAAAGTTTGAGGATCCCTTCCACGGTCTCCAGGGTTTCTTCTCTGGCCTGTCCTCCCGAGGGCAGGCAGTGCCATGATACTCCCAGGCCAGGAGTGGCCAAGGGACTGCTGTTTCTGACAGGTTTCTGGACTGAGCTGAAACTCGTGACTGGAGAGTCCATGCACTGAGCATGTAGCCCCTCATGGCGAGAGAGAGATGAAGGACAAGGAGAGAAGGGGAAGGGTCTCCCTTCCTGCTGTGACCCCGGCCTTCTCAGAGATTGCTGTGAGGAGGAGATGGGATAATTCCCAGGGGCGTGCTGGTGGCCATGGCCTTCCGCGTTGCTCTCCATCCCTCTGCACAGGGCTGCACCTGTGTGTTTCCACATCGTCCTGGAGGGTAGCAACCCAGTCTGCTTTCTCCTCCCTGGGCCCAGAAGCCATCACACTTTCCTTTCTGCTTGGCTCCCTATACGTGTCCTGTCCCCCAAAGCACCAGCTCTGTACTTTCAGAAGAAATCAGCAGATCCTGCTTTCAGAAGTCCAGCCTAGGAAGTCCATTCTAGAAAGATTCAAACCTGTAACCTTCAGGAGTGATTTTTCCCATTGCCAATGCTTGGATGTTTGATTAATTTTGAAAATGGTTCCCGACAATGTCCTGAAAACAGCAAACTGTGCTCTGCACCCCCCGCCCCTGTTTTGGGACTGAACACCAGTGCTGAGAAAGGCCCCGTGTGCTATGCAGGGGGACGGTGTGCAGATGTGTGGCTCAGCCCTCCCCACCAGGGGCCCTGCTGTCTCTGTCTCCTCCTTCTCCCTGTGCTGCTGGATGCTTCCACCATGGCCTTTGGCCTGCGTCTTGGTGGCAGGTTTCCCAGGCCCCCCGCCTGCCTAGTGCAGGACACCCTGCCACTCTCTTCCACACAGCTGTCGCATTATTTATGCAAGAACCTCCAACACCAATTCTTGTCTGTTGCTTTTTTCCCCTGGACACTGCTCTCAGCCTGCTCAGGGGACCTCCAGAGCCCCTGACAGCTGCTCTGAGGACTCCAAGGACTCCATCCTGCCACAGAAGGAGGCAGAGCATGTGGAAAGTCACGCTGAGGGTCAGGCTGAGATGAGGGCAGCACCTTGCTTGTGGGAAGTTCCAGGACACCCAGTGCCCCCGTCCTGTAGCGTATCAGCCACGGGAGTTGAGTGGTATAATTGCAGACGATGGGCCCCTTGATAGAAAGCAGGGGCTGTGTTTCCCTTGCCGCTGTATCTGGACAGCTCCGCACAGTGCCGGCCGAGTAAGTGTTCTGTGAATGATGTAAGGAGTGTAGCAGGTGGAAAGGCAAGGTTTCCAGTCTAACAATACAGAGGCTGCGCCGGGGAGGTGAAACTGTTAGGAGGAAGGCCTTGGTGCTCTGCTTGACGTGTTTGACAGGCAGGTTTGAGACTGCAGGAAGTGGGAGCTGAATCGTTCCTCATGATAGAAAAAGACGACTTTGGAGACCCCTGGACAAGTCTGGGGCGAGGTTGCAGGAAGGAGAGTGCGAAAATGGGGAAGGCAGGACTGATGGGTGTGTGATGTAATCCCCTTTGCAGCACTAAATCTTCAGTCAACTTGCCAAATTCATGAATGTTTCTGTGAGTGAAATCTGTGTGTGTGTGTGTGTTCCAGTCAGGGTTATCACAGAACCCACGGAATAGATACAGACATATAAGAGGAGAATATGGGAATCGGTTCACACAATTATGGGGACCACAAGGTCCCCAAAATCTGCCTTCTGTAAGCTGGAGACCCAGGAAAGCTGGTGGTACAATTCAGTCTGAGGTTGAAGGTCTGAGAAACTGGGGCCGCTGGCAAGAGTGTCAAAGTCCAAAGGTCTGAAAACAAAGTTCCAGTGTCAAACAGCAGGAGGAAATGGATGCCTCAGCCCAAGCAGAGAGAAAGAGAACTCGTCCCCCCTTAGCCTTTTTGTGCTATCTATCTGGCCCTCAATGAATTAGATAACACTGGTCCATATTAGTGATTGCAAATCTTTATTCATTCTACTGAATCAAACATTAATCTCTTTCAGAAATGCTCTCAGAGGCACATTCAGAAATAATGTTCTATCAGCTATCAGGGTACTCTTTAGCCTACTCAAACCTGACCCAACAAAGTCACCATCACAGTGTGTGTGCATGTACATGTGTGTATGTGCATTTGTGTGTGTATGCAGAAATGGGGAATGAGTTTGCTTTGACATTGAGGTGAGCATGGTGTAGGACAGAAACACCACGTAAAATGAGAGTGTAAGGTACAGAAGCTCCAAGAAAGGGAGCCTCCTAGACTCAGCAGAAATCACAAGCAAGGGCTGGATTTCCACAGGGCCAAGGAAGTAATAGGAGTGTGTGTGACTATCTCATGGCATCTGGTCCCTCTGAGTTACATGGATAGAGAAACCACCTCTGATGCTCGGAGTTAGTCTGGACCCTTGCAGAGGGGTTGAGAATGAGCTGACCATGGCAGGACAGTGTGGGCTGAATGGACACAGCCGGAGAGCATGGAAGAACTGCAGCCGTCTCTGGGGCAGGAGCCTGTGGGGCAGGGTGAGGAGGAGAGGAGAGACTAAAGAAGAGTCTTGTCATCACACGATTTCCCTGGTCATTGCCATATACTAAGGTCTTCTCAAGCAGATACAGAATCATACTCATTTCTGTGTCCCCAGGTCTATTATCACACCTGATGGCATGAAGGCACTAATAAATATTTGTTGGGTGAACAAATTAATGGAGATGTTTTTGCATATAAAATACAATGTGTTGCTTAAAAATTCAATTTGCACTCAGCTTTGCTCATGCACATCTGTCTTAATAGTTGGTTATTTTAATTACATTTAGCTTTTTCCGTGCAGCATTTATGAAGTGGACTGTGGCAGTAATATAATTGAACTAATCAGTATAGAAAGCTAAATAGGATTATCCAAGGTAGATTTTGACCCTCAGTTATATGGTATGGCTGCCACCACTTAGAACATATTAGGAAGCAGTGATGTTTAATGGAATAAACGAATCCATTGGAACAAACCATCGAGGCTTGAATCCCAGCTCTGTCTCTGACTCTTTGTGTGATAATTCGAGGAAGAATCAAATTCTCACCAATAATATGAAGACAGCAATATCCATTTTCTAGGATGTGAGCCACAGTCAGTGAGATTACAGCAATTTCAGGTAGTCCTATTCTTGAATCCAAATCTTTAATGATTGTGAACTTGAACTAGAGGAAGGTAAGTTACTTAAGGAATCAGTTTCCAACTCAGAAACCAAGTGTCATGCATGACAAGAGACCTGGCACTGCCTAGCTTTCATCCAAATCCCACAGCCAAGTGCTCCTCCAGATTCAATGTGAAGTCTGATCCCAAGCACTGAGACATATTTAATATCAGCCCATCGTGCTCCTCAGTTCTGCCTTAATCTATTTTCAGATTTGCTGAACTTTTCTTTTTGATTTTATCAGCAATTATTTCGAATGAAATCGGGGCTGGACAATTGGATTACTGGATCGTTGACTCTCATATCCTGGTAGATGGTGAGAAGTAAATGTGATTTTTACCAGTTATGTGTCAACTGCTTTGTGTTGCCATAGGGAAAAGAAGCCTTGGCCTAGGGAGGTGGAGCAGGAAAGGATCTGAATGAGAGAGAAACCTGGATTTGAGCTCTCACTGCAGGCTTTGCTTTATGTTCCTAAGACGTAAAAGACCTGAGAGTATTAATAAAGGAGCTTTGTACTGTTTTTGCAGCACATATTGATATCAAACTTCCCACTGCTAATGATAACTTGTGTTTATATAGAAAATGTCAATCCTTTAAGACAACATTTCAGCATGCCTTATCTTCCCAATAATTCTTCAGAGGGAAAAAAGATCAGATAAAGGGCATGGACTTTAGGGCCAGAGAGAGCAGGATTTAATTTTCACTCCAGCACACAGTTGCTTCATTTGCGGAAGAGAAGTACAAGTTCTTCCAGGCAAACTTGTCATGAAGATTAGGGGAGCTTGCCCAGCCCTTTCCGGCACCTCCTTCTTTTCTGCACGCAGCTCATCTATGCGTCTATTCAATGGATAATGTTTATGTCAGCCATCTCCCTAGAGAGAGCAGAGTGTATTTTTATCAATTATTTGTTTTTTCCCCTGTAAGAGGAATATACACCTCTGCCCTGTCTGGATCTCTGAAGGTGAAAACACGTGGTGTGGACCTGAATCTAACTTGCAGTGTTGAGAAAAGTGTCATAACTCACTGAGATGGGACTTCCATCCCTGTGTGCTCAGGACTGAGGGAGACAGACCCTGTTTCTTTCTTTCTTTCCTTTTTTTTTTATTATTAAATGATAGCTGTATACATTAATGCAAACATGGGGTACAGTGTAGTGTTTTCATATACAATTTGAAATATTTTCATCAAACTGGTTAACATAGACTTTATGTCATTTACTTAGTTATTGTGTTAAGACATTTATACTCTAGTTTTAGAAAGATTCACTTATACCCTTGCAAGACAGACCACAGAGGTGATCTTTCCAATCACCCTCCCTCCACCCATCTGACCCCCAACTCCTCCCCATATTCTTGGACAGACCCTGTTTCTTGCCTTGTGGAAGTTATAGGCTATTGAGGAATATGGATTTTAGACAAGTCATTATACTAAGTGTTTTTTGGGGGATGGTATTAGTCAGTGGCCACAGAGAAACAGGACCAGTAGGATGTGTGTCTATCATCTATCTGTCTACATCCATCCATCTATCCATCCATGTACATCTATCATCAACATTGGTCAAAATGTTTATTTTAAGGAACTAACTCATGTGATACTGAAGGCTTGGTGAGTTAAGATTGCTAACTACTTAAACTTAAAATTAAAAAATTATTCTGCAATTTTCTGGATTACTGGGTCGTAGGCCCAATGTTATCATCAGGGTCCTTTAAATGTGGAAGAGGGAGGCCAAAGAGTGACCATCAGAGTGAGATAGAGACTGGGGAGGCAGCGCTGGGGGCTCTGGTGAGGAGGGAAGCAGGCGCAAGCCAGGGGTGTGGAAGCCGAGAACCCGGGAATGGCAGGGAGATGGCTGCTCCCTGAGCCTCCAGGAGGAACATGGTCCTGCCAATACCTTGGCTTTAATCCAGTGAGACCCACATCAGACTGTGATCCTCTAGAAGTATAAGATAATAAATCCGTGTTGTTGGAGCACTAAGTTTAGGACAGTTCATTACAACAGCAAGAGGAAAGGAATCCAGATCTGACTCTGTCTGTCACCAGAACTCCTTGAGCTTGGGTTCCTAGGAATTACTTCCTATTTTCTCTATGCTTTCTCTTGCTCCAAGACCTCCTAGACTGATAATTTTAATTTGCCTTAAACACCAAGCCTACTGCCAATAGAGGAGCCGCACAGAGTGAAGGCTTCAGCACAATATCCAGCTTGTAAGGGTGGTGCCAGGGACAGAAAATCACAGGGGCCGAAGGGCCATGGGCACTGGACGTCACCTGGGCCATTCTCTCCTTTTATAGATTGGGGACCAAGGTTCAAAGTAGGGGAGAAACTTGCCCTGCCGTGGGTGCAGACCCAGATAGGGGCTGGGCCCTGCCCCACGCCAGAAGGGAGTGCTTCCTGGTAAACGCCATGCAAACCACACTCATTCCATTGGCCACCCTCCCTTCAAAGCTGGGTGCGCGGAGCATAACTGGGGTCTTCTGGCGAAGAAGGTGGGAAGGTCTTCTGTTTGAAGGCTGCATAAGGATGCTGCATTTGCCAGAGCCTTGGAAAATGGGGAGCACATCTGGAAGTGATATCCCCTTTCCTAGAGGAGTTGGACAGACATGTGGTGGCGTGGGTGGGGCAAGGCTTATGCCAGCTGCCATGCAGGTGCCTTCAGCCCCACACTGCCTGGCAGTGGTGAACCGTGCTATAGCAAGGTCTCACTCCTGGCCAGCATCTTTAAAGCTCAGAGTTGCTTCCATCTCTAAAGGTCCCCACCCTCCCTTTTGCCAAACCATCAGGGGCAGCTGTCCACTTTGTGCTTTTGTCCCTTCAGCCTTTGCACCTTTCCTCCTCCTCCCTCCTAGGCTGCTGGGAGATATATTTGTCTTATATCAAACAGCCCCTAGCTGTCCGCGGCAGTTGGGTGAGCGGCACCACGCAGGGCTCCTGCTCATCTGTGAGCAGCCCCTGGGGAACATGCGGGTCTGGTTTGCCCAGATCCAGCCAGAGCTGCTGGTCCACCTGCTGCACTGTCCCCACCCTGCTGCCTGTAATCACCACCTTCTGTCCTGAGGAAGAAAGGCTCTGTAACTATGCAGCCTTGTCACTGCGAGGCTGGGGACAAAACTCAGTGATCATCATACCTGTGCTCCAAAGGGTTGTCTTCCAGCCTTCTGCAAAAGCCTCACCAGCCTCCTGGGAAAGCTCTGTGATGCTTCGCATTGGGGAGGGAGGTTAGGGACCCGGAGGGCTTCTTAGAGAATGTGCTGCCAGCACACACCTGCAGCCTTCCGCCCTCCAGCCAAGGCTCCCTCCTCCCTGGCATATTAACGTGCATTTAACGTTTTACTTACCTCAGGAGTACAACAATTATGGCTTTATTATCTTGTTTTCTTTTACAAGAGAAATTTTTTTTCGTCAATGGTGGGGAGTGCTGGGGGCGGGTTAAGAATGGTATGTGGCTCCCCAGGGGCGAGAGCCAAGTTCAGTAAAAGTAGTTCCCTCAGTTTTCAGCCTCCCCCAGCCCCAGTTTGGAAGGAAGGCCTCTGACACTGGGCTGCACCTCCGTGGGTCGGTTTTGTCTTTTCTCTGGGCCTTTTCCTGCATGTGATTTCCCTTCTCTTTCTGTGTCATGGTGTGAGAGAACAGAAGACGGGACAGAAGGAGGACACAGCAGGGACCTGCTTCCTTCTTATTTCTAAACAAAGTCTCCGGTATGGTTGGGGGTGAGGGGGGCTTTCACATGTTGCACCTGGGGAAAAAAAGGTCCTGATGGGGAGGGAGGGCTATGAATACTGTTCAGGAATAAAAAGGAAAAAGAAGTATTTATTTTCCTAAGTGTTCTGAGCTTCAGAAAATAACCTGGCTTCCTGATTGTTTATACAATATGGGGAAGTCACCTGGAACCTCAATGTTTTAAATTTTGTTTAGAAATTACATTTTATTTTAGGACCTTGTCCTTTCCAAGGCATTATCCTGGTCCATTGTCATGTAAATAGCCACCTTTTCTACTTCTGCTGCACTGGCTGTGAAGGCTTCCCTTCCCAAAGCGGCCCAGGTGTATGCTGCCTCTTCTGTCCTGGAGGGAAGGTGGAGGAAAGAGGCTTTCTGAATGCTTTTGTGCTGGCAGTATTGGTTCACACGTGTGCAAGAGATCTCCATGTTCTAAATGAGGAAAGCTAGGCTCAGAGAAGTTAAATACCTCACCTGGGCCCACAACGGGAAAGAATAAATGAATGAATGAGTGGGTGACCTGGGTCCAAGAACATCTGTTGGGTCAGGGCTTCACCCTACAATCGCAGCTGCTCCTGACACAGTGGCTGATGCAGCCCAGGGATCGCTGCAGCCTCCCCCTGTAGCTGATGCAGCCCTCCAACTCCCAGCAGCCGAGGAAGCTCCCAGCTTCCCATAGTCTTTCCCTGCAGCTGAGCAGCCCCCGGGCTCTCTGCAGCCTCCCTTGTGTCTGATGTAACCCTCAACTCCCCAAAGCCTCTCCCTGCAGCTGATGCAGCCCCCACACCCCCTGCAGCCTTTTCTCAGCAGTTGCAGCCCCAAGCTCCCCAAAGCCTCTCCCTAACAGCAAAGGCCTCACTTCTTCAATCACCTTGTTGACAACATCACTAACTTTAAGCTGAACAGGTTTATAGGTGAACTCTTGATTCTCTCTCCTATCATCCCTGTCTCCCCAAAATACATTTTTCCCCAGTGCTACAGTTATCATTTGCTGGGTAAAGAACTGTTTAAAATCTTAATAACTTTAAATGGTGGTCATTTAATTACATATTACAATTTTGTGGCCCAGGAATTCAGGCAGGACTCAGCTGAATTTTTCCTCTCTTTCAAGTGGCTTCGATGGAGGTCACAGGCGGTATCCATTGGCAGATGAGCCATTCTGGAGCTCTGAGATGGCTGAGGCCTTGGTGGGGACAGCTGAAAGCTTGACTCAGCTGGACTGTTGACTGGAGTGTTGCTATAGCCGTGGCGGCCTTAAGGCAGGCAAATGTCTCACATGACCACAGCTATGTACTTGTTATATGGACTCTACAAAAGGTGGAGTCAAATTCCCTCCCTGCCGTGGTTTGGATGTTTATAACCCCTCTAGAGTTCATGTTGAAATGTTATCCCCAATGCAACAATATTAGTTAGGCCATGAGTGCTGAACTCTCATGGATAGGGTTAGTGACCTTATGAAAGGCTGGAGGGAATCAGCAAGGCCACCTTTAGTCCTTCTGGTCTTGTGCCATGAGAGGACACAGAATTTGCCCCTTCCTCTATATGAAGACACAGCAAGAGGCACCATCCTAGAAGCAGAAGACAGGCCCCCACCAGACACTGATGCTGTCTGTGCCTTGGACTTGGACTTCCCAGTCTCCAGACCTGTAAGCAATAAATTTCTGTTAATAAATGGCCCAATCTAAGGCATGTTATTATAGCAACAAAAATGGACCAAGACACTCCCCTTGAATATGGGCTGACCTTGGTTCCTTGCTTGTAGGCAATAACGTGATGTGATATGACTTCCAGGGCTAGATTAGAAAAGTGACCCAGCCTCCACCTGACTGCCCAGTACAGGATGGATACAAACACACCTGGTGACCCTGAAGCTATCTTGCTAGAGAAGACACACAGAGAGACTATCCAGAGTTAGAGAGGCCTGCAGGACCCCAGATGTTTGAGTCTTCCCAGCCCAGGCCCCAAGCATGTGAGTGAATGTGACTTTGGATCAGCTGTCTCCAGTCTGAACCACCAAGATGGCTAAGTGGAGATGCATGTTCTTCACTGTGACCTATACACATTTTGATCTTCACAATCCATGAGTATCATGTATAGTTGCTTGATACCACTAAAGCTGTGTGGTTTGCTTTGCAGCCATGATCGCTAGAAAATGACAACTCAGGGACCCAGTCGCGTGTGCATCAGTGAAGAAGGGGAGGCTTCCTGGTCTGTTATTGAAGAGATGGCAGTGACTCCATTTTGTAGATAAGAGGGAACAAAGGACTAAGGAAAAGGGAGGGCAGGGCCCACAGGCACAAGCTGAAAATCAAGCAAATAGCCCACGTAGCGGACAACCAATCAGGAAATCACACACTGCTCATCCCAGTGGAGACCCCAACCACAGAAGGGCAGTTGACCTGTTGGAATCCCCAGACTTCCCTAAAGACCAAGCGATGACCACCCACAGGCTTTTCCCTAACCACCTTCCCCAGCATTTTATTGCAATCCATAGTACCCAGCGTAGAAATGTATAAAAACTTCCCTGGCCATTGTCTCGGGGCCACTCCTTTGCGACCACACTGATAGTAGGAGTGACCCGAGCATGTGCCTGAAAATAAATAAATAAATAAATAAAGACACTCCTTGGTTTTCCATGTGTGCGTGGTCTCTCAGCAGCACTGTCGATGCCAACATTATGACCTGGCCATGGAAATCACAGACTCACTTCTGCCATACTTTGTCAACACAGTGACAAGAATCTAGAGGGGAGGGCTCAGAATCTGCTTCTTGGATGGAGTTTCCAATTTTTAGCCATATTTCAAGATCTCTACAGCCCATGTCCATCATCTCAATAAATGACAACAGCAGTTTAAGCTAGAAACCTGAACTCCTCCTTCTGCCTCATCCCCAAATCTAGCCCATCAGCAATTAGCAAACTTGGGTGAGTCTCCCTCAAACCATTTACAGATCCATCCATGTCTCTCCCTCTCTCCTACTGCCTTGACCAGAGCCACCATCATCTCTGGCATGACGTGTGGCCACAACCTCCTGACAGAAGCCTCCCCTGCACTCTGGCTCCCCACAGTGTTATCTGCATCACCAGAGGGGTCTTTCAAACACTCTGGGTGGGATCCCCTCGTCTCCCTTCTGGATCCCCTTGGTGACTTTCCACTGCAGTCAGAGACCATAAAAACTCATTGCTGTGGCTCACAAGGACTGAAACCATCTGCTTCTTTTTGATATCTCTAGTCTCACGTCACATCTCCTGCTACTCATGCAAAGGTCTTCCCCACCCCAGGGCCATTGCATGTTTTTATATTTTCCTGGAATCCTTTTTTCTAGGTTCTGTGTATCTGGTTCCTCCTTACTCTTTAGGGTGCAGCTTGACCTGCTCTAACCCCACTAGCTAACGCCTCCTCCCCCTCCCATCATTCTCTCTGTCGATATCCTCTGTCTATTCTTGCTATTGTTTGCATAGTGCAATGGAAATGTACATGTCACGACTCAGATGTGCAAAACTGATAGCCTAATTTTTCTCTGTATGTGATATCATCCTGCCCCAGAGCCCTCCCTGTTACAACTGTTGGAAAAAACAGTAATGGGTAGTAGGTGGTGGGGAGAATGTAAACTCAGTCCCTTACAACCTAAAACAGCCTGTTTCAGGTAATTTCAGTCTCTTTTGGAAAAATACTCCATCAATTCTAAGTTCAAACCCTTTATCAGAACTATTCCTTTCCATCTTTGATTGGTCTCTCCTCTCCATTCATTTCCCAGAGTTTATCTACATTTTCCAGGAAGCTTTGCCTTCCCCAGTGGTGGAGCAGGGGACCCCTGTGTACTTTCTGTCCTGGTATGGCCCAGTTTGGTCCAATACTCATTGGTCAAGATAGATCCTTTGAGGTATGGCTGGTCCTGCCTGGACATCATGGTCGGACCTGCTCCAAAAGTCCCCGCCATTTTACTCCAGCCATGATCGCCCAGCTCTCAATTATCTCCCCTTGCCAACCTCAGGCCTCTTCCTGTCCACTGTCTACTCAGGACCTCACTGGCCAGCCCCTCCACCAGGGTACATGGAAGCTACGGGATCTTCTACAAATAAAGGAGTTCGAACATCAAGTAAAGACACCCCTATCTACACGTCTCCTCCTGCTGCTGCTGTAGGGTGCAGCCTTGGCGGGAGTACACTGGAGAAGAGGTGACCTCATTAGGCAGGGTGCTGTGGCATCACCCATGTGGGGCTGCGACTCCAGGGTCCAGGGATGATTACTTTTCAGAGACCGAGGAGGCATTTCCATCCTGGATGAGGGTCCCCAGGAGCTCTCTGCCTCTTCCTCCTACAGAAATATTCCCCCACTTCTCCCGCCTGACGTCGTCCAGTCTCTTCATACTCCAGGTGACTGTTTTGGAAATCTCAAGCTCCATATGGTTTCTTAGTATTATTTACATCTCCTAATCCTACCTAAGGCAATGATTTCTCTGGCTGAGCCCAGGAAACATAATATAAAAGAAGGCACCAAAAGAACAGGGCAGTAAAGGAGGTGTGTTTGTGAGTGTGTGTGAGGGCCTCTGCATGTGTGTGTGCAGGCCTGTGTGTGCTCTTGTGTATATTGGCATATGACTACACAGAAAAGTGTCCCTGCTGCCTCTCCTTTAAAACACTTAACATAATTTATTTACTGTTAGTTTCCCTCACTGAGATCTAAGTACCGTAAGAGAAGAGGCTTGCCTGTGTTGTTTTTTACTGTAGTCCTAGCACCTGGAATGGTTCCTAACTCGAGGCTGGTGGTCAGAAAGAGTTTACGTAATGAATGAATGAATTGGCATCCTTATGGCTTTGAGAAAATGTTGAGCTTTCACTTTACTCACATTTTACCCTTAGGTTCATTAATTTCTGTAATGCCTTAGGATTGAATACATTTACGAATAAAGAAAAAAAAAAAGCCAGCATTGATTATGTCCTGTATTGCACTGAGCAGTTATGTGCAAATCTCCTTTAGCCCTCAGAACTATGGGACACACAGCATTATTATTGTCATTGTACTGGGAAGAAAACCAAGGCTTAGAGAAATGAAATGGCTTGTCCAAGGTCAAAAGAACAAAAAGTGACAGAGCTGAACTTGAATCCTACCTTGGAAAAATAAAGCCTTTGGGAATAATAGCAGGGCTGGCTTCATAGGGAGGATCCGATAGTGAATGGTGTTGGGCACAGAATAAGCCCCTGGATGTTATGCATGTTATCTGTGTTAGCAATCATTGCTGCTGTTGTTTTATTTACCCACCACCTTAGCCCCTTCTTGGTTTCCATTTTCCCTTTTAGAGAATAGGAGTATATAAGATTCACATCTCAAAGGCGACAGAGCAGTTTTAAGCAAACGCTTTACCCTCTCTTCTTCCTTCCACTCTCCTATGTCCTTTCAGACAGAATCAGGCAGAAGCAGATGAGAGCTTCACTTCAGGATTACAGTTGCAATTGAAGGTGGTTATCGGACACTCACGATCAGCGGTGGAGAATGAGAAAGACTGTACACAAAGCCTGATTGCGGAGAGATGGTGTGCATCCTTCCAGGCAGGAGGGATGGAAAGGAGCTGCTGGAGCTGGAGGAGCTCAGAGCAGCACAGAAGTCGGGGGTCGGGGTAAGGCTGTGCCTGTGAGGAGATGCCGGAACACCCAACCTATGCAGTGCCCAGGATGAGTTTGGGGTGGGGGTGTCTCCTGCTATGTCAGACAGCCTCAGCCTGCTTTCTGCGGGCATGGGGTGCAGCAGAGGCCGTGTCCAGAGCAAAGGCAGAGGTGAGAGTCCAGCTGACTCTGGCTGAAGCAACATCCAGAGAGGGGCGAGTCAGAACTGGGGCAGAAGCAGGGACGTGGGGGTGCAGGTGAAAGGGTTCAGAGAGGCAGGCTGATGTTGGGGCCTGGGAGGGTCTGCTCGGAAGCTATGTGCACTGTGGACCTTCCTACCAGGAAGGAAGAATGGCCTCATCTCCTCTCATCCTCTTCCCGTTCCTCAACTGAGTAAAGGCTTTGATGACTTAGGTAAACTATAACCACTGTGAAAACGCAGGAAGTTGTTCATATTATCATCTTCTCTGTTGATTGGAGAATATGAAAATAGGGATGGGGGTAGAATCTCAGGACCGAGGACTGATTCAAAGTTGTTAAAAGACCCATTTCTAGGCCCTTAAAAGAAAAGAACCCATGTTTAGATTTGAGATAAGCCAGAGACACTCTGACTGTGGCAAAGCAAGAACCATGAGAACAGGTGGCTCAGGACTCCATGCTGGGCTGGGAAACCACAAGGTCAAGAAATGGTGAAGCCACAGGGCATCAGATCTCAGACTCCTGAGAGGCGACCTGGGCTGGACCCTGCGGAGCTGTGGGGCTGCCAGTGTGGAGCTGGTGGGGGTTTCTCCTGGCCCTTCTTGTTATTTCAACTCAAACATTTCTACTTTTACATTTCTCATGTTGGGTTTTAAGCATAAGATTTCACTGGAAAAGTGGATTCTGCTGTTGCACAGATAATACGCAAAGCACCCTGTCCCTTTCCCCCATGTGCCAGGGAGGAAAGAAGGTCCTTGAGAGCAGCATCCTCCCAAAGCACACGCTGGCTAGAGGCAGAAAAGGGACCTGAACCCAGTACCCCACCCTCGGTGTTCAGAGGGGAACAATCTGTTTCCTGAGTCCCAGCAAGTAGTCTGGGAGACCTCACCGGCTCCTCGCCCAGAGCTGGTACCTGGCTGACCTGCCATTCCAACTCCACTGAATGTCATTTCTGATTAATGGCCCTAGGACAGGACCAGGCTGCTTCAAATGTTTGTTAGCTCAGCTATAGAAGGCCTGATAGGGAGGGAAAAACATTTCTTCATACATTTGCATAAAATTCTCTCCAGTCTTTTAGACTGGGGCTGACTTTGTTAGCCCGAGAGCTCTATTATCACCTTTCTATAAATCTTGGTAGGCTCTCTTCATTTGCATACGCCTATGTCGGCTCTACAATATTTTTGGGGCTGGGATGACATTCAGGGAGGTGAGGCAGAAATGGTAAACCACTGAGCTGTGGTTGAAATTTTCTCAACTCAGGTACAGTTACAGGCTGGGTGAAGACGGAACCACCTCTTAAGGAGCAGGTGCAAGATGTGGGCACTGCCCTGTGCATTCTGCTTAATTATCTTATTTGATTTTAATGACAACCTTGAGAATTAAGGGTCTATTTGTTAGGATGGCTCCGCTGCAGTAATGCATAGTCCTGAAATCTTAGTGACTCAGCATGTTAAAGGCTTACTGGTCATGTAACCCTGGCTGGATTGCCATACAGATGTAGTATGGGGTGCCCTTCCTCTTGAATATAGCTAGGTCTCTCCTAGTATCTAAAATCAAACTCATCTCAATGCGTCTATGATCGATTCTTTCTTCCTTACTATGGTCTGGTGCGCAGAAGACATTCATATGTCTTCTATTAATGAAATGTTTCCTCTATTTCTTAGAAAGTAATACAATACCCTCATGATGCTCAGGAGAATACAGACTCCCTTCCCACCCAGACTCAGATTACAAAACATTCTACATTGGAAACGAAATTAAAGAGTATCATACGGAAACTCCTTTTTAATAATTGTAATAGGAGATTAGATGTCTCATTGTACCTAACCACAAATCTGTTTCATAAGAAATGTCAATACTTATTTCATTCATAACATATTAAGAAAGTGAGAAATAAATAGTTTTAGAGCACAGATTATGTAGTTTAGTAGATTTAGAAAAAATATTATTAGCAATAAAAATCAGGTTTAATAAATCAAAATATCTGCTCAAAGTATGAGGGATTATTAGAATTGTAGACAAAACATTCCTACTCACAGAAGGCCTAATGGAATGAAAACAGTAAGTACAATGCCAAAAATATTTTTAGGTGTTAAAATTGACACCAGCAGAATGAAACACTTTGGTTAATTTTTGATAGCATTGCATGTCGAAACATGACACGCGTGGCATTTCGATTGACACGAAGCCTTGTTTTTTAGCTCAAACACATCTTATACTTTCACACTTTGATTTGCAATATGATTTCACAAATTTTGGCCAGGCTCCTGCTGATTGCAAAGTATTATATGCCTAAGTTGTATTTCCCTTCTTCCTGTACATTACCTAAACTCAAGAGTTAGGTTTTGCTGTTATTGTTTTCCTTTTAAATGCAAGTTTAACATCACAATCTGGAAATACTCTTGCTTGAAAATAGCAGCTTTGTTCCCAAGAGAATCAACATGGTTATGGACAGAAAGCATAACTCAGGCCCTACAGAGATCTGTGCAAGCCTATTTATAAGTTGCCTAGATGACATCTGATCTGACACCAAACAAAATGTAAAGCGGGAAGCATTTTATATCTCACCTGACATTTTCTGGACGATCAAAACATTGCCTAGCAGAGGTTTACAATTGCTATTTTAATACACCGCCTGCAATATATGCAAGTTTCTACAAACAAAAGGAGCCCTACAAATTCAGCAGGTCGACAGTCTGAAAGGGCCATCTCCTCGGAGTGCTGAAATCAGCACCATTGGAACAAAGCAGCCTGTCCTTTTAAGAAAAACCCCTCCGTAGAACTGCTATAATTTCCCTGTTACAAAGGAGCCTTTTTCTGAGCACGTAAAGAGCCAGTTTGTTCAGTGTGACCTCTGCTTTCATTCTATCAAGGTTGTATCTGATTACAATGTAAGACAGATGAAGGGGACGCCGTTCTAGGCAAAGAGGCAAAAAAGTTTTAGTCTTGGGTCACTTGTGAAAGTGGTTCATCACTTCTATTGGCAAATGTTTTCAATATCTTCTGGGGTGGCTCTCCTGTGTACGTCTGAACAAATCCATCTGGGATGTATTTTCAGATGCTTTGATGTGCTTATTGAAGGTTGACCCGCATGGTGACCCCTGGACTGTGTTGCCACTTTCCTTCTGGAAAACAAGAAGCGGGACAGGCTGGAGTCAGCAGACATCTGCGTCATCCCTGCCTCCCGCTGTCTGTAGGGCATCTGGTTGCAAAAGCCTGAGCTGGTCCAAATCCTACAGGAGTTGATGTCACTTCTGAAAGAGACTGTAAATAGTAAAGTACAATAAAATGTTACTTGTATATCACTGGAGACAGAAAATCCTGAAGGCAAAAGCCCAACAGAGCTGGGCTTTAAGACCAATAATTCTAGTAAGTATTCTGTATTATTTGTCTTATGCAAGGTCACTTGTAAGTGACCTTGGACAAGTTCAATTAGCTCTCTGGGCCTCCGTTTTGTCATCTACAGCACAGGCTCGTCAAATGTTAAATGAGATCATGTACATCACTCTTTGGGCACAGAGCCTGGTACACAGTAAGTGTCCAGGAACTGTCAGCTGTGATTGCTATTCCCAGTTAGGGTACTGTTAGGAAGGAGATGAAGGCTGGGAGTTTCTACCTCACTGAGAACCATGGAAGCGAATATAGTCTGGTGTCATTGAAATGGCATGGACATTTCAGTTAGATTGGTAGCCTGCTCCTAGTTCAATGACTTTGGCTAAATCCTTTCTGACAAAAACTTTCCCTAGTATCGAAGTGGAGATAATAATTCCTACTTCCTGGTGCCTGAGCTCCGGGATTTCTGTAAATGTTTTAGAGATACAAGAGTGAGATAGCAGATACAAAGCTTTTGCCAGTAGTAGATGCTTCACAAATGTCATCTAGTGTTCAGGGCCCGGATCATCTCCCTGTCAGTGGGAAAGTGTGCTCTGGTTAGCTCTGCCTCGAGAACACATCTCAGCCCCACCACTGTGCCTCTCTCCACACTCCCAGCCCCCCTGGGAGCAGCAGACTCCCCCCTGGTATCCACTCGGAGCACTGCGGCCCATTCTCCACTCAGCAGTCTGGAGGGGCCGTTCTGAAAATACAAACCAAACCATGTGGCTGCCCGGAGAGGGCTCCCTCTGTTCTCAGAATGAGTTCAGGCTTGGGGCTGGCGGTCCCTGCAGCCTGTGTGGCGTCATCTGCTGCTGCGATTCCCACAGCTCATTCTGACCTGGCGACTTCATCCTTGTCATTCTTCTGGCACAGCAAGGACCCTAGCTGGACACCCTCTCTGCCTGGACACCCAGCTCTTTCCTGCTCCCTCTTCATTCATTCTGGTTTCATTTTCTCTCAAGGAAGCACCTTACCTGCCCAGTGTCCCGGCCATCCCCAGTCCCCTCTGACGCCACCGTGCTATCTCCCTGGCAGCTGTTACACCTAGATATCCCAGGTTTTATTTTTTATTTTTTTTTAAATATTTCTTGTCTACCTTGCCCCTGAATTACACCTCTCTGAGATCAAGGGCTTTGTGTGTGTTCACCCTATATCACCTGTGCCCAGTGCAGGCCTTGGCATACATGGGTGCACGATCAATGTTAAATTAATGAATATTGATTGCTCGCTGTGTGCTGGCCACTGGTGAAGGTGTTCATGATTCAGAGATGAATGGCTGTTTTGTTCTCAAAACAGATAGATATTGCAAGGAGATAAGCTTCAGAATTTATGGGGGGACCAAGGAAAGCCAAAGGCATCTAAATAAGGTGGGGTGATGGTAGAGGTGGCAGAGTTCCCCCCACAGTGGGAGCCAATAAGACCTGAGTCTTCAAGGCCACATACCAAACTATAATGCCCGTCCCCACCCCCTCACCCAACTGTTGCAGCAGGTAGAAAAGGTAACACAGGGAAGACCTTTGTAAATAAACACTTCCCTTGGCGTCACTGCTGCTAGCAATCTCCATAGAGGGAGAAGCATTTCCTCTCGCTCCTCTGAACTTTAAGGCCTCTCTCAGGATGTTCATTTCTTTCCCCTGCCTGTGCAATGAAAGCCCCAAACCTGCAAACTCCGAGCTCAAGCCTTTGCATTCATGAAAAGACTGTGGGTGGTCAGTTTATGGGAGAAGAGAAGCTGATCATGGGCATGGCCCTGGGGAAAGCCGCTACGGCTGCTGCAGGGAGGACCGTCCTGGTGTCAGAGCCTCTCAGTCCCTCAGTGTCATCAGGGAGATGCTGCTGAGAGGCTCTCACAAAACAACACAAGAAGATTTGTTGTTAAGAACACTGTGACAAGTTATATGAAGCATGGAGGGATATTCCTGAGTTTCTCAAGAATGAGGCAATCGTTCCCATAGTCATAAAAGTACCTTGGCAAGCAAGGACAGCCAATGTAATAAAAAGGGGGAAATGTTATCTGAGCTCATAAAGGAGGAGGGTGATTGTGTAGTTACACTGCTTGATAAAATCTTTCATCATGGAGAGGGAGAAAAATTGGGTCTGCAAATGATGCCACCAGCATGCTTGCTAACCTAGACACTGGTCAGCTGAGAAACAATAGGACCGTGCCATTATAAATAAAGGTGGGCCTTGGGGAAGTGACTTGTCATTTTAGATTCTTCACAAGATGTGGTGCAAGAGTAGAGAACTTAGTAGCCTAGGGTCAGGAGACCTGGGCTCAGGGTTTGTTTTTCCTGAGTTGCTGTGTGGCTTGAGATAGTCATTTGTTAGTTAGAGTAATTAACTCTAGTTGCTGTAACACCTCTATAATTTGGTATCCTAACACATTACACATTGATTTCTTTTTCACATCATCATGTAGTATGGGTCAGCAGAGGCTTTTGGTCATTCAGGCACCCAGGCTACCGTGCACTGCCATTGTGAGTGCCTGATTCTCAAGGTCATTCTAGGTGTTAACCTCAGCCTGCAGGTGGGAAAGAGATAAGGGGGTTGGAGGACCACATAGTATATCTTAGAGATCTGGGGATTTATAAACTAAAATTACAAATTATTTCTTTACCCTACTGTACAATGGTGGACTAGAGATAGGAACAACACAGTAAAATCTCCCATTCACAAACGGAGAGAAAGGAAGGCTTGTAAGAGTCACTGATCCACAGCAAATTGGGGATTCTTCTGTGAAAACTCTGGGAGTCTTTCTTATCCCAGCAGAGAGGAGGCTTCCTAGAGTTTTATTTTTCTCTGAGTATAACTATCATGACCATTTCCCTCAGTGGTCCCAGGTTAACCCTCTGAGGCAGTGTTTTTCAACCTTTTTTTATCTCATGGCACACTTGAACCTATAGTTAAACTCCATGACTCACTTAAATTATGTTGATCAAACAATAAAAGGGTAAAAAAAAAGTCAGGGTGCTTTGAACTTCTTTCAAAAATAATTTAATTAATGATCTTTAAAATTTTTCACGGCATACCAGTTGAAAATCGCTGCTCTGGGGGATTTTTCTTTGCTAATTACCTTCCATGACCACATCTGAAATGGGTGTTGAAGAGAAATTTTCCTTGGGGGATGTGTAATTTCTGGAGCCTGCTATTTGTTTATGGAAGGTTGGAGGATCAATGGTTGTTTTAAGTTTCAAATTGTCAAGGAACTTTTTTTATCTGACTTGTGGTTTCTTTGGTAACACAATCTTCCCTGCACTTCAGTTGACTTCTGAACTTTTGCTTCCAGTGAGCTCCAGTGGCCACACTCGAGGATCTTTCCGGGACATATTTGCAACCCAACTTTTTTTTTTTTTGCATCTCCATGACCTTCCCTTCCCACTTATGATACATCAAGACTGTCAGGATTGAGTGGAAAGATCACATTCTTAATCTGATCTTTGTTCCAAAGTTTGGACTGATGATTTGCTTATTCATTTCCTTATTTAGATTAAAGTTTTCCCAGTCTTATTTCCTGCCATTTGGAATTCAAGATCAGTCAGCTTTTCTGATCCGTCAAAGCCTCACATTTCTGGACTCTCCATTCTCTTTCATTTTTGCTTATAAACGAGTTAATAGTCCCCTGAGCAGATCTTCTTCTTGCAAGGCATTGTCAAACAGCCAACATTTGCCCAGCGCTCCCAACATTCAATTTTCCATCGGAAGAGGCCATTTCCCCCTCCAGATCTAACCCACATGGCATAGCCTGTTTCTTGGATTTATTGCTGTACCAAATACTGAAATTGGGTGCGTTTCAGGAGCAGAGGAAACCCTCTAGGTATTCCAAACTGGAAAGGATTTAATACAGGCTATTTGGATTTTGCCCAGTCATTGGAAGTGCTACAGAGGGAAAGTCAGAAATCCATTGCACCGTCATGCAAACCCTGGGGGTGGGGGGCGGACATAAAAGGTTATGGTGCATGTTATGCAAGGAGCAATTCTGGAGCACATTGAAAGTGTACAGCTGGGCAACCTAGTGCTCTCTGTGGGATGAGGAACATATTCCTATTTTCTTTCCTTTGGCTTCCGAGGCATGATGGAGACTAGCATTGCACATTTCTTTGACACTGGGCCGTGGTGATGATTGGCCTTTGAATAGCTACACTGATTAGATACTGGGTAGTAATTACAGACAACTTAGAGAGTTCTGATTGAAATATAGTCTCTGGATTTAAAACTAATAAATAGAATGTTTGGTTCTCCATTACTTCAAAGATAACATCTGTGACACGTGAGGATTTTCATGATCTGTCTTCTTACCTTTTTAAGTCTTTCTCCTTCACGGGTACTCACTCTTACATTTCATTGTTGTCATGCAAAATTAATCTACCTTTTATAAATATGGCACATTCTCTCACTTCTTCCTGCCAGGCTGTGTCTTAGAACCAGAAAGCCCTTGCCTTGAGAGCTCCCCTAATCTGAAGATAAATTTAAAAAAATATTTTGAGCTAAATAAAAATGAAAATACAACTTAAAAAATGGTAGTTAAATGCAGTAAAAGCAGTGTTGTGAGAGAAATTTATAGCAATACATGCATGTATTAGAAAATAAGAGAGATTTAAAATCAATAATCTAAGTGTTCACCATAGGAAGCTTAAAAAGGAAGAGTAACTTAAGCTTAAAGCAGAAGAAAAGAAACAATAAAAATTAGGGGAAAAATCAATGAAATTAAAAGCAGGAAATAAATAGAAAAAAAGCTGGTTCTTTGAAAATAATCAGTGAAATTTATAAACCTCTGTCAAGGTTAACCAAGTGAATATAAAAGAGAGAAAACATAAATTGCCAATATCACAAATGAAAGAGAGGTCACTACTACTAATCTGAAGGATATTAAAAGGTAAAAAGAAATATTATGATTTTATTTGATTATTTAGATGAAATAGACCATATTTTTTAAAAAGACATAAACTCCATAATAAAAACTCATACTAAAAGAAATAGTCTGAATAGGCATATAGTTATCTATTAGAGAATTTGATTTCATAATTAATAACTTTTAGTAAAAAAAAAGCATCAGGTCAGATAATTTCACTGGTGAATTCTACAAATGTTTAAGGAAGAAATTATACCAGATTACTTCCAGAACATAGAAGCAGAGAGAATACTTCCTAACTTATTCCATGAAGCCAGCATTACCATAGTACCAAAATTAGATTTAAGAAATACAACAAAAAGTACAGTAGTAATAATAATTACAACAACCCTATAATGGTTAATATTTGGTAATAATAATACAATATTAAAGTTATAATAATAATAACAGTCCTATACTATAACAATAAGTTACAAAAACTATTATGCCCTTTCTTTGAATTCAAACAACCAGGACATACAAATTCATACAAAAAGTTTAGGTAGGAAATAGAAGAAATTTTGAAAAAGAATATTGAAGGTTAAGTCTCACTTAAGGTTGCATACATGTCTTGCTTAGACAGATGGACTTTGAGTTAAGAAGCTGGGCTGACATTAGAGAGTGGGTGCTGGATTCAGGATTGGGTTCTATTGCTGGAGGAGGGGAGTTGATCACTGGCATTGGTTTAAGGTATCTAGGGGCTTCTACACAGCCTTAATCTTTTTTCACCATAAATAGCCTTTAGCAGCTGATTTTCTCAGTAACTGCATAGTAAACCTTTGGAAACTGCTCACTGTTGGGATCTTATTCTTCAAGCTTAACAAATTCTATATCAATAATAAGAAAGACTTCAGCTAATTAATTCCTTCATCATAAACATTATTGGCTTTGAGTCTTCTGATTCTTCCTGTTCTTATGTTTCCATCACCTGCTTCTCTATCTGTCTATGAGGCTAGCCACAAGCATAAAGATGTTGGGCCAACAAACAGCTTACACCATGTGGGTTTGTTTACCTGTGTGGAAGAAACTACTTCATAAATTATTACTTTTATTATTTGATTATAAATTATTCTTATGGGAGCCTTAGGAGTTTATTCAAAGTATGGAAATTATTAGTGATCCATAATTAGGGTACTGCCTACATTTTACCTCAATGAGCAAAATATGTGAGTAGACACATCTAAAAAAATATACAAATGGCAATTAAGCATATAAAAAGACGTTCAACACCATTTTCCTTTAGGTAATTGTACATTAGAACAATAGATAGCACCTACCCACCTTAATTAGAATGGCTAAAATTTTTCAAAAAGATGACAATACAGGGGGGAGGAGCAAGATGGTGGCTGAGTTAACAGCTTCCTTGCAAGTGGGCACCATGAGACTGGGGAGAGAAGACTACAGGCATCTCTGGCTGGTGAGATCTGCCCAGAAACATCCCTTTGGGGACACAGGGAGTCAGTGAGAAACTTCTGGACCCCATGAGGAGGACAAAAGCAGTAGAGAACTGACAAGTGATTGTGTGTGTTTGTTCGTTCTAATCCTGCCAGCAGCTGTAAGTACAGCAGCAGTGAGATTGCAAACTGGAAAGGCCTTACCTGTGAGCTGTTTTGCTTTCTTTGGAATTGGCACTCAGTTGAACTATCTTGGGAGAACTTGGGCGAGAGTGTGGAGGACTTTAAGCATTGTCTAGGGCCCCAGACTGTGCTGCTGAGCCAGACGAAGTTAATAGTGTTCGGCTATGGGCCCCATGGAGCCATTGTGGGAGAACTTCCCCCACAAACTCAGCCCTCAAGATCACAGAGTGAGGATCAGGTAGGAGACCTTGGGCAAGTTATCTAGTGACTGAGCAGCCTAAAGGTGGGGACTGAGATGCCTTACAGCCTTGGCCCTCAGGGGCATAGAGTGAGACTGGTTTTGGCCCACTGGGTAAGTGGAAAGCCACTTCAGGAGTGATCCCAGTGATAAGTGCTTTCTTGGGAAAGTTTCTGCTTAGCCAAGGTTAACAGTTTAAAGTGCCTTTTAAGAGGGCTGAGGAGAGATTTAGGCTCTCGCTCGGCTAGGTTTGAGAAATAAGCAGAGGCCTCCAGTCTCCATCTCTCATACAGCCATATCAGCATTATGATTAACATCTCATACCCCAGAAGATCACCTGTTGCCCAGACAATATTCAGCAAGATATATATATGGTCATCTACTTTTAATCTACTTAAACAGAACAATTTCCAGCCCAGAATTCTATATCGTGCTAAGCGAAGCTTTAAAATTGACAGAGAAATCAAATCATTTACTGATATACAAACATTGAGGAAATTTGCCACAACAATACCAGCTCTACAGAAAATACTTCAACCTGTTCTACACACCGACCATCACAATGGATGAACAGCAAAGTAAGAACTCAAAAATTAAAGGACAGAACCTAACTTTCACACTGATGCAAAAGATAAAACTAAGCAATGGACCTCTCACAAAATATGATAAATAGAACACTACCAAATGTATCAATTATCTCAATAAATGTTAATGGCTTGAATTCCCCACTGAAGAGGCATAGATTGGCTTATTGGATTAAAAAACACAAGCCATCAGTTGCTATCTGCAGGAAACACACCTAGCTTCCAAACAAAAATCCAAGTTAAGGGTTGAAAGACAATTTTTCAGGCAAATGGAATTCAGAAGAAAAGAGGAGTTGCAATCTTATTTGCAGATACATGTGGATTTAAAGCAACTAAAATCAAAAAAGACAAAAATGGTCACTTTATATTGGTCAAGGGAAAAACACAAGAAGACATTTCAATTCTAAATATTTATGCACCCAACTCAAATGCTCCCAAATTCTTGAAACACACCTTATGCAGTCTGAGCAATATGATATCCTATAATACCATAATATCAGGGGACTTTAACACTCCTCTCACAAAGCTGGACAGATCCTCTAAACAGAAGTTAAACAAAGAAATAAGGGACTTAAATGAGACTCTAGAACAACTGTGCTTGATAGACGCATATAGAACACTCCATCCCAAAGATAAAGAATATACATTCTTCTCATCACCCCATGTAACATTCTCCAAAATTGGTCATATAGTAGGATACACAAAAAAACTGAACAGAATCAAAAGAATTGAAATTTTACCTTGTATCTTCTCAGCCCACAAGGCACTAAAGTTGGAACAGAACGCCAAAAAAAAAAAAAAAAAAAAAAATTCAACCCACACAAAGGCATGAAAATTAAACACCCTTCTGTTGAATGACAGGTAAAGGAAAAATAAAAGAGGAAATCATTAACTTCCTTAAGCATAATGACAATGAAGACACAAGCTACCAAAACCTGTGGGATACTGCAAAAGCAGTTCTAAGAGGAAAATTTATTGCTTTAGATACCTACATTAAAAAAAAAAAAGGAAGAGAACACATCAACAAACTCACAAGCTATGTTATGGAATTGGAAAAAGAAGAACAATATAAGCCTAAATCCAGCAGAAGAAAAGAAATATCCAAAATTAAATCAGAGATAAATGAAATTGAAAACAAAAGAATCATTCAGAAAATTAATGAAACAAGGAGTTAGTTTTTTGAAAAAATAAATAAAATAGATAAACCTTTAGTCAGACTACCTAAACATAGAAAAGTAAAATCTCTAGTAACCTCAATCAGAAATGATAAAGAGGAAATAACAACTGATGCCACAGAGATACAAGACATCATCTCTGAATACTACCAGAAACTCTCTGCCCAGAAATTTGACAATGTGAAGGAAATAGATCAACATTTGGAATCACACCCTCTCCCTAGACTTAGCCAAGAAGAAATAGCGCTCCTGAGCAAACCAATTTTAAGCCGTGAGATTAAAGAAACAAGAAAAACTCTTCCAACAAAAAAATGCCCTGGTCTGCATGGCTTCACACCAGAATTCTATCAAACCTTCAAGGAAGAGCTTATTCCCATACTGCAAAAATTATTCCAAAAAATTGAAGAGGAAGGAATCTTCCCCCACACATTCTATAAAGCAAACATCACCCTGATACCAAAACCAGTAAAAGACCCAACTAAAAAGGAGAATTTCAGACCAATTTCACTAATGAATATAGATGCAAAAATTCTCAACAAAATCCTAGCCAATAGATTAGAGCTTATCATCAAAAAAGTCATACATCATGATCAAGTAGGTTTCATTTCAGGGATATAAGGTTGGTTTAACATACACAAGTCCGTAAACGTTATCCACTGTGTTAACAGAAGCAAAAACAAAGATCATATGATCCTCTCGATAGATGCAGAAAAAGCATTTGATAAAATCAGCATCCTTTTCTAATTAGCACACTGAAGAGCATAGGCATAGGTGTGGCACGTTTCTTAAATGGATTGAAGCTATATATTGCAAACCCACAGTTAATATTTTGCTGAAGGGAGCAAAACTGAAAGCTTTTTCTCTTAGAACTGGAACCAGACAAGGTTGTTCTCTGTCACCATTACTATTCAACATAGTGCTGGAAGTTCTAGCCAATACAATCAGAAAAGACAAGGAAATAAAGGGCATTCAAATGGGAAAAGAGGAGGTCAAACTCTCCCTCTTTGCTGATGATATGATCTTATACTTAGAGAACCCCAGACACTCAACCACAAAACTCCTAGAAGTCATCAAAAAATACAGTGATGTCTCAGGATATAAAATCAATGTCCAGGCTCGGCACCTGTGGCTCAAGCAGCTAAGGCGCCAGCCATATACACCTAAGGTGGCAGGTTCGAATCCCCAGCCCGGGCCCGCCAAACAACAATGATGGCTGCAACCAAAAAATGGCCAGGCGTTGTGGCGGGCGCCTGTAGACCCAGCTACTTGGGAGGCTGAGGCAGGAGACTCGCTTGAGCCCAGGAGTTGGAGGTTGATGTGAGCATGATGCCACGGCACTCTACCCAGGGGGATAGCTTGAGGCTCCATCTCTAAAATAAAATAAAATAAAATAAAATCAATGTCCACAAGTCAGTAGCCTTTGTATATGCCAACAACAGCGAAGCTGTTGAGAAGCTAATTAAGGACACAACTCCCTTCACCATAGCTTCAAAGAAAATGAAATACCTAGGAATATACCTAACAAAAGGGATGAAGGACCTCTATAAAGAAAATTATGAAATCCTAAGAAAGGAAATAGCAGAGGAATAGCAAATGGAAGAATATATCATGCTCATGGCTGGGAAGAATCAATATTGTTAAAATGTCTATACTTCCCAAAGCAACCTACCTATTCAATGCCATCCCTATTAAAATACCAACATTGTACTTTCAAGACTTGGAAAAAATAATTCTGTGTTTTGTATGGAACCAGAAAAAAACCCATATAGCTAAGGCAGTTTTTAGTAATAAAACAAAGCTAGAGGCATCACCATGCCAGATTTTAGGCTACAAAGCCATAGTGGTCAAGACAGCATGGTACTGGAACAAAATTAGAGACATAGACATTTGGAATCAAATAGAAAACCAGGAAATGAAACTAACATCCTATAACCACTTAATCTTTGATAAACCAAACAAGAACATACTTTGGAGGAAAGACTCCCTATTTAATAAATTGTGCTGGGAGAACTGGATATCCACATGTAAAACACTGAAACTGGACACACACTTTTTTTCACTCACAAAAATTGATTCAAGATGGATAAAGGAAAAATACTGGAAGATATCAGCCTGGGGAAAGACTTTATGAAGAAGACAGCTATGGGAATTGCAACAACAACAGAAATAAACAAATGGGGCTTAATTAAACTGAAAGCTTCTGTACTGCTAAGGAGACAACAATCAAAGCAAATAGACCACCTACACAATGGGAAAAGATATTTGCATATTTTGAATCAGACAAAAACTTGATAACTAGAATCTACATAGTGCTCAAATTAATCCACATGAAAAAAGCCCACAATCCCATAAATCAATGGGCAAGAGACATGAATAGAAACTTCTCAAAGAAGATAGGTGAATGGCTAACAAACATATGAAGAACTGCTCATCATCCCTAATTATTAGAGAAATGCAAATCAAAACCACCCTGGGATACCATCTAACCCCAGCAAGAATGGCCCATATTATAAAATCTCAAAACTGAATATGCTGGTGTGGATGTGGAGAGAAGGGAACACTTTTACACTGCTGATGGGACTACAAACTAATACAATCTTTTTGGAAGGAAGTATGGAGACTTCCTCAAACAATTCAAGCTAGACCTCCCATTTGATCCTGCAATCACATTACTGGGCATCTACCCAGAAGGAAAAAAATCCTTTTACCAGAAGGACACTTGCACTAGTCTGTTTACTGCGGCTCAATTTACAGTTGCCAAAATGTGGAAATAGCCTAAATGCCCACCAACCCAGGAATGGATTAAAAAGCTGTGGTATATGGATACCATGGAATACTATTCAGCCATTAAAAAAGGAGACTTTACAGCCTTTGTATTAACCTGTATTATTCTTAGTAAAACTTCACAAGAATGGATAAGCATGAATCCCATGTATTCAATTTTCATATGAGGACAATTAATAACAATGACATGGTAGGGGTTAGGGAAGGGGTGAGCAGAGAGAGAAAGAAGGAAGGAGGTATGGGGGAAAGGAAGAACAGAAAGAGGGAAGGAGGGAGGGGGTGGGGTCTTGGTGTGTGACACACCTTTTGGGGGCAAGACACGATTGTAAGAGGGACTTTACCTAACAAATGCAATCAATGTAACACGGTTTCTTGTACCCTTAGTGAATCCCCAACAATAAAAAATTAATAATTTAATGATGCAAATAAAACACAATTCAGAAAAAAAAAAGATGACAGTACAAATTTTTGGAAAAGGTATGGATCAAAAGGATCTCTCATTCACAGGCTTGTGAGAAAGTGAAATGGCATGGCCACTTCTGCCAGTTTCTTACAAAGTGGATATTAGTCTTACCATATGAAGTAGAATTGTTGTCATAGGTAAATAACCGGTATGATCTGAAAACAGGTGTCACACAAAAAGCTGTGCTCGAAAGTCGTGACTGCCAAAAGCTGGGAACAACTATGATGTTCTTCAACAGAACAACACCTACTGGTGGATAAGTGAAATATGGTAGATCTGTACAATGGAATATTACTTAGCAATGCAAAGAAATGAACCTCCTATTCTCATGAAAGAAGCTTAAATGTATGCTGGCATGTGAAAGAAGTCAGTCTGAAAAAGGCTGTATACACAATGATTATAACTACATGACTTTCTGAGAAAGAGAGATCTAGAGAGAAGGCTGAAGGGCAGTGGTTCCCAGGGACTTAGAAGGCAAAAAATAAGCAAGGGTTGCATAGGAAAAGCAGGGGCATCAGGGGTATTTTTTAGGATGGTGGAACTAGCTTGCATAATATCGTGATGACAAATGCATAACACTCTGCATTTGTCAAAACTCATAGAAACATACAGGACAAAAGTGAACTTTAATGTATACAATTATCTAGGAGATCTGTAGATGAAAGGATGGAATGAAGAAGGTGAAAAAACAGTCTAGCCATATTATGAATACATCAAGCAACTTCACTGGAGGGGGTGGGGGTGGAGTTGCTAACCTAAGTGGAATCTCTAAGACTAAAAGTAAATTAGAAAAACACAACTGTACAAAATTATTGTATTCTAGTTGATGACTATGAGGGTGCAGATTAATAATTCTGATCATGAAAACTGAAAGTGAACAAATAAGCAGATGGCTGGTGCCAAGTCTCATTCCTATCCTTAGAGTGGGAGGTTCCAGATAAACAGAGAGGAGGCTAGAATGGTGTAGTGATGAATTAGAGTTGGAGGTAACTGTGTGAACCCATGGCTAGCTTAATACTGATACAGATGGTTATACCGGAAAATTTTATAGATATGCATATATACAAGGATAGTGTACATGCTTGTGTGATATGCATGTATACAAGGACAGTGTGCACACCTTTGTGACGTATGAGTATACAAGGCTAGCATACATACTTTTGTGATATACACATATATAAGGATTGTGTACACGCTTGTGTGATATGCATGTATACAAAGAGTGTACACGCTTGTGTATTATGCATATATACAAGGATAGTGTAAATGCTTGTGCAATATGCACAGATACAAGGATAGTATACACATTTATATTAATATTTCCTTCTCTGGTCAAGAAAGAGTATCTAGAAGAAATAACACTCTGGTAGCGAAAGCACATGTAACACCCAGTTGTTGGTACCATAGTACAATAAAAGGAAGTAGAGTTCCTTGGAGAAATAGCTGATTGTAAGGTCGGTCAGGAGAGGTGAGTCTCATAATGATAGGAAGTAAGAAAGCAATAGTACGAAATGTTCACAACATTGAGGGATTATCAAAGGGACACAGGAGTCAACTGAAAGAACTGCCAGTGACCAAAGCTGTAAGAATTTAGGCAAATTCCTGGGGTAGGGGGCAGACAGAGAGAGAGAGAGATGAAGAAGCAAAGAACTATTTGATTACACCCAGGTATAAAGTAAATATTCATGAGTCCATATAATACAAATAAATGATTAAATAAATGAGTATGGAGACTGGACAAATCTTCAGTGCAGAAGAATTCTAAATAATTTATATGAATACTCTGCTCCAAGGAAGTGGAGCACAACATACCACTCTCTAAGTATGGGCTATGTATAGTGACTTTCTTTCCAACAGTATAATATGGAAAGCTGGGAGAAGAGTAATTTTACAGTGGAGAAAGCTGACACTCCTTTTAGCAAGATGACCAAGGTCAACACTAACAGTGATAAGTTTCATGCTGATAGTATATACCCCTTATGAATGATGAAGATGGCGTTTTACCTCTGGATAGGGTGTCCTGCAAGTTGCCCATAAAGTCATTCAGAACCTAAAACCCCAGTCTAATCATGAGGAAAATAGACAAATCCAAGTTAAAGAACAAAATACCTAACCAATATTCTTCAAAATTGTCATGATCATCTGTAACGGGGAAAGTCTAAGGAAATCCTCATAGCCAAGAGGACAGTAAAGAGACATGCCATCCAAATATAATATGGATGTGATAAAATGTGGATAAGATCTTAGAAGAGAAAAAGGTAGTAAGGTAAAAACTAAGGACATCTGCATGAATCATGAACTTTAGTTAACAATAATGTATCATTGCAAAATACTTTCTTCAATAAATGCTCGTATGGAAGCTACTCAAGCAGAGACCAGGGCTCTGCTTAGAGTAAGAGGGCCTCGAAAAGCCACGGTGGATTCCCTTGTGATCCTTAAGCAAGACTTGAAGCTCTGGACCAGATGGTTTCTATATTCCCTCAGAGCACTGTAGATTACAGAATGAACAGGCTAGAAGGCACTCCAATCTGCTAGTTTACCTCCCAAAAGTTTTTTTTCTGATCTGTACAAAAATAAATACAGAGTCAGGACATCTCTAGTGAACAGCACCCCCTCAAAAAGGAATTGTGCAGTATACAACCTGTGCAACTGTACACAGTAGACCTGAATGGGATGTGCATCTGTTAAAGGTTTACATTCTACTGTTTCATAGAGAATGCCCTTTATCTCATATTGAGTTTGTTCTATTAAATACTTTTTTTGGAGGTGAGGGGGATTTCTGACATATTCTTTCTTTGTGATACTATATGTCAGAGTTTTTATTTTTATTTGTTTTTCATGTTCTCAATTTTCAAAACACAAAACTGGCCACCTAGTGTTCCAAACATTCTTTGAAATTTTACTGACCCATCAAATTCCAAAGTCTGGGAATCCCTAATCTGGTACAGACTCCCAGGGCAGAGTGTTGGATTCCTTCTTTGCCACAGCACGCCTACTGGAGGGCACTCAGGCTGAGGGAGCTATGCTACTGCCAGCTTGCTTCAATGGCAAGGATGGTGAATTCTTGTTTTTGAGTTTGAACCTGAATTGGCCTCATTCTTGTCTGTACTTTGGGAACCATCAAAAATTAAAAATCTTTGGCTTGAGGTGGAACCTCTTGTTTAGGACTCCAGATTAGCCACTAAGCAACTCACCTAACTGGTCCTCCATTTGCAAATCAATAAAACAGGAAAAATAAGACCAACTTCTGCTCACTTGCCAGGGCATGGTGAGGTGCAAATAAAGTAATAGATGTAAGTGCCCATTGACTGTGAAGCCTAGAAATGTAAATTAGGACCTGATTGTCAAAAATAGCAATGATAATGATGCCATGGTCTTTATTATCAGGTTCCTTTCTGCAGGCTCCAGGGTCATCTACTGACAGAGTCCCCTGGGGAACATCTCTCTACTGACTGTGATCCCATCAGAGTCCTCTGAGGATAAATCTGCCTCTTAGACCTACTCGGCGCCCTTGTCTCTCCTTCTCAAAGTCAGATGTTAATATGCTGAGCTCCTTTGTGCTCCTTGTTAATGGAAGTCCTTGTCTTTCAGCAGTGGCCTTGCCTGCTGTCATCAGAAAGGGATATGTGGGGACATTTTGCATCACTCCAAGTGACAGGCCAGAAGCAAATCCCTCCCTTCACTAGCCTTGAGTTCACTTTCTGGAAAGAATAGCTCAAAACATGAGCATCAGGATTTACCACCCATAGCTCCCTCCTCCAGTCAAATGCCCCTGTAACACATTTAGTAGCTACACAAAGAAGCAAACAGAAAAATGATGAAGATGAAGAGCACCTGCCAGGTTCCAAGCACTGTTTTAATATATAGTTCTAATTTACGTGTATTAACTCATTTAATTTTATCCCCAACTCTATTAGGCAGGAACAACATTACTCTCCTTTTACAGATGAGAAAATGAGACAAGATAAGATCCGAATCCATACAGCTAAGAACATTTAGAAATTCAATTTCAACCCAAGAAATCCCTACATTCAAGACCTGGGTACTTAGCCATTAAGATATATTATGTTGCCTTATAAAGAAAGAATGAGGATTTTGAAATGGACCGACTGCATGTTGAATTTCTGCCTGATCACTACCAGCTCCTTCCCCGAATTCTTCTGTTTCTGCCCCATCAAACGTTTCACAGGATGCCAATGTGCTTACTTCCCAGAACCTGGGTCTTTGAATGTGGATTTCCCTTAGACTTGAGGATATCTGTCCAATTCATCGGGCTACCTTTTAACAGTCCCCATGACTTAGCTCACAGGTCCCTTCCTCCAGGCAGTCTTCCCTGAACATTCTCCCTCTCTGCTCCCTACATTCCCTTGATCTCTGGATCTCTCCTCATCACACTGACCTGCCTTTGTCTGCTTACATACGTGGGGATAGTTTTTCATGGCTAGACTACGAATCCTGGCTCTGCCTCTCAATAGCTATGTGACTTTAGGGAGTTTACCTAAACCTCTCTGCCTCTGTTTCTTTATCTGTAAAATGGGACTGATACTGTTGTGTTTAGTGAATTTGTTTCTGTAAAGCACTTAGAACGTCTGGCACATAGGTTTTAACATCTATTTATCACTAAGCCACAAACAGCTTTAAAGACGAGACCACGTCTTACTTATGAATCTCAAGTGTTGATATATATTCTGGCATGTGGTAGGTGCTCAAAACATATTTATAGAGTAAATAAATATGCCTATGTAAATACATTTTGGGAGGAGTAGGAACTTTAAGGTATACCTAAGAGACCAAGAACATATCTTTCCTGAGGGTAGGAGAGGAGGTGCAGAGTAAAAGAAATCCCAGTTGAACCTAGGCAAGTGGGTAGAGGTGGGACAGAGTAGAGGGCAGGACTATACAAAGAAAAGTAATGATAATAACAAAAATTCTTATAAATTTAATAAGGGTGCAGACGGGAGTGGGTGCGGTTGCTCATTGCTGACATGATCTGGCAGTGAGCATTGGACTGGGACTGAGAAGACCTGCTCTAGTGTAGCTGGCTGGCCCCATGGGCAAGCTTCTGACCTTCTCTGTGCCTGATTCCCATGTGGTCCCATCTTCCAAGAGGGGGACCAAACTGGCAGTTTTTACGAATTGAATATGCCCTCCGGATTCATGCTGAAGCTCTGACTCCCAATGTGATTATGTTAGGAAATGAGACCACTGGGAGGTGATTGAGTCAAGAGGGTGGAGCCCTCATGAATGGGATTAGTGCCCTTATGAGAAGACACAGAGAGCTTGATCTCTCCCCCCCACACACACACACACACCAAGGAAAATAAACACATAGTGAGAAGGTGGTTGTCAACAAGATAGGAAGACAGCCATCTCCAGACCCTGACTCTGCTGGCATTCTGATCTCAGATTACTAGCTTCCAAAATTGTGAAAAAATAAATTTGTGTTTTTTAAGTGACCCAGTCTATGGCATTTGGTATGGCAGTCTGAGCAGATTAAGCTGGCAGGACAGGGTTTTCTGTGTCTTCCTGTAACCTGCTTTCTCCCATCAGCAGTGCAATCTGAAACGCACCTGTGCCTCCATGTGCATGTCCCCGAATTTGTTTTATCTTCTATGTAGGATTTCAATGCACTACCAGATCACGAGTCCTTACACAGTCAGACAGTCAGCTTGACTGTCTGCTTTGTCTGCTTCTACAAAACCTGTGCCATGAACTTCTTTGTGGCTGTCTTCTGTGCCCACGTGGGAGCGTTTACCTGGGTGGCCTTCCTATGAGTGGACAGCTGTAAACTGCTCATGCGAGTGCTCTATCAGAGATTGCCAATGGCTCCTTAGGGGGCACCGATTTTACTCTCATATTGGGCGGTTTTGAGGGCATCTCTGAATGCTGATGTTCTGTGATTTTATTACCCTCTCACCCCCACCCTCACCATAACTGTCTTGGAGTCTCCTGAAAGATAGACAAACATCCTGGGACCTTGGGAGGATGCAACTACATGTTAATTGTGACCCATGTTTACCAGAGCCTGGAGAGGGACACAGTGTGGAAAGGAAAGTCATGAATACCAAAGAGGGCTTTGTTTCTAGCTCGGCCATATCCCGAATGCGAAAGACTAAACACTGGTAAAAGTGTACGGAGGGCTGTGCTCGGCACCCACGGTGTGCTCTGGGCATCTAGGTGGCAAGGCTGTTTAACAGTCTCTGGCATTTCTCCTCAGACAAAGACACAGCACTGGCAGAAACCCTGGAAGTGTAAGGACCAGAGGCTCTGTGACAAGTGGAATTTAAATGAAGAGTTCCACGGCATTAGTGTGGGCCCCGTCCATTCAGGTACCTTTGCCAGAGCAAAAACTGGTCTTAGGACAAGTTCAGGCTTCTGTCAGGCTCCCTCACACCTGACACAGATCACGACTTGAATCATTGTCTCTTTCCAGAGATGCTCATAATTGTGGAAAAGGTTCCATAAGATAGTGAAGGACAGAAGTTATGAATTAAAATTCACAAGGGAATGCAATGTTCCCAGAATAGACAAAACAATCTTGAAAAGAAACAGAGTGAAAAGTTCACACTTGCTGATTTCCCAACTTACTATAAATCCACAGTAGTTAAGACCATGTGGCACGAGCATAAAGAGAGACACAGATCAATGGGATATAATTGAGAGCATAGAAACAAGCTCACAAAAGTTTGGATAAGAATGACAGAACAATTCACTGGGAGAAGGAATAGTCTTTCAAAAAAACGATGACAGGACAATTGGATACTCATATGCCAAAGAAAGAATTTGAACCACTACCTCACATCATATGTAAAAATTAACTCAATGTGGGCCATAGACTGGAAATGAATCATAGGTCAAAATATAAGGGCCAAACCTATAGATCTCTTAGATGAAAATATAGCTGTAAGCTTTGTGATCCTGGATTAGCAATGGTTTCTTAGATATGACACAAAAAGCACCACGAGAAAAGCAAAAACTAGATAAATCAAACTTTAAAATTAAAAACTGTTGTGCAAAGGACACTGTCAACAAAGTTAGAAACCACCGCTAGAAATGGATTAAAATCTTTTCAAATTACATGCACATATATACAACATATAAATAATCATAGAACTCAACAAATAACCTGGTTAAAAAATGGGCAAAGGTTTTAAATAGACATTTTTCTAAGGAATAGATACAAATGGCCAACAAGCACATGAAAAAATGTTTAAAATCATTAGCCATTAGGGAAGAGGAAATCAAAACCACAGTGAGAAGTCACGCTGTGCCCACTAGGGGGCCTATAATAGACGATAACAAGGGTTGGTGAAGATGTAGAGAAACTAGAACCCACATAATTGTTGGTGGTAACGTGAAATGGTGAATCCACATGGGAAAAAAGTCTGGCAGTTCTTCAAATTGCTAAACATAGAGTTAGCATTCAACCCCCAAATTCTATCACTAGATTTATATTTAAAAGAATTTAAAACAGGTCTTCTAAAAAAAATGTGTGCGTGAATGTTCATGGGAGTATTACATGTGACTTCATAATAGCCAGACAGAAACAACCCAATTGATGATAAATGAATAAGCAAGATGTGGTATTCATACAAAGGAATATTGTTCAGCCATTCGGAAGAATAAAGTACTTGTAGGTGGCACAACATGGATGATCCTTGAGAATAGTGCGCTAATTGAAAGAAGCCAGACATAAAAGGCCACGTAGTGTATAATTCCACTTATGTCAAAGGACCAGAATCAGCAAATTGAGAGAGGTAGGAAGCAGGTGGGTGGTTGTCAGAGGATCAGGGAAGGGAGAAACCGGGATTGATTGTTAATAGTATCAAGTTTCTCTGGGAGTGGAGGAAATCTTCTAGAATTATATAGTGGTGATGGTTGCACAACTCTATAAATATACTAAACCCCACTAAATTGTATACTTTAAAAAGGATGGATTTTATGTTATATAAATTATATCTCAATGAAAGATAGTGTAGGGCAGAGGTGTGTGAATCTTTGATGATCTTTTGATGTTTCAAAATAATTTGGGGACTGCATGGTTTGACAGTGTTTTTATTTTGCTAAATAAGATGTCAATAGTATTTTTTTCTTTTACCACAAGCCTTTTTAGAAATAAATCATATTTTCATATTAGAAAGTGGAAAGACATACTCTTAGAATAAAGTTCTTTAAACTGAGTAAACTTAGCTTTATGATAGCCTTTCTACATACATTTATTCATTCCAAAAAAGCTGATAAAGCATTTGGTATACAGCAGTCTCAATGCTTGGCTTCAGGGAGGGCTGACAGTCAGCTGGAAGCCACTGGCACAGGATTCTGACCACAGTGATGGAGACCCATCCCTGGGCACTTCTGAAAATCATTCTTCACGCCAGGCATACAGAAATGAACAAAAAGAACATGGTCGAGGCATGAAAAGTACAGACTTCTGGGGAAACAACCAGTAAGTAAACATATGTCCATGTCCATAATTAAAGGTCTTCAAAATGCTCTGAAACACAGGAATGGAACTGGGCACACTAATGGTGATGGTAACAAGAGATGGCTTTCGGACACTTTCTCATCTCCCCTTTGGGTTGGTGAAGACTTTGTAGATCTGCACTGGTCCAGATCTGGGATACACCAGGGTAGGTGAGAAGGCTCCTCCGGGAGGAAACATGTGAAGTGTCGAGTGTTAGATGAAAATGCAGGATTAAGACAGAAGCTGTTTGCACTAAAGCTCAGAGGTGTCTCTTTGTCCTGTGAGAGCTGCCTAGGGAATCTTTCAAAGCGAGAAGCCAATCTGGTGGGAACAGTTGGACAAGAAGGCACTATCTGGGAGCTTGTTACATTTCTTGTCACTCTCCAAGGGAAGCCAAGAGACCTTGCTGGACAGCCATCACTGCTCTCCAATCAGCCCATCTTCCCTGCAGGTGAGGTGTCCTCAGCCGAAGGTGGGAGAAAAAAGGAGAGAAGGGAAAATTGACAAGACAGCCCCGCTCCTGGGGCTCAGACACATATGGCGTTTTACATTTTCTTTCTGTCCCTTTCTCTACTAGGTTTGCCTGAGTTCCACTTTGATGGTGAGGGAGAGTGGGCTGGGCCTGGCCTAAGTCGAAAAGGGATCTGATTTCTCCTGTCTAGGCTCGCTTCCTCAGCCAAGAGGCAAGCTGAGAGCTGCAAGAGTGAACCAAGGCAGCAAGGAAAGCCGAGATCTCAATATTGCTTAAGCAAAAGGGACACAACTTTCTTCTATTTCTTTTATTTATTTTTTTACTCTTTTAAAATCTTTTTATTTTTATTTTTCCCCCTTTTAAATTTTTATTATCATAAATACATAACTTGTGTATATATAAATGCATTTATGGGGTACAATGTGCTGATTTTATATGCAATTTGGAATGCTTACATTAAACTGGTTAACATAGCTTTTATCTCACTTAATTATTGTGGTAAGACATTTATACTCTACACAGTAGATTTGACAAGTACCCTTGAAATATGTACCCAAGTGCCCAACTACCCATGAATGGATTATTAAATTGTGGTATATGTATACCATGGAATATTATGCAGCCTTAAAAAGATGGAAACTTTACCTCTTTTATGTTTACATAGATGGAGCTAGACATATTCTTCTTAGTAAAGTATCTCAAGAATGGAAGAAAAAGTGTCCAATGTACTCAGTACTATTATGAAACCAATTTATAATCACCCACACTTTCACATGAAAGATAAAACACAACTATAGCCCAGGATGAAAGAGGGAAGAGGAGGGAGACAGGAGGGGAGGAGGGAGGGTAAACAGTGGGTCCACCCCTGTGGTGTGTACTGCTAGGGTACCACTTTCTTTTAGGTGCTTGTGTCAGAAGTTGAATTAAGAGGTGTGAAGTAGATGGGTTGTGTTTATGTTTGGAGAGAATTAAATTCTCTATCTGGTAATCTGCATGGGCCTGATATAATTCCATAAAATAACTGCTTAACACTGTATAAAACATAAAACACAAATAACCAAACTTGATAACTTGTTCAAATTAATAAGACAATTCTGTAAGTGAGGGGGTCAGCAAACTATGTCCCTTGTATCAAATCCAACCCAAGGCCAGTTTTGCAAATAGCGTTCTTGGCACCCAGACATGCCTATTCATATGCGGGTTCCCTGTGGCTGTTCGCATGTTAAGATGGCAGAGTTGAGTGGTTGTGACAGAGACCATATGGCAAAGCCTGACATATTTACTGTCTGGCCATTCTCAGCACAAGTTTTCCAGCACCTGTTCTAGACCTTTGGTGCACTTGATGTTATCAACCCAGACATATGCATTCATTCATTCATGCATTCATTCATCGCATGGATTCGTTCCACACACGCCAATTGAAAGCTTACTGGGAAACATCCCAGGGCCTGGAAGACACAGTTCTTGCCTTCAGAGAGCTCCATGTGTTTTGTATGGAGATGCAAATGAGGGCTATGTAGGTGGTAATTACCATGGAAATATAAGTGGAGCTGGCTGCCAGCCCAGGTGGAGGTGGGCAGCTGTGGTAGGCTTCCAGAATGGCTGGCCTCTGGCTGAATTTGCCTGAGGATGGGCTGCAGTGCCTACTGTCTACTCTAGATAAGGGCTCTGGACCAGTGGCATTGGAGTCACCTGAGTGCTCCTTACAAATGTAGCCTCTCCACTCCTGCTCACCCCCCACCATGAGAATCTGTAGTTTCACAAGCTCATCAGGTCCTTGACTTACACATGAAAATGTAAGAAGCTTGATTTAGTCAAAGTGACTACATTCACTTGTGTCCCCACCAAATGGCTCACATAACTGGCCTTCAGAGAAAGTCCTGGGTTAAGTGGTACAACTTCTACCAAAAGGATCTCAGTCTTTGAGGGTGTGGCAGGGTCATGTCTGGAGCATCAGTGGGGCAGCCAGGGCTCAGGAGGGGCTTAGCAGGGAAGGGAGAAGCTAGAGTCTTACTGATGCTGCAGTTCAAACTGGGAAGACCTCTATCCATCCTCAAGGTTACAGGCCAGGAATGAGGCCAGTCATGGCAGATAAAATTAAGAGTGAGGAGCTGGTATGGTCTGAATGGCAATGGGGAGAGGATTAGGGCAAAGAAGCGCAAGCTGACTGGTGTCACCCAAACTCCAGCCACCTCAAAGGCCCTGTCTGATGTCCGGGGTGACACCTAGGGACAGTTTGGGGGCTGCCCTAAGGAGAGGCTCAGATCTGATGTGAGAGACACCCCTGAAGGGTTAATTATTCCAGGAAGAACTTGGGCATCTATCCTCTGCAGAACTGACTCAGCCTCCACCCCACAGGAGGCTTCTGGAAGGCTCCTTGCCACTGAGCTATCCCCAGGTCTTCCTGCATTCTTCTCTCTGCAGGTCTGGGTGTTTGTGGTGATGCCTGGGGATGACTGAGGGCTCCTGCCTGCCCCTGGACCCTGACACCCAGACCCCACCCTCTCCAGGATCCTCTTCTGCACTGTGGCTTCTCATCCAGGGGTTTGCTTTGGCAAATGCTCAGTGTTTCCCATATTTTCCACATGTCCCTGGAGATAGGAATCGCCCGGAGTCTTGTACTCACTAACAGACAAGTGAAAACTGACAGACTTCTGGGACCCCCAGCTGAGACTTTCTGGTAATCTGTGTCTGATAAGCCCCCTCAGTTGATTTTCCTCAGGGAAACTGAGGACCACTGGACTACAGTGGTTAGGACTGTGGGTGTGTTTAGCCAGACCCCTGTCCGAATCCCTATGTTACCATTCCTGACTCTGCAATCCCTATGAATTACAGGATTACTGCAGTCGGGAAGGCAAGCTCCAATATAAATTGAGCACAGCTCCAACTAAGACAAAAGTGATTGGGCTTGTAACAGAACAGAGAGAGAATAAAAAGAGACCATGGAAAGAGAAAAAGGGGAAATAAAAAGGCCTTGGGTATGGAGAACTGGAGAATTGTAGAAGGAGGTTAGGTAAGTGAGGAATTACTGACAATGGTTTGGCATCGTGGGGCGGGACAATGTGCATCCTGTGGTTTGGCTGCATTGCATTTTCTTCAGCAAAGACATAGCTTGGGGACGCCTGAAAGACCCAGTTTAGTGCACAGAGAAACCAGGCTAGTACCTTGTGCCGTGTGTGAGTTTACAGTTAATACTGAAAGTTGTCCCTGTGTTCTCTTTAGGTCTATTCCTGAGAACAGAGCCCCAGGGAGAAAGCTCAGCTCTGCCTCTACCCTCAGGACCAGAAGTTAAGGGGAGGCTGGTGAGCCTACTTGGGAAAGAGAAGGGATGCCTGGAGTCAGGAGCTCTGAGCTGGCGTCACTTGGAGTGTGTCTGGAGGAAGGCTGAATCCTGCCACTTTCCATAGCATGTGCTTTCCCCACATTTGTACCCATCCCTGAGGTCCCCTGTGACCAGTAGGTACTGGACCAACAACGATAACTCTGCAGGAGCTGCCCTGGCTCTCAGCAGCTCACAACATTGAGGCTCAGCTTTTGCTCCTGCTGTTCTCTCCTGGGTCAGCTTACACCTTGCTCCTGCGCTGCTGTCTTGCCGGGGTCTCTGCTCTGGGACTAGGATGAAAGGACGGACACTCCTGGGGCAGCAGGAAAGCGCAGGTGGGAGGACATAGGAGGCTCTCAAGTGGTGCATATCACTTGCTCCCACGTTCCGCTGGCCACAGCCAGTTCCGTGGCCAAGGCTGATACCCGTGCAGCAGGGGACTTTTCTCAGCCTGGTTTGGCATAATATGCAACCGTTCCCAGCTGTCATAATTCTAGGCCAGATATCATAGATCTGTCACGTCCATGTAGAGGGAGTTCTGAGGTTGCCAGTAGGATTGTCACCTGACTTGTCTATATTCCCAGTGCTGTACAAACACAGCATTGAAAACGTTGTGTGCCCATCAGAGGTGAAAAATAAATCTCATGCTGTTAGGGGATCCCAGACATTAAGCCAGGATGGCCTGAGGAGTGCGGTCAACCCCTTGAACTTTCCTTTAGTCATTTCCTTTCCTTTTATTAAGTCATGTACACATAGATCATGAATACGTTCCTGCTTTTGTGGGGTACGATGTGTTGATTTTTTTGGTTTAGTTTGGAGCAGTTACCGGGACCACACCTTTGGTCCTTTTTTTTTTCCTTTTATTAAATCATGTACACATAGATCATGAATATGTCCATGCTTCTGTGGGGTACGATATGTTGATTTTTTTGGTTCCGTTTGGAGCGGTTACTGGGACCAAACCTTTGGTCCTTTTTTTTCCTTTCATTAAATCATGTACACATAGATCATGAATATGTCCATGCTTCTGTGGGGTACGATATGTTGATTTTTTTTGGTTCTGTTTGGAGCAGTTACTGGGACCACACCTTTGGTCCTTTTCCTCCTTTCTCGCCTCGCTCTCCTCCTTTCTCCTCCTCCTCCTCCTCCTTTTTCTCCCTCTCCCATCTTACTCCGACCTTCCTTTTCTCTTTCTCCTTTTCTTGTCCCCCACTCCCTCTTTTCTTTCAGAAATAAAGTCTAAATATGTTAAATGACTTGCCCAAGGCTAGCATTGAGGACTAGAGCTCCTAGACCCTGCCTAGAGCCTTTTGCACTATTTTGCAAAGCTGCATTGGAAGAACTTAAGCAAAATCATTTATAAAACAAAGACCCCCTTTGGCAAAAAGCAAAGCAAAGTAAGAAACCTAAATGCCACAAAAAAAGAAACAAAACAAAAACTACCAAAAAAAAAAAAGACTTGTGTACCTAATATTTTTAAGTTGCATTTCAATCCGTAGGTTTGACTTCAAGGGAAGCTGACCTGGGCAGAGTGGTACTTGATGTTCAGAGGTCTCACTTTGCAGCCAATGCTGTGATGGGCTGTTTCCCCTGGCCGGAGTATTCTACAGGCAGCCCTTACCTTGATAAAAGCAGTAAGTACGTCTGATGTTTGATGAAGGTAATCTGTGTCACAGTAGCAGTTACTACGAAACAATCATAATTTCTGTAAGATCCAGGAAAAAATAATTTGAGAAACCACGCTTTTAGTGAGTTCACTAATCAGGTGTATGTTTGGGGAGCTGACAGTCAAAGGGAAAAAATGACAACCTTCTCCTACATAAAATGCCCCTCCTTCCAATTAAGTCACTCCTATAGTCCTTCCCAAACCTCAGGAGAAGCTGTCTTAGAGCTTCTAGTGTCATGATAGGTGACGGATGAGAGTCGACTGCAGGGAGAGAAACGGCGCTGGAACGAACAGATGTGGCAGCTCCACTGAGGGGCTGCGTGGCTTTGGGCACCTCTCTCAGCCCCCGTGCCCTTACCTTACTGGATAGGAAACCCACCTCAGGGGATTCTTGGGAGAAAGCAGAGGGGCCATTTGTGTAGTGAGGTGTTCAGGTTCAGCACACGGTCTGCTGCTGTGTGGTCAATGCATAGACACGTCGTAACAACCACCGTCCATAGCCTGTGTCAGACTGTGGCCACACACTTTGTTTCTTATCTTTATAACAGACATGCAACTTCACGAGGTTGGAAGGAAGGTGTGCAGGAAGGGGAGCTCCGTATTAGAGAGTGTAGCATCTTGCTAACACATGCCATGAACAGTTACCCGTTCTGAAGTAACAAGCACTAACCAGTTTGTCTTCTTGGATCTTGGAGTTGAATGGGATCCCCCAAGTCTCCTGGTTTAACCACCACTGGTTGTGTGGAGCCCTGCCTCAGCACCAGGGCAGGTGATATGAGCCATCAGAGCGAATGCTCTCAGTGATCAAGAAATTCTCAAGTAACTTGTTCTATTCTTGATCACTTCGGACCATTAGGAAGATGCTTTATATTGAGCCGAGGTCTGCTACTCTGTACGCAGTTTCCTTCACTGCTGGGCTTTTGCAGAAAAGGAGACTAAATCATCACTGGAATGTGTTTGCACAGCCAGCTGGATAATAGATCAATTTAACTAAACAAAAGGCTTGTCTTTTTTCTCTTGAATTTTAATATTTTGACTGGATCTAAAGAAAAGTACATTTAAATCTTAGAGTTGCTTTGTTTTCTTTATTTTTTATTGTAGCAATAGAGGGACAGTTTATTAGGGGATAGGAAAGCTTCAAATACAATGGAAGGGTCCCAAAGGGTTTCCTGCTTTATTTCATTTAATAGCTAGTAGATATGCCTTGAAAAGCATAGCTCGGTGTTAACAGGGTGGGCCTGGGGGGGTCACACAGCCTAGGTTCAAATCCCAGATCTGCTGCTGCTGGTTGTGTAGCTATCGGACAAGATACTTCATCTACTTGAACCTCCTTTTCATCTATAGAATGAAGAAACTGATAATGATATTTACCTGGAATGGTTGTTGTAAAGATTAAATGAATTAACATATGTATAGTGCTGACAGTGCATTTTTATTATAGAGAGTTCTCAATGAATGTACACACTTGAACACCTGCTGTGTGGCAGAGAGAATTATAGATACCCTTTCTGAGGTTCCAATGACCTCAGAATAGCTTGCATGTAGCTCTGATAGCACATACATACAAATTTCCATTATACAAATGAGGAAATTGGAGTCCAGTTACTGTGTGCTGAGCTCGTAAATATCTGATCTTTAGAGAAGAATCGATTAGCTTATTACAGTGAAATGATATGTGCTAAGGTGTAGAGATATGAAGCTTTAGACAGGAACAGAATGCCATCTGTCCCACAGGAGGGACTTAATTGGGGTTTCCCTGGAGAAGGCACAGAAGGGTGCATTCTAGAGTGTACAGCCATAGCAAGGCGTGGAAGCTTGATCCATGGGTAAACTCTGGAATGATGAAGAGCAAATGACTCCGCATTATTTTACCATTGGTAGGGGAGGGAACTGGGATATCTATATAGAAAACTCCAGGAGCCACTAGACACAGCTCCCTTCCAAAGTCCTAGCAAAGTCCCTAAACCCACATAGTGGCGGTTAGAATTGTCCTTCATGATCCCAGGCATAGATCAGGCCCCTGAAAACAGCTGTTTGGACTCATTCTGAGTCCTTTTGGAGAGAAGGTTGAAATCAGTTTCTGAGTAAGACAGGCTTAGTGAGACTGAGCCCCAGCAGGATTAGTGTGGGGCCCAATGTCAAGGGCAGCTTTGCCTCTGCACGCCAGCCTCTTGCACTGTGACTCGAGACCAGTAGAATGTCATGTAAGGGGTGCTGTGTAATCCCCAGCCTGGACATTAAAATACCTTTAGTTCCCCCTCTTACTTCCCACAAGTTTCGTGTCCGTGTAGGAGTTGTAAAGGCTTGGGACCTTCAACAGCCAGCCCTTGCTCTGGACATCAAGTCCTTTCTAGGGCCAGTGTGCTTTTCTGTGTATCTCTGCCAACTTTACAAGTAGACGAGTGGGAGAAGAAGAACACAACAAATGCCAGGTATGTTAATGATCTGCTGCTCTGTAACAACCCATCTCTAAACACAGAGGCTTAAAACAATCATTTTGTTCTCTCTTACAATTTTGTAGTTTCACTGAGCTTAGTGCGGTGGTTCTCCACGTGAGGCCGGTTGGGCCTGCAGTCACAGAAGGCTCCTCTGGGCTAGAATATCCAAGACAGCCCACTCACATGGGTAGAGGTTGGGGGCTGCCCCCTGGGAGCTAAGCCAGGGCTGACACCTGCAGGCTTTGGCTCCCTTCCCTGTGGCCTCTGCACATGGCTGAGGCTTCACACAATGTGGTATCTGGGTTCCAAGAGAGAATATTTCAGGAAGTAAAAGGGAAGCTGAAGGTATCTTAATGTCCAGGTTGGGAACGATACAGAATTCCTTACGCCACATTCTAATGCTCAAGGCGAGACACAGTGCAAGTGTGAAAACATGGGGAGGTGGTGACCATCGGGGCCCTCTTTGAAGACTTGATATTACACTGAATAATGATGGTATCTGACAGAATGGTTTCCGTGTGGGAGTTGGGAGTGAGGCTCTGGGATCCTATGAACACCAAGGCTGTGTCATCGAGCCTGAGGACCTTGGGGTGCTCCTCTAGTGTGCAGGGGTCCATATTCCTCACATACAATGAAAAGGAAAACCAGGCTGGTTATAGCAACATTTCTCCAAGACACTTCCTAGTCCAAGGAGAAAATGATCTTTGTCAAACCTTCTCTGGGTGCTGAGCGGACTGCAGCTATTACTTCATTTAATTCTCATTCTGTGAGGCAGGCACTGAGGCTCTGCGAGGCTGACTGACTTGTGAAAGGCCATACAACTAACAATTTCTGAGTGAAGACCTACCTGCACAAAAATCCTCAGCTCTAAAGTTCCAGGACGTTTCCTAACATGACATTTTCTCCTTTACAGTATTTATGGTAATAAAACAGTAGTAGACAGTAGGCTAGATAGAAAATCATTTTTGAGTGGTAAAAAATCTCTCTTCAAATGGGAATGGATATGACCACCAACCTCTCTGTGATTGAATAGCAGGTGCAGTGGGAGTGAGGACATGAGGACCTGAGGAAACCAGGAAGGCATGAGTGTCAGGGCCCAGGACTGGCCAGGTCTCGGGCCCAGCTTCGGTAGGTTCTGGATGCGGACCACTAAACTACCTTACTCAGGAACAGTTTCTCGTAGGTGCTTGAGAGCTATCTACTTTAGCTGGAGAGAGAGAGAGACAGAGTATCTTAGAGAGAGTAAAGGTCTTCTTAGAACAGATAGCTCTTAGTCTTTAGCAGAGCTTGGTAATCTTCAGCAGAGATGCCATGCTGGCGTTCTGCAGGCAGGAGAGGAGACAGAGTAAGTGGATCCGTGATAGAATGCGCATGCCTCCTGACTGCCTTCTCCTCCAGCCTAATATAAGGCTGAGCTCCTGCCTCTCAGTACCACAGGTGTAGAGACTGCCAATTCACCAATGCTCTCATCTCGCGAGCTCACTCATGCTTGTTAGAACCAAATCTCTCTCCATGCCCTGTTCACCAAGGTGTTCCATTACAGGTATTTCCTATAACTCTCACTCCTCCTAGCCATAGGCTATATGGGCTGCTACATTTCCCCCCTTTTTCATATACAAACGAAATTTTTAATGTGGTAAGGGCCGTTCTTCCTGTTATCTAGCCCTTTTCTTTCTAGGCAAAAGATGGTAATTATCAGAGTTCAGAATTCCAGGTATGGGCTCTTTAAATGAGGAAGCCCAATACAGATGTAAACTATTAGTCTCTGCTAGAGGAAAGTGATTGTGATGTTAATTCCCTTAAAGGTCTTTTTAAATGGAGAAAACTGAAATCTTTCCTGATAGAATTTAATCATTTAACTGTAGGAACTTTCCTTTGATATTTACTTAACAGACAAACAAAAAATAACGCTTTCCTTGCAATCTTTGCAAGCAAGGATTTTTCTCTCGCTATTCCAAAGGTTTTGCTACTCGAGGTACTGAAATCCACCCTTCACAGATCACAAAAGACTGTTACTCGTGGATTAATGGTTCCACACTTGGCAGTTCCTCTCATGGAACTGTTACTCGTGGTCCAAAAAGTACCACCCTTCACAATTCCTTGATAGCAGAGTTTTCCCTGCTTTCAAGCTGCTTTTCCAGCGAAATTTTTGCTAATTGATTCCAGACTCCTTTTTTCCAAAGGGAGTTTCCTAACACAGAGGTGGTTTAACTTGTACTCTTCCCTCCCTTTGTTCTCACCTCTCATAATCTTCCAAAGGCTTCACTTACTTCCGAGTGACACTTCCCCTTTGGGCCGTGTCCAGTCTCCTTAGCTGGACCCGGTTGTAGTGCACAGACACTGATGAGAGGTCGGTTACCCCTTCACCACACAGGATAACCTAAAATTCCACAAACATTTAATCTAATTATTCTCCATTGTCATCCATTGGTCTGGTTTAATTTCCCGTTTTACACTAAGGCACCACAGGTCTAACCAAGCTGGCAGAGTGCTCCCATGGCATAGAATTGAATTATACTGTTTTTTCTGAGAATGGTTTGAAATGAAAATGTTAAACTTTTTTCTTTCATTTACCAGTGGGTCCTGATTCTGGCCCAACTGATAATTTCCCTACAATAAAGGTGTTCCATCTTCTATCAAGTTGATAACGGCATTTGTTTGGCCCAGTGAAAGCTTTTTTTATACTTGGCACATACACCTGGAGGTTTACATGCTCTTTGTTCCTTTTCTTTAGCATTCAACGTTCTTTTCCCTTTTAAACTCTTTTCTCTTACGGCCTAGCTTCCCACGTTTATGGCATTTGACATTAACTGGGGGATTTACCCTCTGATCTTCCAGCTGCCCAATTTGAGATGTCAATACAGCATTCACCTGCTTCTACCATAAGATTCACCTGATCTCTCAACTGTATTTCAACTGCTGTATCTTATTTGCCATGATTTTTCTCTACTGGCTTCTTTCTTTCTGCCTTTACTGTTTACAATCTTTCCTTTTCAATTCTTAGAACCTTCGGCTGCCTTAAAGAGACAGGAGCTCTTTAGCTGTTTCTTTTTACTCTGGAGTCTTGCTTTACAAAACTTTACTTCCACTATTTCTTCACCAGCCTCAATCTACCTCAATTCTTTTCTTTTTAAACAGAACTCTTAACTGCCAAAAAGGGAATCGGGGCGTCGGTCTCTCAAAAGCTGCTTCCTGCTGGCATTGGGTGAAGGTATTAGGGGAAGGCAGTTAGAAGTTCTCCTCCCTAACTTAATAAACCCTTGCAACCTGTTCCCAAGCTTTTCTCTTTGCTGTTTTATGGAAGGCTTTTCTCACCCCTGAGGCTAGAGGCTTGTTTACTAAAGATTCTTATCTCCTAGGTCTAGCCTTTCTCTTTCCCTCTTGTTTAGAGGCTTTTTTCTGTTTTTCTCCCACCATTTCACAGAAGAGGCTAAAGGATTTTACCAGCTTTTTTCCCACAGAAGTAGTAGTTAGAATTTGGAAAGAGAAAACGCAGGAAAGAAGAGGAAAAAACCGAATGAGAAAGGCCTGCCGTTGGCTTTCTTAGATAATTCCTTTCTCTCTAAGCATTTCTATTTCTCTTTTTTCTTACTTTGCTAAAGCTTATTTCCCTCTTGGTCCATGTTCACTGAATCCTGCTCACAGCACCATTTGTCAGTGGCCTTCACTATCCCGCTCCTGACACCACTTGTCAGGGCCCAGGACTGGCCAGGTCTTGGGCCCAGCTTAGGTAGGTTCTGAACACGGGCCACTAAGCTACCTTGCTCAGGAACAGTTTCTCATAGGTGCTTGAGGGCTACCTACTTTAGCTGGAGAGAGAGAGAGACAGAATATCTTATAGAGAGTAAAGCAGTCTTCTTAGAACAGATAGCTCTTAGTCTTTAGCAGAGCTTGGTAATCTTCAGCAGAGACACCATGCCGGCGTTCTGCAGGCAGGAGAGGAGACAGAGTCAGAGTAAGTGGATCTGTGATAGAATGCGCATGCCTCCTGACTGCCTTCTCCTCCAGCCTAATATAAGGCTGAGCTCGTGCTTCTCAACACCACAGGTGTAGAGACTGCCAATTCACCAATGCTCTCATCTCGCGAGCTCACTCATGCTTGTTAGAACCAAATCTCTCTCCATGCCCTTTTCACCAAGGTGTTCCATTACAGGTATTTCCTATAACTCTCACTCCTCCTAGCCATAGGCTATACGGGCTGCTACACATGAGGTTACCAGGTGACCTTGAAATTCAGATGTGGCTCTGTCTGGTCTTGAGTGAATGAATGAATGAACCCCCAAGTCCAAAGGAATATCAGTTTCTATCTCTTTGGGACTGTCCTTCTTCTGCCCCTCCTCCACATTGTCCTGTGCTCCAACTCCACACACCCCCTCCACACAGCTGATGCATCTTTACCAGCACCCACCCCCACTAAGTCACTGGCCTTTTGCTAGTCTGCCCCGCTGGCCAGAGGTGGGGAGTGACAGTGGCTACTTGTTCCTCTGTCTCCAGCACCTAGCATGACTCTTGGCAGTTGCTCAATGCATCATTGCGGAAGGCGTGAATGAACACGCTGTCTACAACATGTCAGACTTGCTCGGAAGGCTTTTCACCAGTACTCTCACAGATCAAATGAAAACCAAGGCTTAAGAAAACATTTTCAAAGGGAAAAACCTATGTGGACTTTTCTTCCAGGAGCAGATTTCTAGTGTGTGAATACAGTGTCCACCTTTCTTTACCCACTGCACGGAAAAGAACCTAAATGCTAGGTTGGGGGCTGCCCTCGAGCATTCCCCAAATTAAAGCATCCTCCTGAGAAGTAAGTTTGTGGCCCAACTGGAACAATCATGTGGATTTCACAGCATGCCTTTTCCTACTTGAGGACTTTTGTAAGTTTTGATGTCATCTTATTATTCTAGCTTGTTTTCTCTTTGCCCCAGTTTTTAAATTTATTTTTATTTTCTCTCTTGCTGTGCTATGTGCAAGGACTTCCTCCAATTATTTTCGGAATGAGGTTGGGTTTAAACAAACACACAACAATGTGTCCTTCTGCATTCACAATAACAAACAGTGGTGTTGTCAGCGTTTCTTATCATAGTTTCCTCTCCTTCCCTGAGGAAGACATTAGGTAACCTACTGACAAAGACTTTTTGGTTGGCCAAATGTTAGCCTGGCTTTTGAATCTTCTGCAAGAACCACCTGTGCACTTCCTTATACCCAGTTTTGGCAAAAAATCTGCTAAGTCAGTTTAGCTAGAACCCCGGCCCCCATCCTCGATATCTGACCATCCTCATTATTTAATCAGGTTCCTCATGCCCCAGTGAATATCTGATACCCAGGCTTGTCTTTGGCAAGAATCAGTTTAGTCAGAAGTCCCTTAACCCTGATGTTCCCCCTTAGTAATCTTCTATCCTCTGCCCCCACCCCCCACCTTGCTCCTTGGCTGTGAATTCTCAGTTGGCCCATGCCGTATTTCAAGTTGAGCAAGACTTCTGTACCTACAGAGAAGGCCTGGACAAGCCTGCCTTATTGTGCTTTCACAAGTTTCACTAAATAAATTTTTTCTTTAACACCACTCTTGTCATTCCAGATGAGTTCTTTATACCAGTGATTTCCATTATAGATTTCAAGGTCTTGTGACTTTACACCAGCTATGAATTGGCTTATGACAACACAAGAATGTGTCAACCAGAGGTCCATGTTCCCAACTTCTAAGGCTTCTAGTCTGAAGGAGTTACTCAGCTGTGGATGCAAGCTAAGAGACTAAGAGTCTTATCCATCAATAATTTGATGATATATTGGAATTTTCTATGAAACTAAGATATATTGTCATTTTTTCCTTTTTAAAATTTTCTCAAAACCAAAGTAATCAATATCATTTATAAAAGTTAAATGTTTTAAGATTTATGTTAATAATTCTCTTTTACACAATGGCAGTCTTATATTCCCTATCATGGGAGAAAGAGGTTGTATGTCCCATAATCAAAGACTGTCACTGTCAGCCTGCCAGGCATAAGATGAATAGAGGAAAATTCTTCCTTGTCAAGAGAAGAGTTTCTCTTCCCTGGAATCTCTTTGTTGTTTCCATTCTATAAAAACCTTAGTCCTCTTAACCTCCTTGTCGTTCCCTCCCTCTCCTACCCTTGGAAGTTTTCGGCTTCTGGCATGGATTGGCCTTTATTTTTCAGCTTCTGCAAGTGGACTGGGGGCTCCTCTTGGGAGTAGCAGGGGTCCCCGGCCCTTGGTCTGGTTCTGGATTGATGAGTTAAAAGGCCATCAGATCTCACACTGCCAAACAACCCTGCAGCATTGTCCTTTACTGTGCTAAAAGTTTTTCTGTCCTTTTGTTCTAATAAACTTTGTATATGACAAACAACAGGAAATGTGGGGAGAAAAAGAGAAGGGGAAAAATCAATATTTAAAGTTTGATTTCCTTATCGTTTGGATTTTGTGTATTATTATGAGATTTTTAATTAAAAGCTCATCTCAGATTCAATTTCTCTATTAAATGGGGTAAAGAAGGTGGGAAGTGTAAAGACTGTGACATGTAAATGAAGATACCGGCTTCATTTTTATTCCTTCTCAATTAATGTGCCTTGTGACCACTCCTGGGCCCTCTCACTAAACAGGAGTCAACTTTTCCGTTCCCGTCTCATCCGTGAAACAAAGAGAACACATCCATCCCTCTGTGGGACCAAGTTTCTCATTTAAGGACTGCCTGCAGATGCCTCCCCTCTGTTTGCAGATCTTCTCTTTCCACCCCTCCTCATTTGGGGGGCCTGGTCCTGCATCTTCCAGTAGGATGATCCCTTCAGAATCCAGTGGGGGTGGTGGTCAGGCACTCACGCTGTCCTTGCATCTTCAGGGTCCACATACCCTGTGAAAACATGATCACATACCCACACCTGCACTCGTACCCTCCATACACACACCTGCAAACAAATGAAGAATTTCAAGGAACACAGCCAAGGGCACGCAGAGAGAAGAGCCTTTCTCTAGGAAGTACAAGTCATAGACTTGCAGCTCTGCCTGGGATACGGGCACCTCTTCCCGCGGATTGGGTTAGCTGCTAGGATCAGAGCCTCTTAAACCTGCATGTGAGAGGAGGATCTTTGCTTGGTACTCTGTGGGTGCGTAGCCACAGTCGTGGAGGAAGGGGAGAGTCTGAAGGGCAGCCCTCCTCCTTTCCCTATGCAAGGTAGTTTCCCACAAAAAAAGAATAGTCCTCTCCAAAGATGCCTTCACTCGTCCACCTCTTAGAGAATGTCTCAAAGTTTCGAAATGAGATGTTTTAATGACATTAGGACAATGACTCAGTTGAAGCTCAATGTGTGAAGGCCTCATCTCTGCGTCTGAACGATGGGGCCTCCTCACAAGCACCAGCCTCAGGTGGGAGTTCAGTGGTGACAAGGAGGGGTGAGGGCAGGTGGAGGTTGTGTATTTCCCTTTCCTGATCTTGCTTGGAGGCTACTGCCCCCCCCCCAATTTTCCCCTTTCTCTCTCTCAGTGTGCATGTGTGTGTGAACAAGAGAATAAACTGAATATAAATCTCATCAAGCATCCAGATGTTTTCAGAAATCTGTCATCGCACACTTGATTGAAAGACATTTTCACTCAACACCTGGTTTTTGTTGTTGTATCAACTCGGGGGAAGATGAATCAGACTTGGAGAACTGGAAGGGAACATTTTGGTCCAAATGCTTTGACTCAGTCCAATTCCATTTGCCATCTATAATGCATTTAACCCCTTCCTTCCCTGACTGGAGTCCTCTCTTGCTTCAGCCCTCATTTTCTGAGGCCCCCATGCTAGTGGGCTCCTACTTAGCAAGGCCCCAGGTGCAGCCTGAGAACACAGGGGTTAACGCTCACAGGGGAGACGCTCAAACAGTGGGACAACCTACTTCTCCTGGTCAGTGCTTGGGTGAAAAGTCCTCAAAGGTGTCTGGACACTCTTTAGCAGTGCTCAGGAAGGATGGGTCCCCATTGGTCTGCCGCAGTCACCCCAATAACATGCCCTTGTGTTGGCTTGACCTCCTTCCCTTTTTCTCACCTTTCATTTCTGCTGCCCCATGTTCTGTCTTAACCAGTCTATCTGCTCACATGCCCTTGTCTCACCCACAGGTTTGGGGGGAGCTCAAATAAAAAGAGTTGGTACCAGGAGAGTCCTAGAAGCAGTCTCTCAAGGTGGGTCTCTGGCACTGGACAACTCGCCAGTGAGATGAACATCCCAGCAGTAGGCAGGATGTAGTGACCACTGGTGCACAGAAGCACCACAGTCCCGGAGACTCACACTGGCAGTGGGTCAGAGTGTGGTGCGGGTGCAGGTGAGAGTGTGGGTGTGTGAGGGCCAATTAGGCGATGGCAATTTCAGGGTACGATCAGAGACTTTTCTGAACTACTGTGTAGCTTTGAAGAAAGGAAATGGTGGGCTCAGGACAGCCTCCTTTCAACCCCAGACACACTGTGAAGACTAGAAAGCCTCCATACTCCACTGAAAGAGACTCTGAAGTCTTGAAGCCATAGGGAATGCTGCGCTGAAAATCAGACCCAGACTAATCATCTAAGGATGATAGGCCCGAAGACTTAACAGCCTCAACAGGTCTCCTGTGCCACCTTTACTGCCCTGAAACCTAAGAACCTCAACCTCTGGATTCCCCTGAAACTCCTGGGATGGCAAAATCAGGGGAAGCCCTCTCTCCTTCTCAGAAAAGGGAAATCTCCTTTTCATCTAGAGACTCTGCAAACATTACATTAGAGGCTGGTACCTCATAAAATAATGGTTGTTCTCTTCAAGAACCACCTGCCTCTCATCACTGCTTCACATTAATAACTAGAGGAATTCTGTTAAATATTGAATTAGGAGGAAATACACACATACAAAAAGAATGGGAGGTGGTAGCCAATATATCAGTTGGCAGAAATGTGGGGAAGGCAGGCAGGATTGGCTCAGGAAGGGCAGAATTCAAGGCTGGATAGGGGAGAATTTATTGAAATATTATACTTTTCTGAGACTCAAGGGCCAGCACCGTGGAGAAGACACCTGAAGCTGATGCCAATTCACTGCTAGAATGGTACCACGAGGTGTGGACATCATGATGGGCTACATAAAAATGGTGGAGAATACTGAGGTAGGGGCAAAAGGCACACGGTGTGTGATGCTGGCATGCATACTTTTGCAGGAATAGAGGACATACCACCTGAGGATATTTCCTCAGAGTCCAGAGGACATTCCTTTCACTTAGGCAGTAAGAAAAGCCCCAGGGAGCGGGGCACTGGTTTATTTGGGAATCTCAATACTGGCTGTCCTTTGGGTTAGAGTTCACCAGGGGAGATGCTATTACGGAATTAGGCTTCCTGGTATCATTGGGCATGGTCAAATCTGGGAATAAAACAGAGGGCAGCACTTTAAACATCACATGATTATGATGATCAAAGTCATCATAACCACTGCCATGGGTGGTAAGAGCAGAGGAAGCCCTGACTACTGGGGACAGGGCACAGTGGTGAATAGATCAAGGAATTCCTAGTGGCAAGACATATTGACAGCTGATGAGTTCTTGCTTGATTCATATAATCAGAATCACAAGCTGGCATGTGCAATGGAAATACTAAGACCCTATACCTAGTTTCCAAATCCAGGAAACTAGGTTCAGGATTCATATATATATATATATGTGTGTGTGTGTGTGTGTGTGTGTGTGTGTGTGTGTACAAATATATATACCTGCAAAGTCATCACAAGTATATACAACCAATATTTTTCTGATTTTTCCCCAAAGACACTTGCACCAGAGTAATTGGACATTAGGGGAAGGGGAATACCAAATGTTTTCTAGGGCCATTGGTATGAGCTAACTCTCACATCAGGAGACCCAAAATACCATCATACCTCTCCCCATTAAATTATGGGCTTATTGAGGCCAAGTAATGAAGGAGTTTAGACTGAGCCCATTTCATGTGGTGTCATGGGTCTGCTTATCCACCCTCCCATTACTGTTCTGGATTGGGGTGGCAATCCCTGCAGATGGAAGAAGTCCTATGCGCACTCCCTGACCTATTTAATAAAAGCCATTACAATAGGATTGGTGAAGTGAATATCCTTAAATTACTCTCCAGAAGTGGAACACCCTGAAACTCTTCTTCAAGTGGAATCTCACAAAAGCACAGCTCCTACCTACCTACAAGAGTAATTGGAAATACTATCATGTCACTGGTGAGCTATTATGTTAATGCCACCATCAAAAACATAAAGATTCAGGAATGGTCATGCTTACCATATATCCCACATTCAGTTTATTAGTTAAATATCTGGGAAAAAAACATGGATTGTGTTCCAAGGGTCACAGTTGCAAGTCTTATATCAGATATGTTATCTTTCCCAGAACAGAACAGCTGTGGTACTCAGCATGAGGCTAGTAAGATGCTGTATGTCTTTTTAAGCCTCATCAATAAGAATAATCCAAAGCAGTTTAATATAATATATTCTGCATGGACTTCTGTCACCTTGGCAGTCCTGAGAACGTAATGAGGGCTCACTATAGTGACAAATATCCAGTTTAGTAAGCAGGAGTTAGCAATTCACCTGGATCCCCTGACAAGATGCATGATTACTGGGGGGCTTCAGGGGTTTGCTGCATCAGTGATGTCTTTAGGGGCATGGCAGGGGACATTTGCACACATACTAAGTTAAAATCAATATGTTCATCTTGTACTACAACCACTGAGGTGCTGGCAGGCGGCACTGAATGCACTTGGAATGACTTAAACAACTCGTTTACTGCACAGCACAGAGGCTTCTAGCTTCACATGGCACAGCAGTTCCGGACTGGCAGGTGAGCTTCCCTGTTAGGCCGTGTGATCCAGCACATCTCAGGGTGCTAGACATTTCCAGGGAAAGCCAATATGAAGTCTCTGAGAAGCTCCTAGTCGTGAATCCCAACTCAGGTCACTATGGTTCTTCAACAAAACCAAACTTGTGCTAGGGAACTATTTGCCATCTAGAAAAGGTGCTGATGAGGGGATGTTGGGACCTACCAGAGACTGAGCAACTAACCACAGATGTAAGTGAACTCATGAGTGGCGCTCCAATTGGTGGCATTGCTAGACTCATCTGGCCGCCTTGGTGTACGCAGGAGTAGTGAACTTGGGAGAGCCCTAGAATGAGTGGCCCATGGGGAGAAACTATAAATCAATTGCAGCCTCAGAACCAGTTTCAGCAGTGGAGAGTAACCTTGGTGTAGGAAGACCTTCACCGAGATTGCAGAGGACCACCACCTCCTGAGCTCAGTGACGGACTGGACTGAACGTAGCCTGTAAGAAGATCCAAGCGCTGCTCTAGGCAGGCCGTGCCAGACACTCCTCATGCCTTGGCTCACGTCCTTTCAGCCTCCAGTTTTAGCTTTGATAGTGACAGACAGTTTCCTGCCAGCTTCTACTCATTCCAGGCTGATAACTCGTCATCCCAACTAGGCACAGTATGTCTTTCATTTGCTACTGCGAGATCTCTCCAGTGCTACATATGCTGGAAGAATAAAATACCTCATTGACAGGTGAGGAGGCACAGCTGATAGGAGACAGGTGCATATGGAGAAGGACTTCCCACACCTCACCCTGAAGGGACAGTTCCTAGAGGTGGTCTGTGCCCCCAGGGGCTGCAGACAGGTCTACTTGCTTTCCACAGTGATACCCTCTTTCCCACATCCTATGTCAAGATTTTCTCCTTTCCCTCCTCTTATGTCTCCTCTCTCCTAATTACGCTCCAAAAAATTATCTGAACAAGGTCTTTGTCTTATTCTCCTTTCTGAGATTCACATCTCTTAGAAATATTTCCTTCCTTCAATTCCCTTAGTTTCTGCCTTACTTCAGGTACTCACCATCTTTTATGTGGACAGTAATAAAACCACTTATATGGTCTCCCCGGCCCATAAAAAGTCCCTTTTTGATCTATACTTTTACAATATATAGGTAGTCATTGTCACACTGTCCTACATCACAATCTTTAACGACTCAGAGCTGGAACCCATGTTTCCTTCCTGTGGCATTCAGCATCCTCAGCCAGTGTCCTATCCACTCATGTCTCAATCAGTTTGACGCTGCCTTGTAGCCTTTGTTTATCTCACCTGTGGCTTCTGCTCATCCCTCAGGCAAGCTGAAGTGGGCGCCTTCAGATCATCTGCCCAGTATCTCTTTCCTGGGAACTGACTCTCACTCACTCCAGCAGTTACCTAGGAACTGTGTTTACACAGCGTGGCCCAAGCCCTCTGACCACAGCGGATGTGTTTAAAGATGAACATATACATCAAGACGTCTGTCCAATTAGAGTCACTTCTTGGACATTTTGGGGACTTGTTCCAGTGGTACAATTAAATAAATCTGTAGTTAAGGATGTAAATTTAAGGGCATTCTTCACATTTGAGTCTTTGGTTCCAGTTACCCTGGGGAAGCTTTCCTGGCTTGGCTAGTAAGCCATATTTTGGATTTTGTGAGACAATTTCTTCCTCTCTTCATTGGTTTAATTTTTTTTTAATCACTTGTAATCTGTAGAGTTTTAAGTAAAACTCAAGTCATGTATTTTTCCCTCTATTTATTTATTCATTCAATTCAGAGATGCTTCCCTCTCCCTGTAGTAGGTAACAATGGTGACCTCAATTAACGACCTTCCTGTGTCCACACCCTTTGTTTGCCATGTGATTTTATGGTGCCTTCAATCAGAAATGGAGTCCATATTCACAATTCTTGAATCCGGTTGGTCTCATGACTTGCTCTGGGCAATGTAATATGATCCCTGCCATTTCAAGTCTAAGCCTCAAGAGGCCACATGTACTCTCTTGGAATCTACCTCTGTCCTGTGAACTAGCCTGGGCTAGCTTGGTAGAAGGCAGGAGACACAGAAGGGAGAAGATATGTTCTAGCTAGTTGGAAGAATGTTTCCTCACCAGCCTGCGGCTGACCACAGATGTATGAAGGAGCTCAGCTCAGACTAGAAGAACCACCCAGCTTAGCCGCACCTAATTGCTGATGCCCAATTTAATGCACAGCAGCAAACACTAAATAAACAACTACTGTTTTAAGCCATTAAATTTGAGAGTGGTTATGCAGTAACAAGCTAAACAATATAGTTGACTTCATTTTTTAGGTGAGGAAACTGAGGCCTCTAAAACAGCACCCTCCAGGCTTTTTGACATCAGGAAACAGTTTCATGGAAGACACTTTTTCCAAGGATGAGTGAGGGAGGTAAAGAATGGGATGGGGCAGGAGGCAGAGCTCAGTCAGTGATGCTCTACGGCCCGGTTCCTGATAGGCCATGGACTGGTACTGGTCTGCAGCCCGGAGATTGGGGGCTGCAGCTCTAATAGATTAAATATCCAGCCCCTGTTAGTAAAAACTAAAGGACTCAAACTCAAGATTCCTCTCCTAGTTCAGTGTGCTTTTCTTTTATGGGGGACTGAAACCAAAAAAGAAAAATAAATTAAAAAACCAAGATATGAATATTATGACTACTCTTTACTTTCTGTATGCTATCCCTTTAATTTTCACATGAACTCCATGAGGAGAATTTTATTAAATCTGTTTTAAAGATTAAGTATAAAATTGGAAAGAAACTTACAAAACTACAAGGTAGAGTATCTGGAATTCAATCCTAGGCTTGTGTGCCTGCAAAATCCTGCATTTTCTAATTTTCATCTAGAAAAATTCACATTTTTTATTTTACTCATCACAATTTCATCATCACTGAGGACCATAATATGGAACTGCTGATTTTTCTCCCACTATAAACCATGGTTTCATTGCATATGTTATGTTTACACTTGTATATTGCAGTAATAATGTCCTCACTCCAGGCCAGATACTTTGCTTGGTGTTTTTTTTTTTTTTTCCTGAATTGTCCTTTTTGATTCCCACAGTCATTCTAAGAGATAAAAACGATTATTGGCTAAAACAGGCAGAGAAAAAACTTCAGTTCAAGATATTTAAATCACTCATCCAGGGTTATTTCTGATTCTAAACCTTATTTCCTTATCCACTATGTAATACTGTACCCCAAAGGTGTTCATGTTGAAAGGTGCCTCAAAGTGAAGTCTCTGGGAGCGTCAGCTGAAGACCAGACCCAGCGTAACCCCACTGAGTCCAGGAAGCATATGGGTGTGATTTACCTCATTTTCATATCATAAATTGTGCTTTTTATGTCACTGTTCTGTCATTCTTGTTCCTGCTGGAAACTCTGCTTTCATCTTCCTCTTTTCCTTTTGCTTTTCCTAAGTCCCAATGTTTGGGACTGAGATCTGAGCAGGCAGAGTTTAAGGGTCCCTAGAGCATTTGTTATGCAGACAGTTACAGTTGGAGGTGACATCTATGAGAAGAGAAACCTATTTTCTAGATGGAACATTTTTTTGTTGTTGTTGCTGCTGTTCAAAGAGAATTACAAAATTGTGAGAATAAGGCATCTGGCTATTTCACCTTGTTGACAAGTTTTCAAGGATGATTGATAACTCCAGCTCTGACCCCAACATACACATGTGCTAATACTATAAATTCTTGTTTAGTCCATATATCTTGATTAAATCCTGGACGCTGCTGATGCACTTGGTGAACAAACACCACGCCCAAAGCCCCGGGGAGGGGATAAACCCAAGGAAGAAAACTGAGTTAACATAAGTGAGTTAGGAAGACGCCTCAGGAAAGGGCCTCTGGTTTGGGCCATCACAATGGGAAGAGGCCACGTGGGTCAGGGGCCCCCAGAGGCCTCAGAGGACTTACTATGGAACAGGGGGCTGCCTGGCTCGAGGAGTGTGATAGGAGGGCTCCTGCTCCAAGGTGTCCCACTATCTCTGCCTCTCTGTCCCCAAGATCCAGAAACAAAGACCAACCCAAATTTTATCACAGGGGCATAAGCAAGAAGCTGACAGGGAAACCAGGGCAGCTTCTCTCGGGTGATGAGGATGGTGGCTCGGAAGATAAGCAGGACTGACCAAGGACAGAAGGACAGGAAGGAGGTCCAGGCGGAGGAGGCAACGTGCACTGTCCTGGGAGACACAGCCGTCCAGGATCTCCAGGGTTTGGGGACTCACAGGCAACAGTGGCCCTACAGCTGAAAGACAGAAAGTGGAAGCCACGTCTGCTATGACAAATCCTGTGGAAGCCACGTCTGCTATGACACGTCCTGAGGAAGCCACATCTGCTATGACAAATCCTGTGGAAGCCATGTCTGCTATGACACATCCTGTGGAAGCCACGTCTGCTATGACACATCCTGAGGAAGCCACGTCTGCTATGACTTGTCCTGAGGAAGCCACGTCTGCTATGACAAATCCTGTGGAAGCCATGTCTGCTATGACACCTCCTGTGGAAGCCATGTCTGCTATGACATGTCCTGAGGAAGCCACGTCTGCTATGACAAATCCTGTGGAAGCCACGTCTGCTATGACACGTCCTGAGGAAGCCACGTCTGCTCATGGCACGTCCTGAGGAAGGAGGATTCATCAGGGGGACTTGTTTTCTTTTTAACCTCCTTATTTTCACAGTCAAAGGATGTGTCTCCTTTAATGCTGTTGAATTGCAAGATGAATTATGAATTATTACTAAAATAAAATGGAAGCAATAATGTGAAACATGGTTTTGTTTTCCCAGACATTATTCTGAAAACCACTTGTTAGGAGCCGCAGAAGAACGTTGAGAGTTTTAAGCTGGGACAGATTGTGTGCATCAGGGCCCTCTGAACTGGATTAGGAAAGACACCATGGCAATCACAACAACAAAAGGGATAGAAAAAGGAGCAGGGAACACAGGAGGCCTGATGAGAGGGAGAACCCCACACGGCAAAGTCTGGTCTCAGCTCAGCTCTGTTCCTAAACATTTGGAAACTACATTCTAAGTGTTTACACGGAGTGCATGTATTCCTAGGAGGAATATTCAAATCATGAAAAATACCATTGATTAAGTTATAGTGAGAAACAAGGTGTCCTGTCTGGAAGCCCAGATGATAGTGGATTTGAGGGTCCTGGACTGGTTTTTCTGTCCATGGAGAAGATGATCATGGGGGAATGATTTATTCTCAGGAATCTTCTTGGTGAATATTACTCATCCAGTAAACCAGTGTTTATTGACTAGGAAGTGAGTGTGTTGTGTCTGTGTGTATCTGAGTGTGTGCACGTGTGTGTGAGGCTGAGTATATGTATGAGTGTGTGTGAGTGTGTGCATGTGTGTGGGGGGTGTGAGAGTGTGTGCATGTGTGTGGGGGGTGTGAGAGTGTGTGAGTGTATGTGTATGAGTTTGTGTGAGGCCGAGTATGAGTGTGTGTGAGTGTGTGTGCATGTGTGTGGGGTGTGAGAGTGTGTATGAGTTTGTGTTTGCATGTGTTTGGTGGTGTGTGAGATTGTGTGGGTGTAAGCAATTGTGTGTGTATGTGGGTGTGTGAGAGTGTGTGTATGAGTGTAAGTGTGTGTGAGCATGTGTGTGAGGCCAAGTATATGTATGAGTGTGTGTGAGTGTGTGTGCGTGGGGGGTGTGTGAAAGTGTGTGTACGAGTGTAAGAATGTGTATGCATGTGTGAGTGGGTGTGAGTGTGTTCATGCATGTCTGTGCACAGGTGCATGTAAGGAGCAAGGCACTATGGGACCACGTGCAGTGGATTTGCTGGTGGTCTAGTAGGGAAGATGAACAAATACCAGTACACACTCTTGAGTACAAGAAGGAAGTATCATGATGTGTGTAGGCTCTGAGCAGACCAGATAAGAGCATAATACCTCCTTTCATTTTCTAGAAATGGTATTTCTGTTAGGAATTGGTCATATCTGATTCCTGGTACAACCCCTGCCAGGAAGTGGTAGTGTTTTCAAATGAAGTCATTAATAAAAATCAATTACCAGGGGCTTTCCAATGACGTTGATAATAGGAGAACTACTTATGCTCGATGACTAAGCATGTTCTACAGTGTTTGAGCCTCTATTAGTTTCCTAGGGCTACCAATAACAAAGCACCACAGACCAGGTAAATTCAAAGATAGAAATTTCCTTTCTCATAGTTCTGGAGACCAGAATTGTATGATCAAGATGTTGGTTGGTTTGGTTTATTCTGAGCCATCTGACTGGGGCTTACTGTCTTCTCCCCATGTCCTTGCCTGGTCTTTCCTCCATATGCATCTCTCTTTCCAAATTTCCTCTTCCTGTACAGACACCAGTCATACTGGATTAGAGCCCATTCATAGGATCTTATTTCACCTTAATTATCTCTTTTAAAACTTTTTATTTAAGTATGGTTGCATTCTGAGGGGTTTAACCCTTACATAGAAATTTGAGGGGACACAATTTCACCCATAGCACAGCCGTGTGTGCTGAAGTTGAGATGGGGAAAATGTGAAACAGGATTATTGCTCTGACTCAACTAGGATCAGGACATTTGTGAAAAGACAAGCTTACGTGGTACAAATCTAACTGTAAAAGGGGACAACTCAGGGTGTCTTGATCAATGGGGGGGAGTCTGGATAGGGGGCTTCTTTAGCATTATGGAGCCCTGTCTCACGGCTGCAGTAGCCTGGGATCCAGGGCACTGGTCGTGGAGGGAAGTTCAGCCTTAGAGCCCATAAGTTCTCTATGTTGACTTTGAGCAATCTCTTTCAGTCTGTTCACTTTCATAGTTGTCTGCTGTCATTGTAAGATGCCTGTGATTTCAGGGTAGTAGGTTACCTCACCCAGTCTACAGCAGAGAGAGAATCTATCACTGCAGCCTGAGGTCACATGGATGCCTCTGCCAGCTGAGTTGTCGTCCCTGATGATTGAATGTGAAGTAAACTAAAGCTTACAGGTATTTCCACTGTGTCCTTCCGCTAAGCCCCATCTCCCCTGAGCTTTACATAATTGTGGGACTTCAAATCAGGAACTTACATGTGTCCCAAATGAGTTTATATTGTTTTATCTGGGTCTTGACTTGGGAATAGAGTTTTTCATCAGCTCCAAGTTGTATGACCATGGCCAAGTCATTTGATGTGAAAAATTAAGGTTAAAAGAATTTATTCACAAGTTGTGGAGGGAATTGAATGAACGATATAAATGACAGTGACTATTATTACTGCACATTGCCAAGGTCATAATGCAGTGAGTCCACTAAGGATCCAATGTTTAGGGGAACAATAGGGAAGGAGGAGACCTAGGAGTTGGGAGCAGATCCATAAAGGCCTGGGTCCTTGCAGTCTCTAGAGACTTACCATTCCCCTGCCTGCACTGTGAAGTGATCTGGGCTCAAACCCTTTCACAGCCACCTGGCTTAGCTTCCCCTGGCTGTGCTTGAGTTGAATCTTCTCTCTCTCCTTTGTTTACTATTATGTCATATCTCAATTGTATCCCATTACTTTTTGGGTGCCGATTTTGTCAATTGGATTACTTGATACTCTTTCAAGCTTCGTATCATCTGCAAATTTAATTTCTATTATCTAAGTAAAGTCAGCCTTGGTACACTCTTTGGTGCACTCTGTATTCTCTTTCTGAATATACTGTCAATACCCCATTTATAGGAATTTTCACAGGCTTATAATTCTTCCTCCAGATTTGCCTCCAGTGTCCTGACGGCTACCAGGTTGTTTACTAAGATGGCTGGAGTTTGGGGTTCGGATTTGGGGGGAAATGCAGGGCTCACAGTCAAGTTGTCCACTCAAGTGTTGGCTGTTGTAATTTGGGGATTGTTTGTATAACCTTATCCAGCTGGTCTGAAATAACAATGGAATTTTTTACCTTGTGTGAATTCTGCAGAAAAATAATAATAGTGAAAATATTCTACACTTTCTTAAGGCACCAGAACTAGGATTATATTACAAAATGCAACACTGGATATCATCAAGTTGAGGTAAAGGGAACAAAAGAAGAAAGGGGGCATTTTGCCTGGGGTATCATAACAGGCTTCTCAGATGTGGCTGAGACGTGTCCTTAAGACTCACTCTCAATGTCCATGAGTGACCATCCTGTCCATCAGTATCCCTCTCTGTGTCCATTCACATGTCCAATGTAGTGGGGTCACCAAGGTAGGTATCCACTTGCTCCATTATGTCCCCTACGATGATCCTGCTGCAGGGGTACAACCAGTAGTCATGTCTCTAACATAGCTCTGTGAGTGATGGAGTGATCTGTGACAAAGAATGACAATGGCTATGAATGACCACATTTTACTGATCATGGGTCCATGAGCAGAGAGTCACTTTTCCTCACCCTAGTGGAGCTGAGTTATTCCTGAGCAGTTTTACAAGAGTGGGCCCATTGGAGGTGGGCAATATATTTCATTCCTTAATCCATGTTTTCTTTCCTCCCGGAACCTACTATGTATGAGCATTAGGCTAAGCAATCTTCTGGTGTTCACATCATCTCCAACAGGGCACTATTTAGCTTCTTCTTTTTATATGCCTTGATCAGTGACAGAGCTATCCTGTTTTCCTATCAGTGCTAGTTCAAGTCTGAAAGGTTGTCTATGTGGCCATCCTTCTTCAGATTGTGAAGTCCAGTGTCTTATATCACTGATATCCTTCCTGTAGAGATCCTTCCAAGATTTCCTCCCTATTGTCCTTCCCCACATCTTCCTTTCTTCCATCTTTTCATCCTTCCTTCCTTGAACATTTATTAAGATTGCTTTGTGCCAGAATCTCAGGCTGCAAAGTCAAATAAAATGTCATTAAGCCAGTGCCTCCATGAAGGCAGGAGCCATCTCTAGCTTGGTTTCCCCTGGACGCTTACAGTCTAGCACAGTGCCCAACCCACACAAGGCTTAGTCAATATTTATTAAAGATAGGCAGGCAGGCAGACAATCTCAGCTCTTAAGGAACTTAACATGTAGTAAAGAAGCAACAAGGCAACAGACCATTTCTATTCAGTGGGGTGGGTCTAGATGATGTGTGTGTACAGGTCGGAGCAGACCATGGAAAGGATACCTGCATCGACCCAAGGAAGTCAGAAAACACTCCAGGGAGGTTCATCCTTGGGGTGATTTGATGGGTAGCTAAGTGTTAGTCAAAAGGACAAGTGGAATTCAGAAACAGAAAGGCACTGAGACTAGGAAGAAAATCAAGCAACGAGGAAAACACCAGCAAGTCAGTGTTCACTGAGCCCCTGCTATGTGCTGGAGTGATCCACATGCTTCTGTTATGGGAGATTTCAGAATGTTAGTTTCTCAGTTCTAAAAGCAGGAGAGGCCCCCAAAACCCAACCTGTTTTCCCACCTAGACTTTGATCTGCCAATGATTTGTTATTCGTTATTCTTCTACTTTACAAGGCACAGTCAACCACACAGCTTCTGAGTAATACATCATAAAATAGTGAGTGAAAAAATAATTACATGTTCCTGAAATTGCTTGGTGGTTATCTTTGAAATATCAAATCCTTTCAATGAACTACTTGGTAATGTAACGTTTCTTTTTTTTTAATTTCATGATAATGTTCCAATTTACTAGTCACAAAACTCCCTGACATCACTGCTGTCCCAGCAGGGTGGGTATTTTAAGCAGTTTTGACAACATAATTATAGTTATTAGGTGGATATTTGTTTCCCATCAACTAAATAATAACACCTTGTCCCAAGAATCTAGGTTTCTTGGAAGAATCTCGAAGTGCTTTACCAATAAGCGTTATTTTTCTGAAGGGGGAGCTCAAAGGCCTCCCAGCTGAGACACTCATACCCCAGGGTGTACATGAAGGTATTGTGGTTAAAGGAGACCCCAGCCAGAGATGGAACTCAGCAGGGGTGAGCAGTAAATTGCATCATCTTTGCCTCAGCAAATGGCCTGGGAGCTGAGTGCCCAGCCTCAGGTCAGTGGCATGATATTTCCCCCTCCAAGAAGGTGAGAGATTTGGACTCCTGGCATCTCTGAGAGATCAATTCTTAGAACCTAACTCTAGTCCAACAGCCAGGTAAGTCCCTGTAAGTTGCTCCGTTCCCAGATTGGAATTCAGGGCAGAAGTTTATACTCTAGGTGTTGCAGTGAAACAACAAACCTCTTAGTTAAAATGCATAGCTTCCTTAACAATGAAAGTAACATTAAATAAAAACACCTTCTCAGTTACTAGTGAGCATCTATTGAATAAGCAATAACAAACAAATGTTGTTAAAGAGACACACATGACTTTGACATTGCTTGATCTTTCTGGAGAAAGGCCATATGCTGCCACACCTATAAAACCATTTATTTTGACTTATAAATTGCATTAGATTCTTTCAGATGAAATGAAATGAATGAGGGTCTGAGTACACTGTCTGGCACTTAGTAGGCCAGCAAGGAAATTGTGTCTTTTTCCTTTCAGATGACATTTTAGCCCAGTCTTCCTAGAAAAATGGAGACAGAGGTCCATTTATTTTTTCCCTACCAGACTTTAGGCTACTATAAGCCCACAGTGATCAAAACAGCATGGTATTGGCAGAAAAACAGATACATAGGTATTTGGAACTGAATAGAAAACCAAGAGATGAAACCAGTCTCCCATAGCCATCTGATACTTGATAAACCCAACAAAAACATACACTGGGGAAAAGAATCCCTACCTAACAAACGGTGCTAGGACAACTGGATAACCACATGTAAAAGACTGACACTGGACCCACATCTTCCACCACTCACAAAAAGAATTGAATCAGGATGGATAAAAAGATTTAAATCTAAGGCATGAAATGATTAAAATCCTAGAAGAAAGTAAGGAAAAACTCTTGAAGATGTCATCCTGGGGCAAGATTTTATGAAGAAGACTTCAGTGGCAATTGGAAAAACAACCAAAATTAACAAATGGAGGTTAATTAAACTGAAAAGTTTCTGCACAACCATGAACACAACAATCAAAGCAAATAGACAACCCTCAGAATGGCAAAATACACCTGCAGATTACAAATATGACAAAGGCTTGATAACTAGGATCCACAGAGAACTAAAATTCATCCACAATAAAAGAGCAAACAATCCCATCTATCACTGGGCAAGAAACATGAACAGAACAAGAATTTTTTTTTAATTCTTAACATTTTTTTAATTAAATAATGATTGTGTACATAATTGCATTTATGGGGTACAATGTGCTGATTTTATATATAATTTGGAATGCTTACATCAAACTGGTTAGCATAACCTTCACCTCACTTACTTAATTATTGTGTTAAGACATTTTTACTCTACTCTTAATACATTTGACATGGACCCTTGCTATATGCACCATAGGTGAGGTCCCACCAAATACCCTTCCTCCACCCAACCTCCTGCCAACCCTCACCTCCCCTCACCCTCTTCTTCCTTCCTTCGTCCTGGGCTATAGTTGTGTTTTATCTTTTGTATGAAAGTGTGGGTGATTATAAATTGGTTTCATAATAGTACTGAGTACATTGGATACTTTTTCTTCCATTCTTGAGAAACTTTAGTGAGAAGAATGTGTTCCTGCTCCATCAATGTAAACATAAAAGAGGTAAAGTCTCCATCTTTTTTTATGGCTGCATTATATATATATATATTTGTTTTTTGTTTTTTTTGAGACAGAGTCTCAGTCACCTGGGTAGAGTGCCCTGGCCTCATAGATCATAGCAACTTCAAACTCCTAGGCTCAAGTGATCCTCTTGCCTCAGGCTCCCAAGTAGCTGGGACTGCAGGCACCTGTGACAATGATCGGCCAGTTTTTCTATTTTTAGTAGAGATGGGGTCTTGCTCTTGCTCAGGCTGGTCTCAGATTCTGGAGCTCAAACAATCTACCTGCCTCTGCCTTGACTTCCCAGAGTTTCCAGGAATACTCCTGGCCCTGAGATCTATTTTGCATACTGAAATTTATTGGGAGATAAAATACCATGATAGTAAGAGGGAGTTGTTGTTCTAAAATGTAATAAAATTAAAATTTTATTATCATTCACGTATGATGAGGCCAACACATCAGGAAATGATTGCCATTGAACAGATTGTAGCTCACAGTCCCCAAGAGGAGGGGACATTGCACCTTGTAGGTTCACACGGGCTCTGGGGCTGGCTGAGGGGCAGGGAGAGGGGAGAATGGAAGGGCAAAAGCTTTTATTGTGGTTTCTGTGGGAAGGAATGGGTGGGGGTAATCAGATTTGAGATTGGTTAGTTGGAATAAATTCAGCAGGCTCTTGGGTGGGGGTGGGGCTGCCTGGAGTGGTTTGATACAGGCCATTTAGGGCAGGCGGGGTGGCAGCCTGGAGTGCAGGAGCCCAGTGGGGGGAGTGGGGGGGTCTGCCTGGCTGGTTTGCATATGAAGGGCACACTTGCAGGGGAGCCATTTGCTTTCTCTAGAAATTGAGGAGCCCTGGGAGGGGCGGGTTTCCAGGGTCTCCAGATGTCAAATCACAGAAACACTGGGGTAAGATGTCACTAAAGAGGGAAGGAAAGTACAAAGTGGCCCATTTTTTTTTTAAATTAAATGATAGCTGTGTACATTAATGCAATCATGGGGTACAGTGTGGTGTTTTCATATACAATTTGAAATATCTTCATGAAACTGGTTAACATAGCCTTCATATCATTTTCTTAGTTATTGTGCTATGATGTTTATATTCTACTTTAAGAAAGATTCACTTGTACCCTTGAAAGATAATCCACAGAGGTGATCCCTTCAGTCACCCTCCCTCCACGCATCCACCCCTCCCGTCCCCTCCTCCCCCCCATATTCTTAGGCTATAATTAGGTTATAGCTTTCATATGAAAGCTATAAATTAGTTTCATAATAGGACTGTGTACACTGGATACTTTTCCTTCCATTCTTGTGATACTTTGCTAAGAAGAACATTTTCCAGCTCCATCCATGTAAACATGAAGGGCGTAAAGTCTCCATCTTTCTTTATGGCTGCATAGTGTTCCATGGTGTACATTAGTTTCACGAGAAAACTCAACTGGCTTCTTGGCTGTGTGGGATGTCCCCAGTTACCATGTCTTGAGATGGTTTTCTGGAATGGGGAAGAAGAAGCGTCTCTCTGCCACCACCTTCCCATCTCCCATTGCTCCCTGGCCATCAGCTGCTCTCTGGGTGTCTGTATTTCCAGATGACATTGCAGAAACTCCAACCTGCAGAGAGCAAGAGACAGAAGACAGGTGAGGTCTGCTCCATGTCTGGAAACCCAGAGAAAGAGCCCAAAGGGAAAAGAAGCTGCTCCAGACTCAACTGTGCTCCCCTCTCCATTCATCTGCTGAAGCCTCAACCTCCAGCATGTCAGAAGGTGACGTTATTTGGAGATAGAGTCTTTACTAAGGTAATTAAGCTAAGTGATGTCATAAGGGTGGGCCCTACTCCAATGTGACTGGTGTCCTTGGGAACATGTGGACACAGATGGGTACAGCAGGAAGACCATCTGAAGACACAGGCAAAAGAAGGCCAAGAAGAGACGCTGCAGAGAAAACCAACCCTGAGAACATGTTGGCCTTGAGCGTCTGGCCCCCAGGATCCTGAGAAAATAAAGTACTGTTGTTTATGTCACCCAGCCTGCGGTACACAAATATAGAAGCCATTTGTACAAAGTTGCTCACAACCTCTGCAATTTACAGCAGTAGACTCAGGAGTGGATGATCAGAGAGCAAAATCGGGTTCAGCAAGGTAATGCACTAATCTACATCTATTAAAATAAAAATTATCCAGGGTGAGCATATAATTGCATGAATTGAATGATGGTAAGTAAAGGAGGCAGAAGGGGAAATTGAACGTACACTCTGGTCACAGCCAGGTAAAATAAATGTAAATTTGTATGTTTATAAAGATCAGGAAAGATTTGGGGATGGTGGAAAATGAATTCTTTTTTCCCAAAGAATTGTTTTAATTAGACTATATACTATAATTAGATAAATCTACCTTATGTTTATTTATTTTTAAATTTTTCCTTCGATCCTTTCATTCTCATAGCTTATAGAGGAGAAAAACGTGCGATTAATTCATATAACCTTGCTAGGTCTGTTTGCTCACATGGAAAATAAAAACTTCAGTTTGTTGAGAAGGATGCTGAGGCTGTGTCTAGACTGGGCAGACTGCGATGTCCTGCAGGGGGCCCCGCAGGTGGGGGGAGAGCACAGGTCAGCCCTGAGATCTCCCAGAACTTGCTCAGACGTTGCTGGGTGATGACTGGTGATGATTCTCAGGTGACATGGGCGAGTCTTTGCAGGTGAGAATTAAACTGATTTCTATGGTGCTCATTGGCTACATAAACAAACAGCAAGAGGGCATTTGGGGATTTGCGTCAAAGGAAAGCAACGTGCCTTGTTCCAAGGCTTGTGCGGTGCTGGTTCGTGGCTGAGCCACACTGACAGCTGAGGAAACAGCCTGCAGCTTTCCCTGACCTGGACTTTGCTCCTCATTTGGATTTAGACTTTTTCCTTTCTCAGGGATTAGCATCTCTCTTGTCACCAGGCTTCTATTGTTTCCTGATTGATCTTATGCAGCTTAGTTTATGTTTTCTAAACTAAAGTCAATAGCCTAACAAACAAGTGTGAAACTGCTCACCTGACGCTCACTTAAAGGTGTTCTTGAGTTACTTAAATCAGTGCCTTCACTTCAGCATCCCGTTAAAGTTTGCAGAGCATGTCCCTGTGCCTCCAATCCTCACATAGCAACTTTCAAGAAGGGCAGCGGAGTTGAGTCATTATTCCCAGTTCATACAGGGGTTCTGTGACTCTGCTGAGGTCACACAGGGTCATTTTTAACCTGGGCTGGGGTCTGGCTGCCTCCAGCGCCAGCCCTTTACAGAGCACAGTGCTCATCTCAAGGAGTCACTGCTAAGTAAGATGGTCCCCGGCGGACTCCAACCTGGCAGAGACCCTGCTGTGCTCCTGATGAAGTTTGGAGTCAACCAGTGCCATCCTCACGGGCAGGGTCTAGGCTCTCATCCAGGCACCCCCTTGTTGTCTCTGAACTGTTTCAAGGCAAATCCATACATCTCCTTTCCTTCCATGCCCTCAGCCTTTAAGAGTTTTGGTAGCACAGATCTCCCAGGCTGTGGGACTTCTCACCGCTAAGGCCAGGAAAGGCTGGCAGAGGACAGCATAGGATTCCTGCCAGAATCCCTTAGAAGTGGGAGGGGAGGACTGTGCTGGGGTGGGGCGGGCCACTCTCCTTCAGGTTACAGGGGAGCCAACTGCTTGGCAGGACTGTCTGGAGTTGAGATAGAGACCTTTGATATAAGCCTTTTGCTTTCTTTACGATGTCTATGAGGGCTTTCCCCAGACCTCCCAGCTGGTGATGGCAGATACAGTATCCAACCCAGGGCTTATGACACCCATTCTGGGCCTTTCATGGTGATCATGGAAGGTTTAGTACAGTGTGTCACTTGCTTACCCTTGTTCTCTCAAGTCCCCCAAACCCCTCCACCAGGCAGGTATTCTTCTCCAACTCGTTCGCACTCAACTTGGAAGAAGCCAGATCTTGGAAAGTTGAAGTAATTTGCCAGGGGTCATAGTGTGTGTAATTATCAAAGACAGCACTCCTTGTCTAGAGCTCATTCAGCTATAATCTCAATATATATCTCAGAACTTACTTATTTACAAGCTCCTATATTATCTGACTTACATTACTTCATGCAATCACACATGAAGTTCTCTGCCTCAGAGAATGAGAGATGAATAGATGGATATTGTTTTAAACCACTAAATTTTGAGTGGTTTGTCATGGAGCAAAACCTAACTGCTACAGAGCATTATCTCATTGGTTCCTAGCAATAACTCTGCATGGGTTGTTTTCAGACTTATTTGATAAATGAAGAATCTAAAGCTTAACAGAGCGAAAGTGGCTGTTGACTCTGTCACAGGGCTGCAAAGTGAAAGAGTTTAGATCAGAACCGATACCCATGTTAATCCAGAGCTAGTACTTTTAGCTACCATGATAGGCAAATAATAATAATAATAATAAGGAAAGGAAAGGAAAAGAAAGGAAGGGAGGAAGGAAGGAAGGAAGGAAGAAAGGAAAGAAGGAAGGAAGATCTTTCAAAACATGTCCACATTCTAATCTCTGGAATTTGTGAATATATTATGTTATACGGCAAGGGGAATTAAGGTTCTATAAAGTTCTAGATAGAATTAAAGCTGCTAATCTTAAAACAGGGAAATTATTCCAGATTTTCTGAGAGGGTCCAACACAATCACGGCATCCCCTAAAAGTGACAGACAGAGGTAGAATGGGAGAATCAGAGGTGTGGCTACAGTATGAAGGTGAACAGATGTGCAATATTGTTGTCTTTGAACATGGAAGATGGGAACAGGGGCCAAAGGGACATAGATGGTCACAACTCTGCTGGCACCCTGAGTTTAGCCCAGTGAGACTAAGTCAGACTTCTACCCTTCATAACTGGAAGGTCATAAATTTGTTGTAATTTGTTGTACAACAGTAGAAAATGAACACAGCTGCAACACTGTACACGCCTTCCAGGGGGCTGCTGATAGTGGGAGCTCGAAAAATACTAGAGTGCTAATTATGGCCATGGATTGTGTACACACTGTGTTCTAGGCACCAAGGTAAGTATTTACGAAAATATATGACTGAATTACCATAACCACACTATGATTATTCATTTTACTAGAACACAGCTAGAAGGAGCATGGGTAAGATTCAAACCCAGCTTCCTGGCCCTGAAGCCTTTGTTCTTTCATTCCACTGTGCAGACAAGCAGCAACGCAGTTTGTTGAATTAAAGTGAGAAAGGATTTGAAAATCCTTTAATGAGAACATTTCATTAACTTGGAGGAATGGTACCCAGGGAACAACGTCCCACCGTTAGCACACCCCTCCCCTTCTTTCCTCCCTTTCTACCCATTTCTTTGCCTTTTCTCCTGCTCTTCCATCTGTCCTGGGATATACAGATAAAAAGATTCAGTCCCTGTTCCAAGGAACTCACATCTAGCAGAGAAATTAAGACACAGACACATACAGTACCCTTGAGAGGCAGATGTGACCCCCGCCATGAGAGAGAGATAAGAGACGGCAGAACGGGAGGCTCCCTCCTGCTTGTAGTGGGAACTGGAGGAGCAGAAGAATCAAATCTGAGTTCTAGCTCTGTTTTGTTCCAGCAGCGTGGTTTTGATGATATCAACAAAAATAGTAGTAGCTACCAATCTTACCATGGGCCATGCAATGTTCTAAGTTAGGTGTTGTAACTTGATTAAATCTCTTTGCCTTTCTGACCTCAGTTCATTCAAAAAGTATTTTTTGAGCACCAATTCTGCACTATACGATGAGCAAGACAGATGTTACCTGTCAAGCACAGAAGACAAGCGTGGTGAGTGTTACAAAAGTGGTTTGTCACACCTCATGTCAAGAGAGCTCATCTCTTTGACCCTCTAAGATTTAGAAATGTGCTAAGACCTGAGGACCCATTGGGTTTCTCAGCAGCCCCATAGGAGAGGTGGGTCGGTAGGAGTCATGGAAAATCCTGGAAAACAGAAAGCCTGGAAACAAAAGGAAACCCGGAACATTCCAGGACAGAAAGACGTTCTGTTCTCAGGGGCTTGGAAAGTGGGCGTGTGTAAGGTGAGCTAACCACCCACCTTGAAGAGCTCCAGGTTAATTATCTGAGATAATGCAGGACAGAGAAATGATTTTATGGCAACCAGAACACACTTCCATTTTAGCATTTTTAATTAGGCACCAATCTTCATTATTTCCTTTTTCCTTTTTATCTGAAAGTTCCTGGAGGAAGGATGTACTACTTAGGATAAAAGTTTAGGCTACTGGAGCAAACGGACTCAGTGACATATGTCTTCAGAATCTGAGCTTAAGTGAGGGAACTATACGGTCACAAGCAGCAGTAATGGACACTGGAAGGTAAGAGTGGGGGGTGGGAGGGGACGAGGGGTAAAATCCTACCTGTGGGGAACAATGCACTATCTGGTGACGGGTGCACCGAAGGTCCTGACTTCAGCAGAATAATATTGTTTCCACACAACAGAAAACATCTATACCCCCTACATTACTTGAAATTAAAAACAAAATCTATGCTTCTGTTTCTCTCTCCCACAGCAGTTCGGAGGTGAGTGGTCCATGGACACAGCGGCTCTTGCCCTTGGGTTTCTCGGGGGCCTGGGTTCTCCCCATTTGTGACTCTTTCTTCTGGCACATTGGCATCATCTGAGTGGCTGAAGCTGAATCACCATGGGCCAACTAGAGGGAAATTGCCAGACCCAGACCTGGAGGCAGGATTTGATGGCTGAGAAATTAATAGCAGGAGAGTAGGCAACAAAAACGGAAGGAATGGCTGGCAGTGTGGGATGTACGATCCATTCCTCTCCTGCTGGGGAGCTTGCAGTGCACATGGGAAAATCAAGCTCAGAGTTATCTCAATACCAGGGTGAGGGAACTGCACATTGATGTGCCAGCTTCTACCAGTCATTTTTCTGAGAGCTGCTCCCTGGGGCATGGCAATTTCCGGGTATTGTGCCTTCCGTGCCCAAAGCACAGAGGGCTTCGGCAGCAAAAGGACTCCCCTGGAAAAGAGATGCAGCTGCTGGCAGCTGGAAGTGAGGCTGACGTGAGCGGAAAGAACAAGGGGAAAGAGATCAGCGTACAGCCCTGCCAGCCCCGGCTCACTGGGAACCAGCAGGGCTCCCCAGAGAAGAAATACCAACCATGTGGTCCCATCTCTACATCCCTGAGCATTAGTCTAGATCACAGTGAAAGCTCATAAATGTTTAGAGAATGAATGAGTAAATGAGTGATTGATGAGCACATTAATATGTCCTGTGATGATTTACCTATTCCTATGGGGGAAGAAAACAAACATTTATCTGCATCTGTGTCTACAGCCACAGCCATAAGTATTTCTATATTACATCTATACCTACTATCCATCTACTTACCTATCTATCCAGATACAAGCATAGGTATAGAGATAGAAAGACAGAAAGAGAGATGTGTGCATATATTTACCTCACTAGACTTATGCCAGGTACTAGGCAGGTAATTTTCACAGCATTGTGGAAAGTGAATTTACCTGCATTTATAAAACCCAAGCAAGAGAAAAGTTAAGTCACTTGCCCACAGTTGCACGGTTGGGAAATAGCAAAACAACAGTGGAACAAAGCTTTACTGGATTACTAAGTAGAGGCCCTGCTGGCCATGTCTTTGGGTATTGCCTTTTTGTAGTATTCACCCGACCACTCTAGCCAGACCATCAAGCTGGTTTGGGTTTGGAGAAATTCTCTTTGAAAGTCCTTAATGCACGGTATTTTTACAGAGTCTTGGTGAAACGATTCTCACAACTGACTTGTCAACCTTGATATATAGATAGTACTTGCTGTAATCCCAGCTGAAAGCAAGAAAAAGAAAATAATTTTTAAAAGATTGTGAATGTATGTACCAACTAAAATTCCTAAGTGAAATCCGGTGAAGGCAGGTTAACAGCACAAACTGATTAAAGAACGCAGTATGAAAACTGTGTCTACTTGAATGAGTGAAGAATAAACAAAGGGAATGAAGATTTATTGCACAGAGTGAGAGAGAGAGAGAGACTGTTAAAAGAACAGGGCCTGGTGTTGGAGAGTTATTTGAAGCCACGGGTATCTGTTGGCAGATTCATCTTAAAAGGTTTTGAGGATTTAAAAAAAATAGCACTACTTTTTCCTAAAGGTTGAAAGAGCAACATGAGATAAAGCAATTTCTATTTGATAAAATAAAACTGTTAGATCCATTTCACCTAAAACTCAGGAAAAGAGGAATCTGATTCAGCACACGGTCCTGTTGGGTATGTGTTAGAAATTTTGATCCAAGAGAATCACTTCCTGGCTTAAGAAGAGGGGGATGGACCAGCTTCTATAGGAGCAGCACTGTGGGAGGATTTACCAAGGAGGCACGTTCACACAGCCCCCACTCACATGCCATACAAGAATGTTTCCAATATCCAACTGGTCTGTACTAGTCAGTCCCTATTTTCCAGACCCTATGCTTGATGTTTTTGAATGTATAATCTAATGCAGTCAATATGGGCAACCCTATCAGCTAAGCATCAGTATCTTGGTTTTAAGGGATCTGAAGCTCAGAGACATTGAGGTTGTAGTAGGCCCCTCAAAGTACCCTCATCTAATCCTCAGAACCTGTGAACGTTACCTTATGTGGCAAAAAGGAACTTTGACAATGTGATCAAGTTTAGAAGGGATGATTACCCTGGATGTTTTTGGTGAGTCCTAAATTCAATCACAAGGGCCCTTGTAAAAGAAAATCCAAGGGAGATTTGACCATCAAAAAAGCAGTTAACGTGATGGCCGAAGCAAGATGCTACCTGCAGAAGGAGCAAGGAGCCAAGAGCCGAGGGCTGCAAGGAATGGACTTCCAAAATCTTTCCCAGCCTCTGGAAGGAATGTCCCTGCCTGGTTTCAGACTTCAGACCTCTAAAGCTATGAGAAAATAAATGTTAATTAAGCCACCTAGTTTGTGTTAATTTGTTCCAACAGCCATTGGAAAGTTATACAAGTGTCCTCACCAGTGATGCACATCCAGCAAATGGACAAGCTGGGCCTTGAGCCCAGGTACCCGACTCCACACCTACTGGTGCTGCTATTGCAACCTGCCACCTCTCGCCATGCGGTCCGCACGGCTCTCCCGGGCACCCCTCCGATGTCTGTGTGGCCTGTTGTGTTTCACACAGTCCCCAAACTTGACAGTGGACCAGATCTCCTGGGCACCTTGCAGTAAGATTCGGAGTCTAAGAAAGGTCCCTACAATTTCATATTTTAAAATAGGTGAATGGGCTGCCGCCCTCAAGATAGAATTTGAGAATCGTTGCTGCAGCCCTTTTTATTTCTAAAATGCATTTTATGTACAAGTTAATGGAGCAGAAACCCAAAGTCAGCACTTTGAACACATGAGCACTTGAGGGGAGCGCAGATTTTTGGAGAGCTACTATGTGGGAGGCACTTTATGCCTAACAATGATGCATCCACCTTCAGGACACCCCGGGAGGGGGTGTCATCTATCTACTTTTGAGGAGGAAGCTGAGATGTGGCTCATTCAGATGACTTGGCGGTGAGTTTCCTAAGGATGTTGAAACAACTCCCACAGACGGGGGAGGGGGCTAAAACAAGAGGGAGGAGGGGCTCCTCCCACCTCTGCCTCTCCTGTCACAGGGCCGCCTTTTCTTCTGTTTGTCTTGTCTTCGTAAAGGCCCACCCTATGTTAGTGCACCTCATCTTAATTTCACTAATTACATCTGCAAGGACCCTGTGTCCAAATAAAGTCACATACTAAAGAACTGGGAGTTAGGACATCAATGTATCTTTCTGGGGACACAATTCCATCTTTGAGACTTGACGAGGCTGTTTAGCTAGTAAATGTCAGTGATGGGCTCAGACCAAGGGCTGGCTCTCCTCCCTTCTCCAGCCTGATGGAGTCTGCAGATGAATAAATGGGCACTTACTTACCGAAATGAGGAACACGGATCACGGCCTTTCTGTGCCTTCCTAAGTGCTTCCAGCAACTTCTTGGCACCTGGAAGTCTCCCAGGTACCTTCAGTTGGGAGCTCTGTTTTGCTCCACTGAGCTCAAATCAGAAGGAGCTCATTTTGCAACCATCTTGTCCCTATTCCAAGAAGCTCAGCCACTTTATTTCCATTCCATTTGGCATGAAATTGTTCTCCAATTCATAGAAGAGGAGGCTTTGTATTTAAATGTGTTGGTTTCTATCTAGGAATGTTATGTCCACTGGCCTTTTGGATAATTTCTGCTGTGAGCTGCTTTATTCCTATCGTTGGCCTGTTTTTTTTATTTTAAGTTGTTGGCATTTTTCTTAATAATGTGTAAGAACTCTTTCTATATTAACCTTTATCTATTATGAGAATTGCAAATATTTCCTTCAGTCTATTAATTTTCTTTTGACTTTACTTTGTACTCTATTACCATGTAAAATTCATTTTAAAATTAAAAAAAAATTTTTTTATTGTTGGGGCTTCATTGAGGGTACAAGAAACCAGGTTACACTAATTGCATTTATTAGGTAAAGTCCCTCTTATAATTGTATCTTGCCCCCCAAAGTTGCGTCACACACCAAGATCCCTGCCCCCTCCCTCCTTTCCTCTCTCTGCTCTTCCCTTCTCCCATCCCCCTCCCTCCTTCTCTCTCTTTCTCTCTCTCTGCTCTCCCCTTCCCCCACCCCCCACCAATGACCAATTAATTGGTCATTAATTGTTATCTTGCAAAAATCTTAATTCTTCGTGTCTGTGTTCATTCTTTTCTTCCTTTATAACTTCTGGGCTTCCTGGCTTGCTTAGAAAGTTCTCTCTGACCCTTTGGTGATATATATGTCCTCCTTAATTTCTCTTCTTCTTCTTCTTTTTTTTTTTTTGTTGTTGTTGTCTTGAATTATTTTTGTTTATAAGGAGTACGCAAATGATTGGAACATCTGTGATTCTACTAGCTAGATTAATAGTGCTGAAGCCTACTTCTGTTTATTTAGTCTGAATTGTTCTGCATAATTTCTGGATTTCAGTAAATGGATTTTTACCTCATTTAATCCACAGTAGTGAACACTCAAATGTGACTGTAACTCTGGGTAAAGTGAAGTTAAAAGCACTTGGACAGAAGAGAAGGACTGTCTTTGATGTCCCCTTTTCTGCTCATGGTCCCCTTTGCCAGCTGTTTGACAAATCTGTACAATTGATTTACATACACAGATGTGCATGCATGTGTATTTCAGAGACAGGTGCTCATTCACTAAAATTCACATGTCTGCTGTAGGGACAAAGAGGTGAGATTTTTTCCTCACCCATCACAAGGATCGTGGCTGACACCCCTGCAACGCAATAGATTAGAAGAGAACATAAATTTATTTAACAAAGTTTTATGTGATATGAAAATCTTCAGAAATGAAGACCAAAAGACCCAGGGGGAAATAGTATATTTTTATGTTAAAACTAATGAAAGGAATGGATAGTTGTGGAGAAACATAATGGGACAAAAAGGGTACAAACTAATGGTAATAAACTGGGAGGGAGAGCCTAGCAAGGCCTGCTTGTCCAGGGGCTTGGCCGCCTGTGGGATAATATTCCTTCTTCTAGTATACAGAGCAGGACCCTCTGCAAAGAGCTTCTCATGACTTGCTTTTGGAGGAGAGTAACCTTTCTAGGTTTTATGGCTTGCTTCGGTGGACAGGAATTCTAGCTTCCATGATGTGCTTTGAGGGAGAGGAATGCTGGTTTCCATGGCCCTTCTGGGGGAAGAAAATGGAACAGGAGAAGGTTATAGAGACCTTGGATCTGAGGCCCTCCCAATCTCCTCCAGTTCAAAGTACCGGCATACTGAGGCACCATACTTTGGGGTACCACGTTCTGAGCTCCCAGCAGTGCGAGAGAGTGGAAGACAAACCCATAAAGATTCTGTTGACTACCACAGTGATGAATTGTGTGCAATTAGATGTCTAATTAGCTGGGGAATATTGGGACATCTCCAAAGGATAGGTCAAGCTATTGATCCTTAAGCTTCTTACAAATAAGTGATGGGCACTGTGTTGGATGGCCTCTTTGGATTCAGAGGGGGAACATGTCCCATGTTTGGGAATACTCTTTCCATAGTTTATGGGATGACTTGGAAGTCTGCTGGTTTTGATTCAGGTCAAAATAAAAAGCAGGCTCTGAAACAAGTTCAGGAGACACTAAAAGTTGCTCTGCCAGGAAACCATATAGCCTGGCAGAACTTATGGTCTGAGATCCATCCAAGGTAAATCAGGACATTGTGCAGAGAATCTGGCAAGCACAGTTGGGGAACCACAGAGCAGACCTTGAGGTTTCTGGGTCAAAGATGTGCTTCTATCACAGAGAATTATACGCTGCACCCACTATGCCACTGGATCTTAATAAGGACTGAGTATCATTGACAAAAAATGACTAGGCAATTGCAGTTGCATTTACTTCAGGAGCTAGGTATTGTCAGAATTACTGGGTGAGAAGGGTGGGCAGGTGCAATAACAATAATGTAAGAAAATGGCCCATGCTGGATCCAGCTCAGGCAGATCTGGAAGGGGCAGGTAAATTACTTTAACAGGTGACCCAGACCTTCTGCCCCCTCCCCCACACACACCTATGGCACACTGTGGGGCTCCCTGAAGGAGACTGAATGTCCAGTCCTGGCTTTTGAGTGGGCCAGCTAGGTTTGTGAATCTGCTAACCAGGATTTGCTGCCACACTCAAGCTCTACTTGGGAGTCTGTGTGAAAGCAGGGGGTGGACTTCTCAGCACACAGAGTTTGGAGCAGACTTAGTCATCCACTTTGTGTGAAGGAGAAGTGCTCGAGGAAAGATTACATACAGTGGTGAGTGGTTTAACTGGTTGGACAAAGGTCTAAAGCAGTGATTTTCAACTGCTGTGCTGTGGCGTTAGGTGTGGTGTGAAAAATTTTAAAGAGCATTAATTAAATTATTTTCAAAAAATTCAGTAAACATATATATACATATATGTATATATATATAAAAATTATTTTTTCTTTGATCAACATAATTTAAGTGTGCTGTGGAAGTTTAACTATAGGTTGAAGATTGCCTTGAGATAAGAAAGTTTGAAAAATATTGGTCTAAAGAAATATGATGAGAAGATTCATTGGGAATATGCCTGATTACATTGGACTGTTCATGCTGGTAGATCAGAAGGCAAAAGGTGTCACTACTAGTGAGACTGACTGATTGCTATGAGGGTGAGTGCCTGCGGTTATGAGGGTGAGTGACTGACATTATGAGGGTGAATGACTGATGTTATAAGGGTGAGTGACTGTTGTTATGAGGGTGAGTGACTGCAGGTATGAGAGTGAGTGATTGAGGTTATGCGTGTGAGTGACTGACATTATGAGGGTGAGTGACTGTGGGTATGAGAGTGAGTGACTGAGGTTATGAGGGTGAGTGACTGCAGATATGAGGGTGAGTGACTGTGGGTATGACTGTGATTATGAGGGTGAATGACTGTGATTATGGGGGTGAGTGACTGTGGGTATGAGGGTGAGTGACTGCGATTATGAGGGTGAGTGACCGAGATTATGAGGGTGAGTGACTGCAGTTATGAGGGTGAGTGACTGGGTATGAGGGTGAGTGACTGCGGGTATGAGAGTGAGTGACTGCTGTTATGAGGGTGACTGACATTATGAGGGTGAATGACTGACATATAAGGGTAAGTGACTGTGGGTATGAGGGTGAGTGACTGAGATTATGAGGGTGAGTGACTGTTGTTATGAGGGTGAGTGACTTCTGTTATGAGGGTTAGTGACTGCTGTTATGAGGGTGAGTGACAGCTGTTATGAGGGTGAGGGACTGATATTATGAGTGTGAATGACTGCAGTTATGAGTGTGACAGCTGTTATGAGGGTGAGTGACTGCTGTTATGAGAGTGAGTGATAGCTGTTATGAGGGTGAGTGACTGACATTATGCGTGTGAATGACTGTTGTTATGAGGGTGAGTGAGAGCTGTTATGAGGGTTAGTGACTGACATTATGAGGGTGAGTGACTGACATTATAAGGGTGAATGACTAACGTTATGAGGGTAACTGACTGATGTCATGAGGAGCAGGGCTGCTGATCACAGTGGGGCAGAGAGCGGGGAGGGTGGAGCTCAGCACACTCCGTGGGACACTTCTTGGTGCCTCCATGCCATTGGTGATAACTATGGGAAATTCATCAGCCAAGGTGTTACAAGGGCATTGCCGCATTGTCACTTTGTCACATATCAGGGCTCTTGATGCCTCAGTGATAAAGCTCTGAGTTTTCTCACTGGGAAGGCAACTTACATCAGCAGAAGTATGGTCATGGCACAGGAGGGGGGATATCCAGTCCCTCACCTGGAGTAGCCAGTGGGAAGATGCAGTGATCTGACTGGGTGTCAAGAGTGGATCTGAGAGGTGCAAGGGGGGACTTTAGCAGGTGCTAATGTGGCCTTGGCGCAGAGTCACCTGCACTTGTGAGGACAAACCTTGTACACGTGAAATGACCCTACTATAACCTCTGTCTCTGCCTAAAAACCCTTTCTGGATACAGGAGCCTACAAGGCTCAGGCTCAGTTGGAAGTGCCAGAAATTAATCTCCCACCTTGAAGGGAACCGTCAATTGGTGTCCACGTTGGGCAGAAGTCAATGTGGTGTATTCTATGAAGTTTCTCAGAGAGTCTTCAGAAGCCAGCATAAGCAAACTGTTCAACCACACATCCTTTCTTGCTTTTCCCTATTCCTGTCTCCCACCCACACTCCCTCACTGTCCTTCCATATTATAACATGTGCCAAGTCTGCACCTTAGAGGATGCTTTAGGGGCAACCCCAGAAAGATAGCTAGTTAGTGGAAAATAAATACTGGTTCTTCTCCTATTCACACAAGAGACATTTAGTCTATGCTCATTTCTAATTTAGAAAGAAAGACAAGTTGATTACATTCCAGATTCCACCAAATTCCAAACAACACTGAGTATTGGAGAGACTGAAAGAACAGAGAAGAATGCCAGTTTGGGGAAGCCAATAAGATGAGATTTAATATAGATAAATGTAAGATATAGATAAATGCACCTGGGGGAAGCTATAATCAGCATTCATTTAAAGTAGGAGCCTGTAATTTGTGAAACAACAAGCCAACAAAAAACTGGGGCTAATAATGTATAATAAATTAAGAATCAAGAAACACGCTGCTTATTAGAAAAACATAGTCCACCATCTTACAGGGTGTAGATAAAATATGACCAGACATGGCCATGTCATTCCAGGGCTTTCCTGAGATAACTTGAAACCAAGGCTGGGCCAGTCCAGGTAGCGGGGGGACCAAAATTAGGAAGGAGACTTGGGATTCAGCTGAGTCTGTGTGATTTTTTTATGGGGGTAAGATAAAAAGCTGGGTAGAGTCCAACAGTAGATGGGGCAGGAAGATTAAGGTCAGAAGCTATGCTCATGCTGGCGAGGGCAGGGCAGCAGATGTAGTGTCAGTCACAGTGGGTGTGGATCTGAGGTGGTTCTGACTGCACCTTGGATGCCTTACAGAGTGGCTGCCTAGGAGTAAATCCCATGGTGGGGCCACTCCTACCTTCCCAAGGGTCTGCAGGTGAATGAAGGTGCATCATGTAGGAAGGCAACAGGTAGGAGCCGGTTCAGAATGGAAAGTCATTCCTGATTCCCCTCCTTCCATTGCAGCTGGGCATGGCCAGCTACAAGTATCTTTTTAAAAAATGTTGTTGTGTATGACTTTTTCTTTCTTGGCTTCTTAAAAATTTCAATAGATTTAGGGGTGCAAGTTTCTTTTCTTTTTTTGGTCACATGGATGAATTATATAATGGTAAATTCAGAGATTTTGGTGTACCTGTCACTTGAATAGTGTACATTATACCTGTTAGATAATTTTTGATCTCTCAATTCCCTTGCACCCTACCCCTTCTGAAAGCCCCAAGTCCACTATACCACTCTGTAGGGCCTATGTATACTCATCGTTTAGCCCCTCTCATAAGTTTTTCTGCTCCTGAGATACTTAGTATAATGGCTTCCAGTTACCCAAATTGCTGCAAAAAACAACATTTCAAATTTTTTTTATGACTGACTAGTACTCTTTGGTATGGCACACCATGTTTTCTTTGTCCATTCATCAGATGATGGACACTTAGGTTGATTCCATATTTTTGCAGCTGTGACTTGTGCTACATTAAACACATGAGTGCTTGTGTCTCTTTGATATAATGACCTGTTCTTTTGGCAGATAACCAGTAGTAGGATTGCTGGGTCATGGGGTTTTGATCTATAAAATTAAATCAGAAATCTCTCCTCTGAAGATATATATTTTTTCTAATGAAAGATAAATAGACACACAGCATCAACTTTCCCCCTCTGCCTTCTCTCTCCCTAACTTGAACAGAGTGGTGATGCCTGTCATGCAGCACCAATCTTGCAATTATGAAGGAAAGACCAAGACTTGCTCTGGGATCTCCTTCCTTCAGGTTACAGCTTCAGTGTCACCTGTTGACATTGGTTTTTCTGACCACTTTCAAGCAGACTCCACCCTACTCTACTTTACCTCTTCCTTTGATTACTTCCTTCATTGAATTTACTTCAATCAGCAATAATTTTATTTCTTTTTCAGTATGCGTTTTGAGTTAAAATTTTTCTCTCTTAAAAAGTAAGCAGCTCCTTAAAGTTAGGCATGGTGCTAGACACAGAGCAGCTGCTCAATAAATAATTGTTAACTATTTGAATAAACAAATTGTTATTCAACTATTTGGACAGCAGTGGCCCTTATTTGGAAGCCAAGCTTTGAGATCTGCCTCTTCCACTGCACAGCTTTGGAACCTTGGCCATCTCCATCCTCTTCCCCTGGGCTTCAGATTTCTATCCAAGCAATGAAGGTGATGGATCCTGGTGACCCTAAAATCTTTTTAATTAAATAACTAATACCCTGGTCTCCAGCATCTCTAGGTTTTTCTCTTATTGTAGAGTTTTGGAGAGTATTTTTTTTATCATAGCCCTTTAGCAATAACAAATTTTACATCTCACCCCACAGAGTGTACTTGGTCAGAAACAGTATTATCTCACATCGTTATTGAAAATGATTGGCTCGGCGCCTATAGCTCAACCGGCTAAGGCGCCAGCCACGTACACCTAAGGTGGCGGGTTCGAGTCCCCAGCCCGGACCCGCCAAACAACAATGACGGCTGCAACCAAAAAATGGCCAGGCGTTGTGGCGGGCGCCTGTGGTCCCAGCTAGTTGGGAGGCGGAGGCAGGAGACTCGCTTGAGCCCGGGAGTTGGAGGTTGCTGTGAGCTGTAATGCCATAGCACTCTACCCAGGGGGACAGCTTGAGGCTCTGTCTCAAAAAAAAAAAAAAAAGAAAATGATTAACTTGTTTTCAAGAACTATGAGTGGATTGTGACCTGAAGGTTGAAAAACTCTAAGCTAAGGTATTTTACCTCTTGTTTTGGAAAATATTTGTATTAATTACAATGTTAATTACATTATATTATTAGTATATATTATATAATATTATCATGATATAACATATAATAATAATAAAATATAGTGGCTCAGCGCCTGTGGCTCAAGTGGCTAAGGTGCCAGCCACATACGCTTAAGGTGGTGGGCTTGAATCCAGCCCGGGCCCGCCAAACAACAATAACAGTTGCAACCAAAAAATAGCCGGGCATTATGGTGGGCACCTGTGGTCCCAGCTACTTGGGAGGCTGAGGCAGGAGACTCACTTGAGCCCAGGAGTTAGAGGTTGCTGTGAGCTGTGATGCCATAGCACTCTACCCAGGGGGACAGCTTGAGGCTCTGTCTCAAAAAAGAAAAAAAAAAAGATGACAAACAGACTCTGTCTCAAAGAAAAAAATATATATATAGTAAGAAATCCAACATGTGTACAGCTCTTCGGAGCACACAGAAGAACATTACATGGAGTATCTCATTTATTAACTGTGTCATCTCTCTAGTGATGATGAGTGAACTCATCATCATATGAGAGTGAACCCATCTTTCATATGAGAACACTAGCTCAGTGGGCAATTAGCATGTTTAAGAACACTTGCAAACCACTGAGCAGGGCTCAAACCAGGATTTTTAAACTTCTTGTTCAGACTCTTTCTCTTCACTAAATGATCAGTTAACATGCAGATTATTTAGATAAATCATTTCCACTACTCTGGCTATTGAGTCTCTGCTATAGAACGCACTCTAACTCAGTTCATTTTACTTTGAGCTTTGGAGGTCAAAGCAGAAACTTAAAGGTCAAGAAATATGTGCATACACATTCCCAAAGACTGAAGAGACCTGAAAAACCCCTGTCACATACATCACAAATCAGCCTCTGCAGTGTTTTGTTGCATGGCCTTGAGCAAGTTATTTGACTTCTCTGAGTCTCAGTTTTCTCATCTGTACATTGGGGATGATTCAAATTGCTCTACTAACATCAAGAACTTGTTTAAGAAATACTTGTGAAGATTCTTCAGCAATTTAAGTGTCCAGATATTTGTATAGACCTTCCTTCACCAGGGATGTCTGCCTTCTGCTTGTCACTTACTAGATATTGTTCACCTTCCTCAGGGGAAGAATTAATCAGTCCTTTCCTGTCCTCCAGCTGGATGTTATTCTCAGTCTGATTACAGATTTTTCTATGCCCCATTCATATATGCTGCCAATATATAACATAGTGCTAGTATATAGTGGGTGATCATTAATTAATTTATGAAGGAAACATTTACTGACTCTGTTCTAGGCCTTGGCTATGTAGTTCCAGAACAGGAGGCTGAACTGCCTGGGATAGTATCAGTCATCCTCATCATCTGCCAATTTTGTGGGAGGAATCAGCACACATTCAACAAGGAGAATGTTATGTAGTCAGAGTTTTCCTGGTGGCCCATATAGACTGGAGCATCTATAGGAAATGTGACTCATCCCCATATATCATTGCATAAGAAATGCACTGTGGCTATAAGAATAATCAAACTCTGAATTTTGCAGTGAGATGGACTAAAGACAATGCAATCCTCAATGGAATTACTATTTAGGGACAGAGAAAGGACAGTTGTATGTTTTTTTAATTTGTTCCTTGGTGAAGACCTATAAGATAGAGAGATTGTTACTCTAACTCAGTTTCTCCAGAAGTGAGAATCAGCTTGTAGGGAGCAAGTGGGGTCCTTTAGAAGATGCCATGTCATGCAAGGAGAAGAGAGAGGACTCTAGAGTGAAAGTGGCCTAGGTCATGGTTGGCCTATTCTCTTCACTCCCCAATACTTGCTGAGTGCCCACTTAGGGCTGGTAACAGAGTGCCAAGTCCTGGTTTCTCAAAGAGCTTATCTTCTAGTAGAAGACAGATTACAAGTATGCAGAACAATACATAAAATAATTTCTGATTGAAATGATTCTTGTGAGGAAAGCAGAACAAGTTATCGAGATAGACAGTAACTGGGTATAAGAAGGGACTTCATACACTGGGGTGATTGGGAAAGGCCTCTCTTAGGAGGGGAGATATCTGATAGATAGATATCTGAGAGAGAGCTGATATCTGAATGATGGGGAGATATACCTTGAGGATTAACATCTTTGTCTGAAGCAATAAAAGAGTAAACGCCTTGATAAGGGAATAAGCCTTGTATATTTGAAGAACATCCAGGAGACTAGTGTCACTGGAGAAGATGGAGCAAGAGGGAGTGTGATAAGAGATAAAGTGAACTACAATTCTAGTGTGTATAGACAGGATCAGCTTATTTAGCACCTGGTGCAAAATGAAAATGCAGAACCCTTTGGGTTGAACATAATTCAAAATTATAAAGACATATATGATAAACCCATGGCTGACATTATATTGAATAGAGAAAAGGTGAAAGCATTCCTCCTAAGAAATGGAATAAGATGAGCATGCCCACTATCTCCACTTCTGTTCAACATAGTGTTGGAAGTCCTAGCCCAAGCAATCAGGCAAGAAAAAGAAAGAGCATCCAAATCAGGAATAGAAGAGGTCAAACTCTACCTATTTTCTGAGGGTGTAATCTTGTACTTAGAAAACTTCTAAAGATTCCAGCAGACTCTTGGAATTGATAAATAAATTGAGCAAAATCTCAAGTTACAAAACCAATATACATAAATTAGTAACATTTCTGCATACCAATAAAAGTCAAGCTGCTAGCCAAAGACTCAATACTGTCCATGACAGCTAGAAAGAAAATAAAATACCTAGGAATATACTTAACCAAGGAAATGAAAGATCTCTCCAAGGAGAACTATAAAACCCTGAGGAAATAGACTGCAGATGAGATAAACAAATGAAAAAGCACATCAGGCTCATGGATTGGCAGGATCAACAATGTTAAAGTGTCCATGCTACCCAAAGTAATTTACAGATTCTATGTAATCCCCATCAAAATTTTCATGTCATATTTTACACATCTAGAAAAAATAATCTTGAGCTTCATTTGGAACTAAGAAAGAGCCAAAATATCCAAAGCAACCTTAAGCAAAAAGAACAAATCTGGACGCATCCTATACCTCACTCCAAATTATACTACAAGGTTATAGTAATGAAAATAGCATGATAGAAAAATAGAAACCTAGACCAATAGACAAGAATAGAGAACCCCAAATAAATCCACTCAACTATGACAAACTAATCTTCAACAAAGCAGACACAACATACATTGGGGACAGAAGCCCTGTTCAATAAATGATGCTGGGAAAATTTAATAACCACAAGCAAAAGAATGAAACAAGAACTTTATCTCTTGCCATATACAAAAACTAAATAAATATTTAAATATAAATTATAAAACCATAAAAATTCTAGAATAAATGTAGAAAATACTATCCTATACATCAGCTTAGGCAAAGAATTTATGACTAAGACCCCAAAGACAAATTAAGCCACAACAAAAATAAATAAATGGAATAAATGGAACTTAGTTAAATTAAAAATCTTCTTTGCAGCACTGGAAGTAATCAACAGAGTGAACAGATAAACTTCAGATTGGGAGAAAAGAACTAATATTCATAATCTGCAAAGAACTCAAGTCATCAGAAAAATCCAAACAACCTCAACAAAAATTGTACAAAAAACAGGAACAGAAGTTTTTCAAAAGAAGTAAAAAACATCTGAAAAAATACTCAACATCACTAATTATCAGGGAAATAAAAATAAAAACTACATGAAATATCATCTTATCCCTGTCAGAATGACCATTACTGAAAGTCAAAAAACATTTGCTGTTGACCTGAATATAAAAAAACCACTTATACACTCTTGATAGGACTGCAAATTAGTATAACCTCCGGGGAAAACAGTATGCAGATTCCTGAAAGGAACAAATGTAGACTTAACCATTTGATTCAGCAATCCCAGTACTAGGTATCTACCTAAAGGAAAAGAGGTCATTTTATAAAAAAAGACACCTGCACTCAAAGGTTTATTGCAGCACAATTCACAATTGCAAAACTATGGAGTCAACCCAAGTGCCCATCAATTATGAGGAAAGGAAAATACGGTGTATATATACTATGGATTACTACTTAGCCATAAAAAAGAAGTGAAACAATGTCATTCATCAACTTGGATGGAACTGGAGATCATTATCCTAGTGAAGTATCTCAAGAATGGAAAACCAAACACCACATGTTCTCACTAAGTGGGAACTTCACCATGGGTACACGTGGGCACAGGAGATGTAAAAGACATTGAAAACCAGGAAGGGGGAGATTGCAAGGGGGTGTGGGATAAAAACTTACCCGTTGGGTACAATGAACATTATTCTGGTGATGGGCGTGCTAAAAGCTCTGACTTAAGCTTTATGCAAGGTATCTATGTAAAAAATATATATATATATTTATGCCTTCTTAATGCTTTGAAATAAAAAATAAATTTAAAGAAAAAAATTCCAAGATAGTGATAGAAAAACATTAAACCAAGCTCAGGGCCTTTCTGAGCCTGACTGCACAGTTGCACACCCACAGATTTGGCTGTGCATAGGAACAGGTAAGCCACCACTGACCATTAGCCTCCACAGTGAGAAGGCATTGGACAGTTGAAATTAGGGGTACAATGAGCAGTTTTACTTAAATCTCTGACTGCTCAGAAGGAGTGCATTGGAAGGGGATTTGGTGGGGTCAGTGGGGTTGGCAGGGGAGGGATCAAGATGAGGACTCTATCTGGAGGAGGCTGCTGTCATCTCCAGAAGAAGTAGTGGTAGATAGAAATGAGATCAGGCACTGGGGCACGGATGATCAGATGTAGCATCTTTTGGAGGTAGAGACCTCAAGTCTTGCTGTTGTATGAGATGGAGCTCATGGGACATCTCCTAAGTTTCTGGTCTGGGCTGTTGGGTGAATGCTAACTCTATTTGCTATAATAGGAAGGACTAAAGAGGAAATAGTTTGTGAGGAAAAAAAATAACACCAGAGTGTTGGAACTCATGTTAAATTCAACAAGCATATCACACATCCAAGCAGGGATAGTAAATAGGCAGTGTGAGGCAGAGGGAGTGGTAAGGACCAGAGGTCCAATTTGTCTCAGTATATGGATGGTACAAACAAGCCCTGTTCAATAAAGAATGTGCACACATGCATTTGATATTCACCCAAACACGCAAAACCACGCTGTGCTATTGTGCTGAGTCCCAGCTCTGCCACTTACCAGTTATGTGCCCTTGGACACATTTCTCCACTTCTTTGCAGCCATAAAATAAGAATAAACACACACACACATCCCCTAGGGCGGCTGTGGGGATTTAATAGAATTATGTGTATAATGCCTAGTGCAGTGTCTGTCAAGTAGAAAGGACTTTATCAATAGTTGCTATTATTAATATTAATGCTGATCAGTTTATCTGTAAGACAAGATCAGCCACCCGGGGAATATTATGCTTATGGAAGTTTAGTATTCTAACAGAATGGTTCAAGCTGTGCAGACTGGCAGAAATGTCGGGCTCCCTTCCCCCTTCTTCCTTTCTGACTACACTTAAAGGCAGAATAGGTTAAGGGACCAGACGCTCGCATAAACTTTCTTTATTTTCCTCTTTTTTATCTTCCACACAATTGCTACAAAATACCTCTGTTGTGCTCACTTATTTTTCTTGATCATGGGGTTTTGAGGTCCTGGCTAAGAATCCAGACTACCTGGATTCTTAAAATAAAATTAAGTTAAATAAGATTTTTAAAAACCAGAAGCAATCTTCCCTCTATTGAGTATGAGGTAATCAGGATATCTGAGATGTGACATAGAGGTGCTGAATATGTTTTCTTTTTTTAATTTTTAATTATTATGAGTACGTAACAGTATATATTTATGGGGCATGTGAGACTTTGATACAGTCATACAGTCTGTGCTTTTTTTTTTTTTTTTGAGACAGAGTCTCACTGTGTCACCCTGGGTAGAGTGCCATGGTGTCACACACAGCTCACAGCAACCTCAAACTCTTGGGCTTAAGTGATTCTCTTGCCTTAGCCTCCCAAGTAACTGGGACTGCAGGTGCTCGCCACAATACCCGGCTATTTTGTTGTTGTTGTTTTTGTAGTTGTCATTGTTTGGCAGGCCAGGGCCAGGTTTGAACCCACCAGCCCTGGTGTATGCATCCAGCGCCCTAGCTGCTGAGCCACAGACACCGAACCCACACAGTATGTATTAATCACATCAGGGTAACTGGAGTATGCATCACCTCAAAGAAATGTATAATTGTGGTAGGAATGTTCCAATTATACTCTTTTACTTATTTTAACGTATACAATAACCTTTTTTTTACTGTAGTCTAATTGTGTTGAGACCCAAGAAACTGAGACATCATGAACCAGGCAGAGAGGCTAAATCTTATTCTTTGGAGGAGGCTGGAGACCCCCTGACCCTGCCAGCTGAGGACCAGCGGGGTCACCCAGCCCTCCCATTGTGTGGCCTCTGACAGACACACGTGCAACCATCTGCTGATCTTCTTCATTGCTTAAATTACGAAAGGTACTAAAAAGTACAGACAGTGATAAACACAAATCCTCCATACAGATCTTTGCTTCATATGCTATTAAAAATTAAAAGAAATAAACATAAATAAAATAGAAGTCCCTCCACCCATCCTTTCTCTCCAGGAGGTGATAGGATTTCAAAATTGTGCACTTCCTCTTAACTGTGTTTTCTGTTTTTACTAGACGTGTATGGGTTTTGGAAGCGACACATATTTTTGTTTTGTGTTGGAACATTTACATATGTATTTTTATGATTTATATTTACAAAATTTCTTACAATTTGCTTTGTAGTTTCATATCATTAGTAAGTATGCCCAGTACATTAATTTTAAGTGCTAGTTATCATCTTTCATGTTTATATCACATTTTATTTATTTCCGTATTGTTGCATGGATTGTTTTTCTTTTTCCTTTCTTCCTCCCTCTCTCCCTTATTTCCTTCTTTTCACTTCTTACAAACAATGCTGGCTCGACCACCCTGGGCATGACAGCTTGGACACACCTGCAGTGTGTCCTCGGGGCACTGCTGGCAGGGGAGTTACAGGACTGTGAAGCAGGCTCATGTTAGTAAACCCAAAAGATGGTCCGGCCTAGGCCCTGTCACTCACTACACAGAGAACCAGTTATTGAGGCAATGAGGATTGCCAGGGAGTATTAATGTGAAAGATATCTGAGAGAAAACAGGAGAAATGGTCTCCCTGACCAAGAGAAGGGCTTCTACAGCAGCTTGTGGAAGGGGGTCAGGTGTGTGGAGTTTGAAGTCCTAGATCTTCTGGGCATTCAAGAGCCACTGTTGGTGATGGGTGGGGAGGCCTGTGGTTAGTTAAGTCTTTTTGTTGGGCTTACCCTAGATAAGGGGTTACATTGCAAGACTGATTAACATTCATCTTACCCATTACCAGATAGCATCGTCTGCCTTTCCTAGGTGGTTTTCCTGGTCTACGTTGCCACCAGTGATATATGGAAGTTCTTGTTTCTCTACAGTCTCACAAATCTTATCTCATTACTAGTCTGCTGAGTGGAAAGTCCTTGTTGTCTTAGTTTTATTACTCTGATTCCTAGTGGGATGCACATCTTTCTAGATACTCCTTTTGCAATGTTGCCCTGGATAGGTTTTTATTACATGTTGCCAAGTATCAGTCCTAACAGATGCTGGCCCTTTCTAGTGGTGTTAACTGGCTCACCAGGTGTTTTCTTGGGAGCTCAAAAAGAGCAAGGTGGGGATGAAGATAAGAAGAGAGGGTGCCCCAAAGATCGAGCTTCATCAGCTTCCCAATTTTACCCAGGCATGTTAAGAACTCTTACAATTCAATGTTGTACTTAATTACTCAAGACCAAACCTATCAGAGCTATATTTCTCCAGGTTTAGATCTGTTTTATTCTGAATGTGGAAGCCCCATCACCTCTCACCTCCTTGTGGATGGTGAGAAATCCACTTAGAGGAACCCTCTGAGGGTGGGTATCCTGCTCAAGACCTCTAGAGAGATAGTCTGGACTTAACAGAATTCTCTATACAGCTCAATCCCGCAAACATTTATTTGGTACCTACTATAAACAGCACACTGTGTTTTCCATCAAATAAGACTTATTTCCTTTGAGGACCAATTAACAAAGTGATTAAAGAAAGGAACAGATGTGTCCTGCTCACCTCTCTCTTCTCAGAAGCTCAGAACCTTAAGAAGTGACAGTTCCTTCCCAGCTCCTTAGCCGGAGTTGACCTTAGAGCCCCATCAACTGAGCCACCAGCTAAGGTCCTAAGGTCCTCAACTCTTCAGTCTGCTGTCCTGCACACCTGACCATCCCCTTTCCCAAGATCCACCCCAGGTGTCATCCTGCCTGTCTCTGCTCATCTTCAGGAGAACTCCTGATGTTGCCTTTAACTGCATTTGGGTGTTAAAAAAAACACAGATGGCTTTGTGGTTGCAGGCTAATTGCAGCATATTTATCTGATAAGTAATTCTCATTATGTGCTCATCAAACCATTATGGAAACAAGTAGCGGCTCCATCCTTGTCCCTGTCATGTCTGGTTAACAAAAAATGGGGGGAAAAACCTAAAGAGAGGAAAATTGCTAAGCTTAGAGTGGTTTGGGGACCAGGAGGCAAGAGGAGAAAAGGAAAGAGCACTTCCTTCCAGGCAGTTACTTAGGATGGCTCCAGGCCCAAACGGCTGTGCGTGCCAAGGGAGTTTTATCTCTACGTAGGATTCAAGGCTCCCCAAACCTAGGGGTGCAGGGAGAGCTGGCTGTCCAGTGCCAGCCATTTTCCCCCTTGCATGTGGCCTCCTGCCACATGAACCTCCTGGGATGGACTCTGCTCTTGCACTTGGGATGGTGCATGTGCTATTGTGCGGCTTTTGCTCTGACTACTGTAGCTCCCTAGACTCCCTAGCACGGGACCTAATCCAACCTGGAGGTTAAGAGTGCAGGCAGAAGATGGACCATGCAGGTTCCACTCCTGGTCTAATCTCAGGTCCACCACCGATTGGCCATGGCCTTACACTGATGGCCTGATCCCTCTGAGTCTCAGTTCAACCAACAATGAAACAAGCGACAGAAGTAGCAACAAGATGCTTCACACAGGGCCCCTGGCCTGGTGCCTGGCTCCGCATGAGCGTTCCATCAGCACTGGTTTCATCCCAGTGCAGCCGTGGAGCTGTTTCAGCACCTCCTGCTCACAGATTACCGTCCTTGCTAGATGGTAAGGTCTGTGACAGCAGAGATACGCTGCTCACAGAATAGCCCAACACCTTGCCTGGAGTAGACACTTTCTAAAATTGTGTTGAATGAGGAAACTGATAGAAATTGACACTGAGAACTGTAGGTACCTTTGGACTTGGGAGGACGGAGCAATGAGTGACCATGACTCTCAAGGGGGAAAGGATGACATGCCAGGGGACCATATATGGTTTATAAAAACCCATACTAGCTTCAACCAACTGATTTTATATTTAGAAAAATCAACTAATTTTGGGGAACAACACAAGTCACATTAAAAACAAATCTAAATAAAGGTTTTGCGGGTAAAGATTAAAAACTTCATAAATTCTATCCACTTTCTTTTCTCTTTTCTTTCTTTTTTTTTTTTTTTTTTTTGACAGAGTCTCACTCTGTTGCCCAGGCTAGAGTGCTATGGCAGCATCAGCTTAGTTCACAGCAACTTCAAACCCCTACGTTCAAGTGATCCTACTGCCTCAGCCTCCTGAGAAGCTGACACTACAGGCGCTCACCATAACATCCAGTTAGTATTTTCTATTTTTGGTAGAAATGGGGTCTCACTCTTGCTCAGGCTGGTACTGAACTCCTGAGCTTAAGCAATCCACCTGTCTTGGCCTCCCAGAGTGCTTGGATTATAGGCGTGAGCCACCACGCCTGCCCCACTGTCTCATTTTATATGTGAGGATGCTGAGAGTAGGAGGGGAGAATAGCACACTGAAGGTTTCACGGCTGTGAAACCCATTCATCCACTTTATTCATTCATCTAACAACAATTTAATCATCCTGTGCTCAGTTTTGGCTCTTGGAGACCCCCTGAGCTACAGGGTCAGGGCGACAACTACACAGCTGAAGAAGGCCCTCGGGGAGTGGGTGCAGAGTGCTCCTGGAGGATGAGGGCAAGGGGCTCCAGCCTCTGAACACGAGGGTGAGTAGGACTTGTCCACTGATGGGGAGCAGGGCACAGAGGGCAGAGATCTTACCCACAGGCACAGAGTCGTAAATCCTCTGAACCAATGGTGTTTGGGGAACTGAGACTCCTGCAGGGTTTCTTTGTGCCCATGTCATGTGGGTCGTTCCATGTGCACTGGGGTTGATGGCCTGTGAGGGCTGCGGCCAGGCCTTCCATCCCCGTTTCCCTCACTGGGCTAGAGCCACCCACACTGCAGGTGTCTGGCACCTGCTGACACACAGAAGGCCTGGCTCCTGCCTATGTTTCTTTACTATCAGGTAGTAGAGAAGGTAGGCAGTGACCTCCAGGAGTGCCCTCCATGGCTCAGAGGACAGATTCCAACCTTGCAGAGTCGGAGCTGCTACCTCCTTTGTTGTTCACTTTCATTTTTATATTCTCCCTCCAGCTCATTCCAGAAAGGACTTGAGGTGTCGACACCTTCCCCTGGTGTCCCACTGCAGTAGATCAGATGACGGGAGCAGAGCTTGGACCATGAAAGATGCAGGCAGTGGGCTCTCTGCTTCCCTCCCTTCAGCTCCCCCACAGGACTGAACCCACCCTGTCTCCATGTCCAGCTCCCCAGAGTGTGGGGCCTCGGCTGTGAGCTCCCGGGTTTCTCTTCTACCTCCTTCCCCCTCTTCTTGCCGCCCCTTTTCTCTATCCCACCCACCCTGCTTCCAGCTCACCATCTCTGCCCGTGTTCTGGAAGGCCCCTTCCAGTGTAGCTTATATTGTAATTGAATTCTTTCTGGGGTTCATGTTCTTCCTGGAATCACAGCTCCATGTTTGAGACCAAAGTTCCTTCAGGGCTGTGACTGTCCTGTAAGCCAAAGGGAGCACTGTCTACTCCTGGTCCTTATCCTTGATTTTAGAGGCTGATCAATTCACTTAGGCATTTATTTTTTTATTTGTTCATCAAGTATTTTCCAATGCCATTACTCTTTCCCAGCTGGATCTTATAAACTGAAGCTATTACTGATAATTAGGGGCTGTAAGACTTCGGACAAGCAAGTACTTCACAATGAGAATAAAAATAAATAAATCACCAAAAGAACTAATATCCGTTTTCAAAATTCCAGAGTGAATTTTACACATGCTGGTTACCACTGCCATATTCCAAGTGATTTAGATACCGGTATAAATGAAGGCTTACAGAGGTAGGCACCTGGTCTTTGGTCTAAGTGACTTTCCCAGAATGAACAACTGGTCATTAGTTAGCAGAGATGGGAATTCAACTTGGGTCCTTTGAACCTCAAACTGGAACTCTTTTTCCACTAAAAGGGGTGTCTACAATTGGAAAAGCTCATAGGCGTTTGAAATCGGCAAAGCCATATGAAAGTAAAGGAAACTACTTCCCTTTGGGCCCTTCTAGTTGCATTAGGCAGAGTTCAGAGCAAACCAGTTCTTATAATCTTCCGACAATTTCTCACCCTTGTATATTGATTTGACAAGTCTCTAGAGGACTTTGCCTCCCAAGGCTCAGCACTGTTCTCAGAGTATTGATAAATGAAGAGGCTTTACGGTCAGAGGCTCACAGACAGCCCAGGGAGGGGAGGCTCCCAAGCCCTGGCAAAGCGGGAGGGCAGGGACAAATCTACCCAAGAAAGGGGGTGCTGGGTGCAGCCCTTTTTCGATGGCTGCCAAGGAGTTCCTGGCCAGTGAGCCTATTTCTCCTGTAGGAGGAGGATCTCCGACCCCCAGGGGTGGGAGACACTGGGTCCTATCTGGGAGGATCCTTGTCTTTGGGAGCATTGTCAAGTGCCCAGACCATCTCTCCTAGTCCTGGCCCTCAGCTTCCATCCCATAGCCCCTCCAGCTCAGCCCCCCGCCACCTCCTCAGCACCCTCCCCACCTTCTCCTCCTCAGGGCCATTCTCATCCAGGCAGAGCAGAATGGCTGTGGCAGCCTCAGGCGTGGGAGGTTACTTAGAACTACAGGCCTCCATGGCAAGTCTAGGATTCAGGGTTAAGACTGCTCCTGGAGGGAGTGGGCAGAGCTGCTGGACCTCAAGTCCCACGGTTGATTCATCTTCGCCAGTGACTGCAAATCTCACGCACTCCCTTCGTACCAGCTGCTACGCATTTCGCCACCAGCTTCACCCTCTGCGGCGCTGCAGTAGGAGCTTTCATGTGCCCATCCTACAAATAAGGATACAGAGGCTCAGAGATGCAAAGTGACTGGCCCAAGGTCACACAGCTAGAAAGTAGCCAGTTGAGGACTCCCACCCGGGCTTGCTCGGAGAACAGAAATGCTTTACTATGTGCTGAGCCTCCTTGAGACGCAGACATTTGTTTTCTCAACTTGCAGCCTTTCCTCTCATCCTCAAGGTAGCCCATGGTTCAGCAGAATTAGGTCAACACGTGAAAGCAGCCGTCAGGATAATGTGCTGAATTACGCCTGCATGGTCAGGACTATGCTACATACTGAGGGGCAGGGGACACCAAAGGCTGGAAGACCCTGGGCCTATCATCCAGGTGCTTATAGTGGGGGCACCGTGACTGGTTTTTAGGGGACAAGCAGAAGAGGTTTACTAGACACAGGTCTGCTATGCAGGGCACCATGGCCGCTGCCCTCTCCCCAGCTCTAGTGGCCTTTCCCTGAGGCTACCTCTGCCAATTAAAGAAAACTAGAAAACTGGATTAGGGTAAGACTTCTAGACTCCCCCTTCTTTCCAGATGTAAGTCCCTCAAACTTGTCTAAGGTTGAGTTCTTCAAGGAGAAGACCTTGACGTAATGTAAGTTGCTTATTTGTGAGTTTATAAGCCACGGAAACTGTTCTGAAGGAAGAAGCCCAGGGAAGGGAAAGAAGTTAATCATGTCCATCAGTCAGCAGGCCACCTCCACGGGCAAAGGAAGCCTAATCCCATGGAGTCCCAACCCTCCCATTTTGCCAGGGAGACAGGGTCAAACGTGCCTTAGAAGTGTCCTAACCAAGGTCCAAAGAAGCTGGGGTGTTTATCCACCAAGTTCCATTCTCATCCACTGAGGGGCGGGTGGGTCTTTCCTGGGATTCTTCACTCTTGATACTCTGGCCTGCCCTCTACATAGAGGGGCCGTGCTCTGAGGCCAGAGGAACACATGGCAGGAAGAATCTCACCTGCTTGGAATGAGATGCTTCTAGTAGGGAAGACAAATGCCGGGGGCATGGACAGCCCGAAAGCATCTGTTTTTGTCTCTCCTGTAGAAACATTGGAGCTGAGGGGTCCAGGGAGCCCCGGTCATATCATAGCCCCACTGTTAACTGGTGTGTAACCTTGGGGGGTGGTTACTTCACTTCCCTCATTTTTTAATTACTTCACTCAGAAATGGAGTATAAATGTACCTATGTACTTAGGGTATTGAGAAGATTATGTAAAATACCGTATGCTAAGTGTCTGACTCCTGGAGGCTGTTCAATAAATAGTAGCTATAAATACCATTACTCTTAATCACAGGCCGGATCATGTCATATAAGCCACAAATTACCTAGGAATTCAGAAAAGTGAGAGGATGATGTAGCCTGGGGGATGATTATAGATGGATGTCAAATGAGAGTTGGGGCTGGCATTGAGCTTTGAGAAGTTGCAGAATATTTTTAAAAGTATAAAATGGATATATCAACATTATAGAAACTCTGGAAGTGCAGAATAGAACATTCTATGAGCCCCCATCAACAGCCTTCTTTACAGGCGTCCACGTCTTGGTTTGTGTGTCTCAATGACTGATGACATTGAGCATCTTTTCATGTGCTCATTGGCAATTCTCATGTCTTTGGAAAAATGCCTATTAACCATTTTTAACTGGGTTATCTTTTTATTATTATTTATTTATTTATTGAGCAGAGTCTCACTCTGTTGCTCTAGAGTGTTGTGGCATGATAGCTCACAACAACCTCAAACTGGTGAACCTGAGCAATCCTCTTGCCTCAGCCTCCTGAGTAGCTAGGACTACAGGTGCCCACTACAATGCCTGATTAGTTTTCCTATTTTTAGTAGATATGGGGTTTTGCTCTTGCTCAGGCTGGTCTCAGAACTCCTGAGCTCAAGTGATCCACCCACCTTGGCCTCCCAGAGTGCTGGGATTATAGGTGTGAGCCACCATGGTGGCCTGGGTTATCTTTTTAGTACTGAGTTGTAAGACCTTTTTATATATTTGGTCTAGTGCTAACTTGCATTTGATAAACAGTGAGCTTGGAGATTTTTCAAACGTTTACTTACTGGTTATAATAAGTGAAAGTGCCACCATGGTGGTGAGGGTATCTTAGGCAGCACCAAGAGCAAAGACCAAGTTGCCAATGTAGATATTATGAAAAGATAATCATTCCATGATTCATTAATTCCTTCATTTAACAAACGTGTCGAGGACATTTTCTGTTTTAAGAACTATATTATGACACAAAATAGTGCACATGACAGAAGTTGCCTCTGTGTGCATGGAACATCCAGCCTCGAGGGGTTCAGAAAGACTTACAAACAAGAAGTGCTTATGAGCAGGCCTCGTGCCTGCCATCCCAGAAGCAGCCAGGACGCAGAGTGAGGAGACTTTGAAAAGGTGCCCTGTTTAGACAGTGATTCAGGTTGGTTTCCCAGAGGCCAACCTTGAGGGGAGCACATGTGTGAGATGGAATCTTCTCAGGGCAATCTGGTGAGCAGGAAAGTGGGGCTATGGGACAGGGATGGGAAGCAAATGGAGCAAGTGATCAAATTCAAGGCAAGCCCTACTCAGACATCAGTGTAGGGCAGGGCTGTCCAGATCAGCAGCAAGGGAGCCAAGGCATTGCCACCCCCCAACCAGGGGAACATAATCCCCAAACCCTTTCAGCTCTCCTTGCTTTCAGGCAAAGCGGCTTCTGAGGGCCGGGGGCAGCCTAAGGATGAAGGCACCCAGGTGCTGGCTGTTGGGAGTAAATGCACACCCAGGGAGCCAGGGAGAAGGGATGGCCAAAGGATCTGATCTGAAGGGATGTGAGCCCAAGAACGGAGCACTAAATGTGTCTGCTACATGGGCAGGTCGGCAAAGGCTCTTTGGAGGAAATGACATTTAAGGATGAGGAGCAGAGAAAGAGTCTGATAGCCAGAGGAGGCCAGGCATGAGAAGGACATCAGGTGGAAAAGACTCAGGGTTCTCTGTAGACTGAAAGAACCGTTGAGAGGGGCAGATTGGGAGGAGGGCTTAGCAACTTCTGTGTTAGACGTTTATTTTACGAAGGGAAGAAGGAAAGGGTGAGAGGTGCTTAGAGATACTGCGTAACTAAAGTCACAAAGGCAGTGAGGTCCCAGAGCTTAGAGCAGACCTCTAGGCTGACACGTGTGACCAGTGGGGGGTGCAGGATGCAGAGGGGACTCCTCTGTCTGAGGATGTTGGGGACCTGGAACAGCAACTCAGGGAAGGCGGAAAGAAGGATTAAGAACGACCGACCACTCCTACCCTCTGGCCCCTGGTGCTTGCTACAGTTCTTTCTTATGGCAGAAAGCCTCTTAAGTACATGGATACAACGGAACAGACACAGTTATAAATAAAGTGACAGATGCCATAGCAACAGGGAAGCAAAAAGAAATACATCATCTTATTGTAAAGGGCAAAGCCCACGCTATATATACAACAAGCGGGCGTCTCCTTCCTCTTCCCCTCGCTTTCCGACACAAACACTTCAGACTCCACATGCGACAGGCCTGCCTCCTCAGCCAAAGCATTTCTGCTCCAGAATTTATACCTATCTTTATACGTGTCTCTATTTGTGTGCTCGTGTGTTCAGTTATATAAAGTGTTCCTATAGCTCCGCTCTATAGAGATACGTTAGAGACATGTACATTTTATATCTGCAAAATACTAAGATAAACAGATGTAGGTTCTGTGGGGGATAAGGTTTTCCAAAAGATGGCAACAGCATCTTTAAGGGAAGCCAGCTCCCATGTATTAATAAAAAGCCCAATTACCCTGAGGCCACCCAGAGGCCATATATTGGTGGCTCATCAAGAGTCTCAGCTGAGTGCAGCCTTCCAGCCATCTCTGCCAAGGTGCCAGACTCATGAGTGACGTGATTCTGATGGTCCGACCAGCAGGTCCACCAGCCAAGTAACTTGGACTGACCCTAGATGATACTACAGAGAGAGCAAAGAATCAGCCAAGCTCTGCCCACATCTGGGCCCATCCAAGTGAATTTGGACAGATAATAAAGTGGTTATTGCTTGAGGCCACTAAATTTGGGGGGAGTAACTTACACCACAAAATAAATATCAAGGTAGCTGCCCTTTGCCACACGTGTCCAGCATGTGCCACCCTCTGTGCCAAGACTTGACATTCACCTTCTCATTTCAACCTCAAGTCAACACCAAAAGGTCAGAATGGCAATCTCCATTTTTCACACCAGGAAACTAAGGCCACAAGCGTTCAGGAGCTTGTCCAAGGGGACAGGCTGGAGCTGAGGGGGGGATCCACGAGGTTGAGGTTTCTTTGTCGTATCCTCTTAGCCTTTTCCTAAGCAAGCTCACTCACGCTTTTCTCTTCTCTTTTTTGAGAGAAGTGGGATGTTATTATGCATACTCTCATGTAACTTGCCATTTTCAGTGAACATATTTCCAAGTCAATACGTATAGATCTCCATTATCATTGTAAATGGCCGCGGTGCAGTGTGCCGGATGGATTTACTCTAATGCACATAGCCAGTCCTCCTGGAGATGGATATTTAGGTTGTTTAAATTATTTTTTTACTGTTACAAATAATGTTTTAGAGAACTGCTTTGCTCATATATCTTTGTGCCCCAGTATAATTATTTTCCCAGAATAAATCCCTACACATCAATAAACTGAGCTCTGTAAAGACTGCGGTTAAATTTCTGCCTTATGTCTGTGAGCTCCTGCTTGCCCATAGATAACACGGGGGTTTCTTCATTGTTTCTCATTTCTTCCACTGCCACTCTTTTGATGGTTATTAGAAAATCTGGGATACTTGCTTTGGAAATCAGAGAGTTGTAGAACTTATTCTGCTCTCTGTGAAGTGTTAAAACAAATTTTAGGAACGGTCCGAGAGTGAAGACATGAGCTCTGAGTTAGACACTCCGAGAGCCGAATCTCAGCTCGGCCGTCAGCTGTGACTGTCAACCTGGACAGGTCATCTGATTTCTCCGAGGCAGTTTCCTTGTCTATGAAATGGGGATAAAAGTAGAACCTCCTTGTGGAATTCCCAAACAAAGCACACAGCTTTGCCCCTGACACAGTTAAATTATCACGTAGTATTGTTTTGTGTAGGGGAATGTGTCTCAACATACCAGACCATGGGAGTCTCTGGAATCTTAGGAAAAGGAAAGCTGCGTCCGGGTGCAGCTCAGGCAGCACTGGCTTTCTCCCCTGATTTCACTTTTCCGAAGCTCCCTTCACAATTTCCAATACTATTCCCAATACTTATTAAATTGCTTCTGGGGTTTAAAGCATCATAATCCAAAATATCTCTTCAGATTATAACAGTTTGCAACCTGCACAATTTAAGAAAATATATTTTAGTACAGAACAGGCAGGGTTGGAGGATGCACATCAGCTGTGTAACATACCTGGGCTTCCCAACATGCCTCCCTTTGAGCTGAATTCAACCAGCCCAGACTGCAGGGGCAGTGCTCACCCAGCTGGTGTCCCCCACGGAGGAGCAGGGTGTCCAGTGCCTCTGGCCAGTCTCCCCAGTTAGACAGATTTCTCTTCTCTCATGGTAGGAAAACTGAGCAGCTGGAGACCACCTGGAAATGGACGTCTGAGCTGAGAAGAAAACACTTCTGCTCTAACTCCCGCCTCCTCCCTGCCCCCATCCATTAGGATGACCAGCTGGGGGCACAGCTCCCACTTTTGGAGGAAGAAATCAGAGAGGTGCTGTTTCCTCCTGGACTACTGGAAGAGGCTTAACCTTTGCCACAAAAGACCCGAGAATGAAGTTCCCTGAACTCTAGGCTAAAAATAAAACATCACTCCCCATAATTCACTCCAGATGTCCAAGTAGCCCAGCATCCTTGCCAGTGGGAACCTGCAGATGCTCTGCACTGAGATTAAATGGCCACAGAAGATCCTCCAAAGAAGGTGACTTGGACACATCAACCCATGGGCACCAGTCTACACTTATTCCTAGGGGACTTTTCACAAGAATGGATATAGTTCCTTGAAGATGCCCATGTTAGTTGACAACCAACTATCTCTGTCAATATGTCCTACAATTTAAAGAGCCTAAATTATTAATAAAACAGAAATATTATAGGGCCAATATTTCTCCAACTGTCCCCCATCCACTCCACAATCGATTTAGAAAACTCTAAATCAGAGGTTCTCAACCTTCCTAATGCTGTGACCTTTTAATACAGTTCCTCATGTTGGGGTGACCCCAACCATAAAATTATTTTTGTTGCTCCAGCACTCTCTTCGTGTACATTCCCAGTGTTAAGCTGACCCTCTGCCATGAGGGCTGAGAGCTCTGTCCATGGCCCCAAGTTCCAGCTACTGGGGCTGCTCCCCTGCTCCAGCAGTGACATCACTTTGGCAGGTGACACAGCCCTTTCACTGCAGCTGCAGATACACCCGGAGCAGGTTCCTGAGCTGAGGACACAGCTGAGGACTCTGAACCTCTGGACCTTCAGGCCTCATGAGTTCCGATGGCTCTGCAATGGTCTCCCTTCCAGAGCTTTGTTTTTTCCTCAGCTCTGCACTTTTTCAGTCCTAGGTAATTGGTTTGCCTTACGTGGCAGGTAAACTCAATGTGCCAGCTCTCAGGCAGTTCCCTGTGGTGGCAGAGCATGTCTCCAATTGTCCACTTTCCCCTTGTTTCTAAACTTATTGTGAAATTGATTGGCTGAATTTTTATCATTTTCTACTTGCTTCTTAAATGTGTCGTTTCCTCTTTCACTCCCTTGGCTGAAACCCTTCCTTTCCTTCTTTTCATTTGCTCTCTTACTGACAAGGGAACCTGGTTTTATAACCCTGTCTAAATTTTATCTTGGGAGCACAGCACAGCAAGATAGACAAAGTCAAATAGATCTGGGCTGTCCAGTAGCATCCATAGCTCAAACGAATCTTTTGTTTTGAGACATAGTCTTAACTTTATCACCCTGGGTAGAGTAGAGTGCATGGTGTCGTAGTTCACAGCAAACTCAAACTCTTGGGCTCAAATGACCCTCTTTCCTCAGCCTCCTGAATAGCTGGGACTACAGGCACCTGCAACAATGCTCCCGATTTCAAACAAATCACGACCCTGTGTGTCTCTCTGAGTTGTGTATCTTCTCTCAGAAATGGTTCCTTTCTCAGACCAACATCTGGTCCAAGCCTTGATGTGATCTTTGATTGCTTTTCCGTTCCCGTGTAATGACTACTTCTTCCCTGGTTCCTAATTCCATAAATCACTTTAGTGTCCCCCTCAGAGCACATTGCTCTACACAACCTTCCCTGGAGCTTCCTTTAACAGTTTAACTGTCTTGGATCTGTGTAACTTCTTGGTAGGGCCATCCTGGAGTCCAAGAAGAGGTCCTGAGTTGACCTGTTACTTTCTCTGCTGGAGCTTGGCAATGAGTGTCTACACAACCTTCTGAGTCCCTTTCTGAGAGTCTCTTCTCTGCTTTCTCAGTTCTGACACCTTCTCTCCGTATCAGATTTGTTTGGTCCTTACTGCTTCCTAGGACCTGAATAACAACTGAAGCATTTCTTTCCCATTGGCTCCATTCCTGAGGGTGTTGGGTCCAGGTACACCTTTGTCTCCTTTTCACACCTGTCCATCTTGTCTCTAGGACTTACCTTCTTGGCTATGAAGACTAGACCCTGGTCTCAAACTCTACAGAAAAAAAAAAAAAAACCCTGCATTGTTTTTCTGTGTTTTGTCACTCTAATCTCCCTTATTTTTCTTTACTGCTTTCAGAATAAATCTGGTATTTATTATCAGCCATTTGAGTTCCTCTGTGATTTTAGAATGAGAGAGCTCCTTACACAGAACTTCTAAATGTCTTTCTTGTCCATCAGATCTATGTAGACATTACAACACTGTCTTCTCACTCAACCTGAGAGGCTGACTTTAGCCTTGTGCCACACAGAGCCCTGCCCCTTTCTTGGGCACTGACGGTGTTCACCACTGGTCAGGGATGGAGCAACATCTGGGCCTCTGAAATCCAGATCATGGCCTGGCCTAGTGTGTCAGTGTGAGGAAGCAATTGATTCTAGAGACCTGCCTGGAGCAGCTGATCTACCCACCCCTGGCATTTCCACTTTAACGTCTAATTCTTTGAATTAGTGCCTCTGTAGTCCATGTGGAATTTAGCTGCTTTCCAATTTATGGTTCTTGCTGGAAAACACAGAAAAAGAAGCGAAAAAAAATTTGTGTGTGTATGTGTGTGTGCCTATATACAGAGGGTACCAAAGAACATATATACGTTTTAAGCAAAAATATTTATGTATCACTTTTCAAAGATAAATTGCAGGTACCTGGTCAAGTGTACCTAGACATGCTGCACACATCCATTTAACTTTCAACAAGATTTCTTAAAATGTGTATACGTTTTTTGGCACCCCTGGGGGGTGTGTGTGTGTGTGTGTATGTATACATGGGTGTGTGTCTGTATATGTGTGTGTGTGTGTGTGTGTATATATATATATATATATATATATAAGATATCTTACTATTGACTAAAAAGCCCATAAACAGAATCTCTGCCTTCTTGGGGTCTAAAGGACCTAGTGGCACCTGCTCTAGTCAGAATCACCTGTCAAGACCCCAGGATAAGGGTTCACTAATAGACTACAGCTGCTGACATTTAACAGCCACTGATAAAGACATAGCAGAAAATTCTGTAAGACTAAAGTTTTCTGAAGCACTGAAGTTTCCATCTTGGCCATGCCAGAAACAGTGTCCCTTGGCACTATTTTGGGCTCCAAATGACAATTCCAGTGACCATCTCTGACCAGGCAAATCCCTTAACATATGGAATTTTAAGGGGATTAAATAAATGACACCTATGTACCCTCAGAATTTGGAATAAACCGAGAAACAACACACAGAGTCAGAGAAATGAAAATAAAAAGAAAAATTAAGCAGGCTGTGCCTGTGGCTCCAAGGAGTAGGGCTCCAGCCCCATATACTGGAGGTGGCGGGTTCAAACCCAGCCCTGGCCAAAAACTGCAAAAAAACAAAACATTAAGCTCTGCAACTGAAGTGGTTATTTGGAGTTTGTAGCTCAGATGAGCTGCTGCAAGTTGAGCTTGTTCCTCCTTCCATCCCAAGCTTCAGGCCTCCCCAGTGCAGGGGCAGAGGACTCTGCTGGCCTCTCTGAGTTTATCACGCTCACGTGGAAATGCAGCCTCTCCTGAGGCTGCCAGAAGACTCTGTATTCTCCCCCCGCCCCACTCATCAGATTCTTGACTTCCTCTCCCGAGTTTCCGTGAGAGGAGCTTGGGGCTGAGGATGGGTCAGAGAAATACTTCACGTAGAACTTCAAAGAATAGAAGTAAGTGTTCCTCTAACACCTGCCCCAGGGCACTGATGTCCTAGCTTCACTGCTCTAGTTTATGTGGGGACAGATCTCTGGATCTGTGTTCAGAGCACAGTGGAGACACAACACAGTTCCAAAAACCTCCAATACATCATAAGTTGGACAAAAGACAAAGAAAGATAATCCTGGAAGTGTAGAAAAACTTTCTGGCACACACAGCACATCCGGCCCTCCTTTGTCCTGCTGTTTCCTGCCAGAGAGGTGCCCACGCTCTAGCTCCAGAGAATTGGTACATCTGCCTTGGAGAATCAAGAAGAGGGTGAAACCTGGGGGCAGACAGAGCATCATCCAGGAGAGGGTGAAAATCCAGAGTTCAGAACCAGGGAGTAGGGAGTAGGGTCTCACTGGGATGAGTACAAGGTGGGACAGGATGGGGAATAAGAACTTAAATTTCTGCTATAGCCAAGTAGGAGAGGGTGTGCTTTCACTGACCAGGATGGGCATAAGAGTGGGACTCTTTTAAAGAATCTTTGTTCAATAGATGAGGTAAGAAGCTGGCCAGGGTCACAAGTGGTTGAGCTAAGATTTGGACCCCTGGCTTCTGGCTCCCAAGCCCTTACTCATTAGGAATAGGGGACACTCTGGCCACACTTGATAAAGCTTCACCTGATTCTCTTCTGTCTTTCCATCACACAGAAGGTGCCAGGGCCAGGTTTGGTCTCCTGCAGTGCTTCACATGCAATTATGTATAATGCATAGTTGATGTGCACATACTCTGCCTCCAGACTTGGTTGGCATGCATGCGTTGTAAAGAGCTCGTGCATGTATACACAACACTCCCCCATGTTTGGGGTAGGTAAGGATCCTTTCTGGCACAAGCGAAAAAGGAACAAACAAATATATGACATATAACATCATCAGTAATAGAAAAACAAATTCTGAGCTGGACTGAACTAGAACAAAATCTTAGAACAGACAGCAAAACTGCTTGAAGAAAATGTCATAAAAACAGCATCCACCCACTGCTTGCTGCTTCTACTCTCCTGCCTTGTCAGCTCCGGCCAGCTGGTATCTCTCTCAGCCCCACCTGCCACAGCTCCAAGGCCTGTTAGTGATTCTCCGTTAAATCCACTACTCAGTTTCTCCACCCTGGACCTGGGAGACTGCAACGTCTCAATGTCAGGCTCCCCCATTCATGTGCCTGACCCTCCTGGTCATTCATTTACTGTATTTAAGTATCATCTCCTCTGAATGGACATCACTGCCCACAGAGACACATTGTATGACGTGGTATTCTGCAGATTTGTGAGCGTGTGGGAGTGTGAATGTACGTATGTGTGTGTCTATGTGTGTAAAAGGTATAGAGGTTCCGGAAGCCACCATAACCACCCTGTGTCAGGTAATTTTTCATTGCTGACACTGAACATTCGTGATCGTGAGTGCTAGTGGAGTCCTTTCAACTCTAGAATGAGGCTTCATGGAGTTTACCCCAACTATGATCCAGCTACAGGCTCAGAGACATATTCATTTTTGAGGGGTAGATCTCAAAAATAGGTTTGAAGCTGTAGTAAAACTCCAAAGGACAATTATCAGACTTCGGTGATGAACTCACACATTTAATAAGGGTAGTAGGGATAACGCAAGGTGCAAAATCAGTACACACAACCCAAAATCACTGGCTCAAGTAGGGAAGATCTGATTTAACAGGAACCTATCTGCAAAGTAGTTAAAATCTTAAAAATTTTAGAGGTTGATTGGAAAAATATTTTTCAAAAATTTTACCAATGCATATCATCACGAGCTTCAGGGATTTTGACTTAGTAATATGCTTCTAGACTACTGTCCTAAGTAACTAGTAATAGATTTTGAAAGAAATATATAGAAAAGTATTAAATTAGTGTATCATTAAAGTAGTAAAAAAGGAAATAACCTTATTTTCCAATAATAGAAATATGAAATACAATGTTATGCATTCATTAAATGTCATTTGAAAAGAATACTCAATGCCAAGGAATAATTTTTTCACTTTATGATGGTGTCTTTATAACTCAAGTTGTGCCTTAAATGATAATATTTTAGGTTTCCTGAAAGAACTGTAGGGAAAATTAGGGGGTAAGTCACATCAGTCAGACACCCACTTTCTTTGCTCTGTATGAATTCATTCCCTGAACTCTACTAGTTTCCCTGAAGTAGATTAGGGCAAGGAAAAGGTATTCTGGGATAAAGAGAGTCTTTGATCAAACATCAACCAGTCTTTGGTACCTCTGTCTTATGTAGACTTTGGGCCAACCATGCCATTTCCATGATCAGTGACCCTAGGAGGGAAAGATGTTCTGATGTATAATCTCTTTTAATATTTATTTATTAAATTTCCATAGTATAAAAATTTCTTAAGAAGCTATAAGTTTCCAAACACTGTTAATTGCAGTTTACAGGTTGCATCAATAAAATGATGTGCCTATGACACTCCGTGCATCCACCATCAATACCAGTGCAAACCAGGCCCTCCAGTTTTCCCTCTGGCTTCTCCTGTGTTTATCTGTAGGCCTCCTTGTGGAAAGGGAGTTTGAGCTGATATACTCCAATGATGTCCTCTGTCTCAATTCCCAGGCACATAAGGCGAATAGAATTCAAGCAGGCTTAGGCATCTAATGATGAAGACACCAGTGAATTCTTGGAGTAGAGTCAATTAAGAAATGCATTTAATCCTAACATGCTTACAGGATCAAGAATTGAAACATTTTCAAGAAGGAAGATAGAACTTTTGGGTCATCTATTTTAACACTGATCAAGGAACTATTGAGGAATATTAAGAACAGAAACTTGAGATAAAGCTAGAATTTGTTTGAATCCAACCTCTACCATTCACCAACTATATAATCCATATAATCAACTATCAACTATATAATCCTTGAACTAATTCATCAACTATATAATCTTCAGCAAGTACATGACTGACCTGTTCCTCAAAAAATTCAAAGTGTCATGTGAACAATAACAGCGTTTGCCTTCCAATGACATTGGTAGAATTTAATGACATCCTGCTACATACTGGCCAACCTACTCAGTGCTTAAATGACTCAGGGTCATTTTACTGTTATAGGAGAAATGACAGGACCTTTAGAATCAACTAGCCTTGGGTTCAAGTCTTATTCTACTTGTTAATTTTGTTCCAGTGTATAACACATACTACATCAGAACTTTGGTTTTCTCATATATAAAATATGAATAAAATCTCTCTCTCTCTTTTTTTTTTTGAAGTTGCTCTGGGGAATAGCATGGGGCTGAAACATAGTACAGATTTAGTAAATGTCTATTATGTGCCTGTCTGCATCACACTGATGAGAATCCAGGATAGCGCTGTCCTATTGAACGTTAGCCCTTAGACCAGAATCCTTTGCCTATGTAAAGTGCCCTTGCTTTAAACTGGACCCCCTTTCATTTACCTAGAACTCTGTTCTTGAAGGGGACCAGTCTGTGTCCCTTTTGATTATTTGGGAAAAAGTTCCAACACACAGTATAATAGGAATGCCTAGGGAGATTTCTTATACAGTAATAAAGAAAGATGTATTCTAGATAGTCGGGCAATGATTTATTTCCTTTGAAATTCATTCAAGACAATTCTTAGCTATGGAGAGGTAAAGTATGTGCTCCCAAACTTTTTTTTCCATCCATTTTTTGCAACTTTCTCACTTCCCTTTTCCCAAGAGACATAGGTATTCCAGAATAGAAAAGGCATATGTATAAAACATTTTATTACATTATGACATGCCTATGTTACACAAGACTTGACTCAGAGAAGAAAGACTTGTTAGACAACAGAAGTAGGCAGCAGGTTGGACTGGACAGAGAAGCAGTAGCATATTTGTTCAATAACATTCATATACTAAACCTGTGTCAACTGCTTGTTTTATGCTAAATCATTGACTAAGACTCCACCTCTGCTTTTAGGAAATCCTAGTGGTTAAGAGCAGTCGCAGAACAGGATCAGGCAGGATGATCTCTGCCTGCAAACCAGGGTTTGTGGCAAAAATTAAAAAAAAAAAAAAAAAATCAGAAGGGCCTTTTTCAGTACCAAGGAGAGCTCCAAGATGATCTGCTGGGTTCAGAGGGCAATCCTGTTAGACGCTCCTGGGAAGACAGTAACTCATTTCAGACTTAAAAGCTTGGGCTTCCAGGGTTCAGAGATTTTCTTTCTTTTTGGAATCTACGCTGTGTCTTTTTGATAGAGCCTTGAAAGATTCTACATTGACTTCATCTTCAGCAAGTCGAGTCTAAGTTAAGAATAATCGTCCCCAACAGTATGGGACTGCAACTGGGGTGAAGAGGAAGGCAGAGAGATAAGCTCAACAAACACCTAGAGATGTGAAACAAATTTGTACCACATTGGTAGTGGGTACACATCTTTTACTTGCAGTATTTTTTTTTTTTTTGAGACAGAGCCTCAAGCTGTCACCCTGGGTAGAGTGCCGTAGCATCATAGCTCACAGCAACCTCCAACTCCTGGGTTCAAGCAAGTCTCCTGCCTCCGCCTCCCAAGTAGCTGGGACCACAGGCACCCGCCACAATGCCCAGCTATTTTTTGGTTGCAGCCATCATTGTTGTTTGGCGGGCCCGGGCTGGATTCAAACCCACCAGCTCAGATGTACGTGGCTGACGCCTTAGCCCACTTGAGCCACAGGTGCCAAGCCGCAATTTTTTTTTTAGAATTAAGCCTTTGGGAAGATAAAACCTTAGTTCCTATTAAATTATCATCATTCAGTATAAGATCTCATTCTTGGTTATTTTTCCTCTTGTTCCTCAGTCTCTCCATTCTTTTTCCACAGTTATAGTCACCCACTTGAATGTGTGATATGTGCTCCTTAGTTATGCTTGTATCATTCAGAAAAACACACAGTATTTTGGGTATACATCTTTTAAATATCTACATGGTATTGGGTCACACATCTTATCTTACCTTTATTTAACTATTTTGCTACTGTGTCTTGCAGACCATCCATGTTACAACCATCAACTTCAATCCTACTGCATGTATTACTGCATGTTTTGTTTTTTAAATATTTATTTATTTATTGTTGAGACAGAGTTTCAATTTGTCTCCTGGACTAAAGTGCGTTGGCCTCAGCCTAGGTCACAGCAACCTCAAACTCCTGAGCTTAAGTGATCCTCCTGCCTTGGCCTCCCAGAGTGTTAGGATTACAGGCATGAGCCTCTGTACCTGACCAACTACTGTGTATTTTAAGCAAATATCCACTACATTATATTAATCAATTCCCTTAGTAACAGACACTTAGGTTGGCATCAGCTTCCCATTAGGACAACATTAGCCAATACTACTGATGGGTCAAGTTTCAAAAGCATGTTGAATTTTAATTGATATTTCAAGAGAACTACATCTTGATTAGGTTATGAAAACCAAAAACATTACTCTGGATCAGCACCAATCAAGCCCAAAATGTGAGATAACCAAGAGCTGGGTACAGCATACATATTGAGAGTAGGAAAGTCCCAGTTTTGGTGGAAGGGACTCAACTCTGCCATAGCCAAAGCTCTCCTTTTCACTGACTCTTATTTTCTGCTATCCCTTAGCTGTAAAATGCCCAAGTCGAACATCTCTCCTCCATTAAGCAGCACCTTCCTGCCATCTCATCAACCACACTTACTTGCTTTTTTTAAAATCAGAGCCTCAATTATTGGTAAAAACTAAGAAGTCGTTAATTTCCTACTCATTCATCCCACGAACATGCACCCAATAGCTACCATGTGACAGGTGTTGTGCTCAGTGCTTGGGATACAAAATAAATCAGGCATAGTCCCTTTCCCTTCTGATCTGTGTGGTTCTATTTACGTAAGCCAGGCAAAAGTAACTACAAGAATGGAAGTGTGGACAGGCTGAGTGATGCCTACAGAAGTGGGATCTTTTAAGGAAGGATGCAGGAGCAATCCTTTTCCCCAGGAGATTCCAGGATCTCTATGGGAAGCACCCATGTTTGTCCTGTTCAACAATGTGGTCCTGTGCCTGGTACAAGCCTGACAAGTAGCACACTGACAGTAAATCTTTGTTTAGTGGAGAAGTGAGATGAAGCACAGGGAAAAGGAAAGGCAGAGGCCATTTTAAGCTGAAAGAGTTTTATTTTAAAAATCTCCCTTTGGGTTAAGGGCTCAACTACAACTTGAACTTTACCTTAGAAATGAAAACAGTGTAACCTAAACATGTGTACCCTCATATTAATATTAAATAAGTAGATAAATAAATGAATAAATAAAAGGAGATTATTACAAATAAAAGCCCCAAAGTATTTGGAAATCTGTGAGGAGTTCAAAATAACCTGAAAATAAACTATGAGCGTGGAAACCAATGAACAATAAAGCAGAAGTGATGACCCTGTGGGTGAAGTTGCAAAAGGAACTGTGTGCTAGCTACAGAAAGAATTTTACCAAGAAAGTGAAATAATCAAATCTGCAATGTAGAGTGAGTTAGAGAAGAGGAAGAATGCCTCTTGGGTAGGAAACAGGACAAAGGGAAGAAAGGAAAATATTTTGGAAAGATTTTGCAATATAAGGGCTTGGTGAAAAAAGATGATGAAAGTCCCAACTAAGTTAGCAGCAGTGGGTTTGAGGAGTGTAAGTGTTGATTAGCCTTTGGCTTCATGCACCCCTGGAGAACAGGAGGACCTTTCAGTCATGATGGCAGAGAGGATGCCCAGAAATAGAAATACATTTCTGTTGTGGCATCAGTAGGAGCTAGCAGTCAGTTTGTAGGGAGAGAGGAAAGAGAATCATGGTGGGAGTCAAGTTTTGAGAGGGAGTCAATAGATGAAGAATAGGGTGAGTCTCTGCAGGGCTTGCTGCAGGAAGCTCCAGTTTGGTTGAGTATGAGCATGCTCGTGCTAGAGAGAGAGTATGTATGTGTGTGTGTAACAGGGCACCACAGTGTTTAGTTGAGGACATTTTGTATTAGAGGTACTAGAGTAGCCTGAGTCGGAAGCTTAAACCCAGACCAGAGATACAGATTTGTGAACCATTAGACTAAAGACATACATGGACCCATGAGAGTAGAAAAAACCATCTACAGTAGCATAAAAATAAAAGAACCAGGAACTACAGAGAGACATGGTCTCTGCCTATAGATTTAGAGTTGAGGGGATAGGAGTTTGATGGGAAACTCAAAGGATCTACATAGGCAAATGGCACCAGACTGAGCGTCTGGAAAGAAAGTTCTTGAGAAAAGTTTGCATCTTGGCTCTGCTTCTTGCTTTTTCAGTATGACTCAATTTTTGGTGAGAAATAAGCTTTTTGGCTACTCCTCAAGAACAGTGCCTGTTGTGGGTGAGGACTTGGGACAGCGTGCTCTCCTTTCTTCTGAAGACCGCTGTCCTCTCTTCCCCAATCCGTCTGCTCTGGCTCAGGAAGGAACACTCAGCCCAACACGTATGTGTCAGATACGCGGCACTGTGTCTGCAACAGCCAAGCCATCTGCAGGAGGCCGGATCTGCCAACTTGTCACCAGGCAGGGAAATCCATTTCACACTCAGTGAAAATTCTCACATCCTCCCTCACCTACCAATTGGACGTTCTCCTCTCTCTGATTCAGCTTTTGGTGGGGGGAGGAGGGTTATGACCAACGTAGCCATTTCTGTAAAGTTAGGGTCTAGATTTCTTATTTCACAAATTAGTCCCTTTGTGTGACAGTAGAGTATTTACTGAACACAATGCCCTTTGTCAGGGGTGAGAAGAAATTCTATAAGGCAGAACTTTTACCTCGGGAGTTTTAAAATTAATTATGTCTGGTTCTATTCTCAGAGATTCTGGTGTAACTGGTAGAGGCTGTTGCCTGAGCATGAGAACTTTTAAAATCTTCTGCAGGTGATTCTAATGTATTGCAAAGTTTGAAAGCCAGTGATGGAGAAAAGTGCTTCTCAAACTTTAATTTGCACAGGTGTCATCTGGGCATCTTGTGAAAATAAAGATTTTTATTGAGTTTATTAATCTCTAATAACTGTTCTATGCTATTGTACATGGTCAGCAGACCACACTGCAAATCCACAGGAAGGCTACAGATTAGAATGCCCTTCACCTTGGAATGTAGCCACCTCCTTGTCTGCTCAGAAGGCATTCAAGGCTCAGCTTGAGTATTCTTTGCTTTTCAAAGACCTTCTTAACTTCTTATACCATTTCCTGGCCTGTAGCAGAAGTGATGGCTCCTTTCCTTTGCCCTTACTTGAACTGGCACAAACCTCTACTGCAGCCCTTGGTCTCCTCTTCTCCCAGCACTCACCCGCCTGATGTCCAGGTGAGTTTCTGCTCCCTTTAGAGTTGGCTGTGCAGTCAGTGCCCAAAACTCTATCAAATGGGAGAGTCTGACCCACCTGCTCTACTCACCCTGTACAACTGTCATGGTTATTTGTTCACTGTCTGTCTTTCCATCCTAGAATGTAAGTCTCATGAGGAAAAGTTGGTCTAATCTTTTTGTTTGCTGATCTGTGAGTATATAGTAGATGTTCAGTAGATATGTGTTGAATGAATAGCAGAATGAACATGTTTTAGACAGTGTGAGGTAATAGCCAACTGCAGATGATCGGACACTTGCCATTTACTGGGCTGGAGGACAGAGGGGTATGATGGGAGTGGGAAATTAGGTGGGCGGCATAGTGGAACAAAACTGAAGGAAGCTTTCCAGGCACCACAGAGGAGTCCAGGCCCACCTGTGCATTTTGAGAGCTGTCCTCATGTGATAGAGCCTGGCTGGGGTCTAAAATCCAGACTACAGACCTCATCATCAGGGTGTGAGGAACAGAGCAGATTCCTCAGGTCCTCTGAGTAAGGACCAAAGAGGAGGAAGGCTAGATGCCTTCTATTAAAGTCTATTAAGACAGAATTTAATAGAAGTCCATCAAAAATTCATTCATTCACTTTTTCTTCCTTTCAATTAATATTTATAGAGCTCACAGGAGACCCAAACCATGACTTATCTGTAGACACCCAGCTACTGGTAGGAGACACCAGGATTTTTCACATTTTTGACCTCCTCTAGCCACCTGGCTGTTGTAGTGCTGTTATATAATCATATTCTGCACTAGTTCTTGATAAAGAGAGAATTTTGAATGTCCCTTTAGTTTCTACTTTTCTGCTTCAATCTTCAAGTTCCCAGCAGAAAGAGTTAGGTGTTCTCTCTGGGACCAACGAGCTATGGCTGGGATCAGGGTTGTATAACACAGACATGGACCCTCAGGCTTTCAGCCAGTAAGGGGAGAGGGTGTGTCTGTGGGCTAGTCAACCAAAGAATGAGAAATTCTCAGTGCCTTCCATCAAGGAACTTTGAGGGAGCTAGATAACATGAATTTTTTCCTTATCCATGGCTTCACAAATACTACTCTAAAAATTATTTTTCAAAAGATAATCACAAGCCAAAATGTCAATTTGAAAGAATGAGGACATACCTTCACACAAACGCACACACACAACAAATGAAAAGTAGGAGAGTGAAATGTCAGAGATAACTGTCGATCTTAGTGTGGAAGGAAATCGGACATATTTTAATAACCTAATACAAGACTATTTACTGTCTTTAATATTAACTGATTTTAAATGTGTAATAAAGAAAATATTTAATAAAATAAAGTAGAACTTACAAAAAAAAAAAACCACAATGCACATAGCCCTACACTAGAGTTATTAATTTTTCACTGACCTGTTTTGCATCTCCTGGGGCAACTTTTTGATTATTATTCAATGGTACTGGGAGAATTCAACGGAGCTATGGTAGATATGAAGGGTGCTCCTATTGAACCACACCTAGAGAGGAGTGAAGAGTTTACTAGGGATTTCTGCCAAGCTGAGGGTGAGAAGTAGGATTTTCATGCCAAATGGTCACTGAATACGAATATAAACATGATATGGATGAATATTATCTACTCTTGAGTTTTGTAGGAACAGGTAGGGGGCTGAGACAAGGATTAAGTACTGATACCTTATTTGCAAACCCAGGGCAGTAAAGGTGAGGAAAAGGATGGAAAGGTAGGAATGAGGGTGGAAGAAATGCTGAGCCTGCATTGGAACGATTGGCACCGCATCTGGACGAGCTGCATAGACGTGAAGCAGGCTGCTTGGCATGGGGTCTGCTCCACACACCAGTCATCATGGGATGACAGGTTCTGTGGGGAGGGCCCACTGCGGATCAGGTCATTGCAGGGAGGATTCAGGGATAATTTATTAGCTAGACTTCCTCTGTCTCTTACTTCCCACTGGGTTAGAATTCTCACAGCGAATGTACAATCAAATAACTGCCCCAGAACACATAAAACATAATAGCACAAAATATTTAAGCTTTATATAAGGCTATGCTCATCATGGTTTGTTGTAAGTTGTACTTTATAATTTCCCACCATGCTGAAAACTCCTTGAGAGAATGGACTTGGAATTTCTCCTTCTTTGGATGACTGTGTAGGTCACAACTATGGTACCCATCCCTATACCTGCTCAAAGTTCTAGAATTTAACTATTCTGCCCTTCTGAGCTTCATCCTTTGACCCCTTAAGTGGCTGTGGAAATGCCAGATCCCTCATGCTAAGGCATGGTGGCAGTTTATTCAGTGCAGAAATGGCAAAAGGCACTAGAACTTGACATGTGCAACTAATCGGTCTGGCTGTGTGACCATGGCCAATGCAGTGGGTGAAGGTTGTGTTCCTAGTGACTGGTTGGCCCTCAGGACCATGATGTGGCATGACAGGCAGGTAGTCATGGGCAGTGGAGGTTCTGCATAAGATCTGACTCAGTACAAATGCCTAATACAAAGGGAATCTCAGAGAGCTCCTAGTTACACTCCTTCATTTCACAGTCAGGAAAAGCATGTCTTAATTAAGTACACATATGGCTTCTCCAAGATCCTGTCCCTTATGAAGGTCACAACTGGGATATAGATATAAGGTTTTGTAAGTGTGGGTTTCATGGTTTTTCCCCCACTAACCCAAGGGCTCTGATTACAAATGAATGAGAACTGTCGTATTTCAGTAAAATAGATACTTGGTTAAAGATGATAAGACTTCATGGTTAAGAAGGTGAAGAGAAGGGTGCTGAGAGGGGCAGGGTGAGTACACGGCATCCACTTACTTGCTTTGTAATTTGGTGTGACCCCGTCTCTTTGAGAGTGTATTTTCTCATTTATCAAGGTGGTACAACAGTAGCACCGATTTCCTGATGTTATTAAAAGGCCTGTGAAGCCTTGGGCACAATGCCTACCTGACACATGGTAGACGCTCAATAAATCTCCAGATTAACTCAGTTTAGTGGTATTCTCATATATTTTTCTCTGTTGTGGTATAAGCCTTAAATGCTTCTATAAACCTCAACCTTAATGTATAAACATTTCTATACCCACCGTCTGTCTATCCATCCATCTATCCATCCATCCACATGTTTATTTTGGCAAATGTTGGTCAAAGTTTTGTTTTGTTTTGTTTTAACAAGCAAGGGGGTTTGCTGATGTTCTTTGTTCAATTGTTCAATATAAACAACAAATGTATTAAAAAAAAAAACAAAACTGTTCCTTGACCAGTGAAAAATGTAAATTCTAAGAACAATCAGAAAAACATGCGTATGTGTCAGAGATACAGAAGCAATTCTCTTTCTATATTTTTCCACCAGCCTTAGCATGGATGTAAATATTCTTCTTCTTTGTTTATAATGAGCCAGAATCCATCAGACAAGTGCCTTGTTCATTGAAGAATTCACCTTGGAGTTTTCCTGGACATACTGGGAGGAGTGAGGAAGCAGAGAAGGACTAACTCCTCAGGCAGACCCAGCATAGGTCCCCGGGAGAGAGGACATTGTCTGGATGGCTCGTTGGAGGCCTGCCAGGAGTAGGATTGGAGGTAAAAGGGATGGACAGGGCTTAGCTAGATGATCATTCTTTGTTGCTCTGCTGGTCTGAAATTGTTCTCTGAAATGTGCTTTTCAGTTATTTGTCCAGATTCCTGTGATCTTAACCGATTGCCCCTTGGTAGAAAATAGCTTGACTTTCCCAAGTTCTGACAACCCTCAATTGGGCCTCACTAATTCTTTTGCAGCCTGTGTGGATTCCAGAGGGAAATGCACTCACGCAGCTGTCTGACTTGGTGGCTGATTTCCCCAGGATGGCCAGGGAGCTGTACGGGAAGATGGCTATTCTTCAAAATTGCTAGGGACTTTTCTTCCCATGGTTTCTTGCCCTGTGGAGACCATCAAAGCCATGCTGGTGGTATCTCCAAGGGCTGGACCACTCATGCTCCTTCACCCTGGAGGAGCTGCAGCCCAGACGAGGGATGGAGCAGGCAGAGAGAGGTCAGTGGAGCCTTGCTGGGAGAGTGGTCTGCAGGTTCCAGCAGTTCCGAGTAGAAGCCGGCCCAGCTGTCCTGCCTTCTCTTTCCCACCAGTCTGTTTTCTTCGTGTAGCTCTTAAATAATCCTAAAATATTTATTTTCCAAAATAATGGTTGTCTGATCACTTTGACTGATGAGACCAAGAAACTTGCTCCATCACTAACCAGTAAACAAACCTGGCCAAGATCCGCCACCTACCTCTCTGTGCCTCTGTTAGCTCATCTCTACAACAGGAAGAACATAAAGTCGTAGTTACAACCACAGACCCTGGGTTCATGTCCAGATCTGCCCTTTCATAGCTAGGTAATCTCTGGACGTTTTTCACCCTCAGTTTTCTCATCTATAAAATGGGGGAATCACAGTAGTAATTACATCATAGGGTTGTCATAGGAATCAGAAGCATCAAGAGCATGGTAAACACTATGGAAACATGTGTTATTTTTTAACATTGACAATCCCTCTATAAAGTTCCCCTCAGATTGAGAGTGAGTCATCAGCTTACTAAATATTTTTGGCTGCCTACCCAGCACTCATTTCTTTACTTTCCCTTTTTAAAGCTCTCAAGTATCTTTTGGAGAAACACCTTCAAATTCTCTCCCTACCTGACAATGGAGCATAATTATACATCACACTGGCTCTACTCCAATGTCAAGAAAATGGCTCATTAAGTGAATTTATCAAAAATAATTTTTTTAAAGGTAGCCAAAACATCTTAACAAACTTGGGAAGAAAATCTCGTGTCTGCCCTTTTACCAGGTTGTTTATAATCCACATTATAAGATGTGTCATATCAGAAAAAATCTGCCTCTGTTCCCATCAGCAGTCTCACTTTGTTATGGTTCTAAATGGAAACACATAAGCCAAACAACAAATCAAAGTCTGGAAACACAGGTTTTTCCAGAGAGCATAATGAGGATCTCTTTTCATTCACATTATGAGATTTACAAAGAGATTCCACGTTCATTCACTGACCTTATTTTTACCATGACTTTCATGAGTCCTATTTCTAGAAGAACAAAATCAGCCTTTTGGAGGTAAACTGAGATTCTTGGAAGCCTGCTGACCCATTTCACTGGAGAAGAGTCATGAGGCCAGAGTCTGCGTCCACATCCTGATCTTGGGGAAGGGCCCCTTCTGTTTGCCACACTTGCTTACTTGGGTTTCCAGGAACCCACATTCTGTTTGTTCTCCTCTTACCCCACGGCTGCTCCTCTCTGGCGCCATTGCCAGATCCTGTCCCCTTTTCTAATCTCTAAATATTGAGCTCTCAGAACTCTATTCTCACCCCTCCTCTGCTGGATATTATAATGAGAGAGTTCATTAGATAAACCACCCAGTTCTATGGCTTTGCATACTGTCTACTTGCTGGTACTGTTTTAGTTGATGGATTTATTAATGACATCCTTATTATAATGAAAATTCTACGGGTGATGTGGGTTTTGTTCAACTCCCTATCACCAGAGTCTTAAACAGTGCCTGGAACTAGCGTCACTCAGTAATGTGTGAAGAGTTAATGGATGCATAATTTCAAACACAAAGCACTTGCTTCAAAACATACTCCAGCATTAGCAGTATTGGCCAGCCGAGGTTCCTCAACCCAATCACAGCATGATTGACATTTGTAGCTGGATATATTCTGGCTTCTACCTACTAGAATTGGGTAGAAATCCTCAGTTTTGACAACCCCCAATCCCTCCAAACATTGCCAAATGCATCTGCAAGGGAAAAAAGGTACTCTGGATTGAGAAACATTAGGCCAACAGAAAGATAAATTTTTCTAGAACTAAAAGATCAAGGTTCTAGTTTCAGCTGCATGACAAGTTATTTACCTTTCTAAACCTCAGTTTCCCCATCTACACATCAGGTAGATGTGTGACCCACAATGCAGTTGTGAGGATTAAATGAATCAGTGTATTCAAAGATAACTGGGATGATGTCCAGTTAATGACAATTTCCCTCTTGAGTCTGAGGCTGACCTGCCTCGTGTGTCACCATCTCACTACTTGTTTCAAGCCCTACTTCTCTCTGTTTTGTCTAATAGAAAGAACAAACTATTGTTAAGGTCTTAGATCCTTGCTGTTTGTCTGTTCCCAGTACCTGGGTCTTCTTATCTTCTTGAGCATTCCCTTACAACCATTCTTCTAAACTTCAGATATGTTTTCATTCTGAAGTCTTCATCTGATTCTAGAACTTTAGCTCCATCCCAACTATTTTCTCCAGTCTTGCCCGTACTTGACCCACCCGTGTTCTCTCCCCTTTCCAACCACCTGAGCTTAAACAAGGTCATCCTTATGATCACACTGAATCCACAGGTAGGGGGAGGGAAAGAAAATCAACAAGCCTGGAATTAATTTCATCGTCTTCGATATACAGAGAGACCATAACTCTCTGGGCTCTGAACTTCTCATCTTGTTAACTGGAGGGTAAGATCAGTTAGTTGTAAGGTTAGAGTTGCCTTTCCTACTGACTATAAGACAAATATCAAGATGTGTTTTTGTCACCCTGGTAGAGTGCTGTGATGTCATAGCTCACAGCAACCTCCAGCTCTTGGGCTTAGGCGATTCTGTTGCCCTGGACTCCCGAGTAGCTGGGACCACAGGCACCTGCCAAAATACCTGGCTATTTTTTGTTGTAGTTTAGCCAGGGCCAGGTTTGAACCTACCACCCTCAGTATATGGGGCCAGTGCCCTACTCATTGAGCCACAGGCGCCACCCTCAAGATCCCTTCTTAAAACCAGATGATCTGTAAATCCTCTTCCAAGGTCAACATTGTATATTCAGGTTTCAAACATGGGAGTGAAAAAAAGTTAAGGGAGACAGAACTTCTCAGTAAGAACTACAGTTCCCATCTGTTCCACAGTCTATTTTCTGGTAATAGTGTGATGGGATGAATAAGGTCCAGGTTTGGGGCAGACAGACTGGGAGTAGAATCCCTGCTGTGTTACTCACTAGCACGTGCAGTGTGAGCCTAGGTAGGTGAGTTGCTGTCTCTGAGCCCTTGATGCTCCCATTTTCTACCTCAGTTGACTCTTACGGGTTGTACACGAGAGTGGGGAGCTCCCAACAACAGCATCTGGCATCCCCCTCCACCGTCCCAGTCTACTACTCCTCTGAGTCCTCACATCATCTGGGATAAAACTGTCAGCTTCTCTGGGCAAGGATTCCATTCTGTCACTCTGCATTTCCTTACACTTTATTCTAGCATGTTACTTTTACAGAGTTATGACTTACTGAAACTTCCATTGGGTTGAACAGACTTGAAATTTGACACACTATAGGACAGGAAATAAAAATCAATCATTTTAAAATATTCTTGAAAATAATGAATAGATATTAATGCCCCCCCAAAAAGCGAACATAATGGTAAAAAGAAATTGGCCCAAGAGTTCCATACATGGTGTTTTTAAAGGGGCTTTGCATGGGTGAGCAGTGATTTGAGGTAAGACAGAGCTAGATTTGGAGTCAGATTGATCCGTTATCTAGTAGAGTGTCTGGCAGACAATACATGTTCAAGCAATACTACTTAATGTAGCTTGTTTTATGTTTTAATGTCTCTGAGTCCTAATTATATCACTTAAGCAATTATTTTACATCACTGAGACTTGGTTTCTTAATACATAAAATGAGAGTTGTAATGAGGCTAAACAAAGTAATGTAAGTAAGGAAGGTGCATGGTTTGTGGCTCACATATCATAGTTATTATTGCTCCAGAGTTTGTTTTACCTTAAGCTAACTGACATTGGTGTTTGTGAATATGGTTAATAAATATTCCCGGGTGTTCACAGTCACATCACATCACACACTGGGCAAGTGTTCAGACCAGATGGAAGAAGTAATGGTGCTTATAGAATCAACAGGGGGCCTAGAACAGACTGGCTCTAATGCCTGCAAGATGTGAACACAGGGCAAGGCGCCGTGCCTATTTGATTCCCCGTGTCTGTGTACGTATGGAGAAGTAGCTCTTCCATGTCTAAAAGTCTCCAAATGGGACTAACTACTGTGACCATCCCTTCCAGTCTTGAGAGTGTAAGATTAGAAGATCAGCCTCTATTTTCCTAAATATTTATCAATGAAAGTTAATTGCCTGCATTTGCAGGGTGATGGTCCTGGGAGGGGTGTGTGAGGGATGAGGGGGAAAGTGGAGTAATCAGTGCGTGGACTCCACATGTGAGTCACTCTTCACACATGTTCTGTGTATCCTATAAACTCTGCAGAATTGGGTTCTTAGCTCTGCTCTTCCATTAAGTAAACGAAGATGGAGCAGTGTCAAATAACTTGTGTCTAGTTGGAGAGAGTGAAAGCTTGTTTTCTTTTGGTGCTGCCCCTTTCTCAATCTAGACGCCCATCAGCACCAAATCATCTCCCTTCCTTAGGAGCCTGGGTGAGCCCTCCAGGAAAAATCCAATCTGCTTAGCACAACTGACAAGGTCCTATGTGACCCTGCCTGCCCCTCAGCCACATCTTTGAGATTCACCTGCTCACTCTGCACTGTTTGAGCCCCGCTCTACACACCCCCTCTCAGGCTGCACTTACTCAGCTCCTTCTTCCAAGCAGTTTGCAGGTCTGCCTCCATATGGGAGGGTGTGTTCTTGCCCTTTACTTTTAATGGATTGGGGTAGATATGCCGTATTCAACTAATCACACAGATTATCTACCTATCTCCCTACCTCCGTCTGCCTCCCTCTATATATTGTCTATCTATCTACCAAATAATAGGTAATATTTATTAAATGTTAATAATCAAGCCACTATTCTAATCACTTTACGAGTTTTTTTTTTAATTTAACCTTCAAACAAGCCTATGAGATAAACATTTTTATTTACCTTTTCCAGATGAGTAAACTTCCTCACAGAGAGTTTAAGTGAATTGACTAAGGTCACACAGCTAGTAAGCGGCAGGGCCAGATTTGCACCAGGAAGTGAGTCTGGACCCTTAACTGCCACACTACTTTTCAATTGGATAGTTACAGATGGTGCCAGGCGCTTGAGTGATTAGTGTGGGAGTTGATGCGGGGCTTGGAGGAGCCGCAGCACGTAGGGAAGCAGCCTTTGGTCTTCTCAAGTGCCCATTGATCCATGAATGGATCAATGAACTGTGGTATATGTACACCATGGAATACTATGCAGCCCTGAAGAAAGATGGAGACTTTGCCTACATGGATGGAGCTGGAAAATGTTCTTCTTAGCAAAGTATCTCAAAAACAGAAGAAAAAGTATCCAATGTACACAGCCCTATTATGAAACTAATTTATAGCTTTCATATGAAAGCTATAATCTAATTATAGCCTAAGAATATGGGGAGGGGGAAAGAGAGGAGGGGAGTGGATGGATGGAGGGAGGGTGGAGGGATCATCTCTATGGTTTATCTTACAAGGGTACAAGTGAATCTTTCTAAAAGTGGAATATAAATGCCTTAACACAATAACTAAGAAAATGACATAAAGGCTATGTTGCCCAGTTTGATGAAAATATTTCAAATTGTATATGAAAACACCACACTGTACCTCATGATTGCATTAAGGTACACAGTTATCATTTAATAAAAAAATAAAAGGAAGCAGCCTTTGGTGGTCTTCTCACCTGCTGCCTTCACCCCCTCTGCCCCCACTGGCCCCCCGCAGAGCAGAACCCACCCCACCTCCTTTGTTGTTCTGGATGCTGCTCCCCCAGCTTAGAAGTCTCCCCCTCACATTAGTTTAACACCTGCTCATTTGCCAAGCAATTACTGATCCTGCTATTTTGTTCAGACCCTGCTGGAATCTGAGTCTACAAAGATAAACAGACACAACCTCTGCCCTCTAAGCCTCACCATCTGGACAGGAGATGGACATTTAAACAAGCACAGACACCTGGCGTAATGGGGTGTGTGAATGAAAGTTGTGTAGGAAAAGAGAAATACAGCCTGTTTATTCCATGAAATATCACTACCACTTTTTAATAACAAAAATTATATATATAGTAAAATTTGAAGCCCAAGTTCAGTCCTTATTGTTACCAGGTCAGCAATCTGTAAGCCGCTAGCATTTTTTTTTCTCAGTATAATAAAGTCTGTTTTCCCATCTCTCCTCCCTCCCTCCCTCCCTCCCTCCCTCCCTTCCTTCCCTCTTTCCCAGATAACTTGAGTATTTTCTTTGCTTCCTTCTTGCCAGGCACTAATGCCCATTACTTGTCCTTCAAAACTCAGCTTGAGGTCCTCCCACAGACAGTCCTCTTGAATCATGCAATTCCTAAGAAGATTGAATAGAGTCCCCTTCTTTCTTCTCCCCTCGTATTCTGTGAGGACTGGTTATCCTCTGCAGGAAGCTCTGTTGTCTGTCTCCACATTGGACTGTGTACTCCCCAAGGGGACTCTATATGGAGTTTTATACAGTGTCAATACATGTAGTAGACATAGGTGCTCAATAAGTAATTCGTTCTATGTATAAATGAATTAAATTCAGGAAGAAACCACAATGGATGCTAGAGAAGGATTTACGCTGACAAAAAGTGTTCATGCAACTCCTGAGTCCCTGCAACCTGACATTCTACAAGATATTTCAAGCTCTGCAAATTCTGTTACTCAGGGCAACCTACAAGCCTAATTCCCCTTTACTTAGCACATCTCTTGAACAGTGGGCAGCTCTGACACATCTCTTAAGATCATATAGAATCCCTGATTTTGGCAGACTCTTTGCTTCCCTGGCCTTCCAAAGTACTAAAGTCTCTGGATTTTAGCTGAGCTTATGGCTACCCAGGATAAAATCCATATATCCCAGACACTCTTTCAACTAGGCATGTCCAATGGGAGCTAGCAGTACCAGGTGACATTCCCTCCCACTTCTGTCTTTAAAGATCAGGTACTTTTTCCTTACTCCCCACCCCCAAACTCAATCCTCTGGCTGGAGTCTCCACCTATCAAGTCGTGAAATATCCATTCAGACAAACACCATGCCTAAGGGACTATGGAACAAAAGACGACAGGAGGAGCTTCAGTCTCTGGCAGCTTGGTGTCCTCACCAGCCTTGGAATGCTCACTTTCAGACCTATAGGGACAGAGACAGATAAAGACTTAATCTTGTTTTAGACATTGTTGTTTGAGACTCTGTTACACGTAATCACATCTAATCTGACTAACACCTGGACTCTCCTTGTATAGAAATGCAGATTCTCAGAGGCATAGGAAATTTTAGAGTTAACCTAATATAATATTTTTTAACCTTTTTTGGAGTCAAGAACATTTTAAAATTTAGCTAGCTATCCTAAAATAAGATAAGATGGACCTCCATAAGGATATAGCCTTTGTCATTAAGCATCCCTGATCTGGTTGCAAACCCTGGTTTTAACTAAGAGGAAGCTCAGAAAAATTCCAAAATTTGCTGAAGGATATTTGGGAAATTACAAATATATTATGGACCAGCTGTGCTTTTTCCTCCAGGGAACACTGCCTGAGTTCAGGGTAGACTATCACCAGGTCTGTGGGCAATGCTCGAGGGAGGGTCATCAGATGGGATTTTAAAGATATTTTGTGTTTCCTACTAAATACGATGACTTAGCCTCTTTTATTTATCCATCCATCCATCCATTTCAGAAATAATTACTGAATGTCTTCTGGGGTCAGGCACAGGGAAGTGCACTGCTACAATGCACAAAGCCCCGTCACTGCTGTCGTCGTGGGGCTCACATGCAGGCCATGAGTCTGACACCAAACAAGCTAAATCACAATCCATTTATAATAACAAGTCAAGGTAAGTACTAAAGAAAATGAACGTTGTGGTAGCAGAGAATAATGGGGAGATCTATTGGAATCTAGGAAGACCACTTTGTGGAGGTGAGATTTAAGATTAGAAGGAACCAGATATATAAAGAGTAGATGGCAGGGTGGTCCAGGCCAAAGGACAACTATGCAAAGATTCTAAGAAAGAAGGAGCTAAAATATTAAAGAACTGGAAGAAAGCTCAGTACTGTGGGGTTAAGTCACTACAGATAAGGGTGAGGAATAGACTAGGCCAAGAACACACAGGCCCAAGTGGACTCCTGATGGTCCCTTAAAATTTTGGGGTTTTTATCTTACTACTAGAAGCCATTCAAAGTCTTTTCAGCCTTCTTTCCAGAGAGAGAAGTGATGCAGTTCTGGGTTTTTAAGAGACCACTGTGGTTGCTCTGTGAAAAGGAATTGGGTGGTAAATAAGGGTAGATAGAGTGAGACCACTTAAGAGGCTACAGTCACAACTTAGGTCAGATGTAGTGGACACGTATTTTAGGTTTCGGGTATATGTTGGCTTGGTGGGGGGCTGGTTGTAGAGTATGAGAAAGAGGGACAGACCTGATAAAAGGTTATAGGTCCTTTCAGATCTTAAAGGATCCCTCTGTAGACTTCTCAGGCAAAGAGAACCCAGATTTATTCTGATGTTGTTGGGAGATCCTTCTCAATAGCTGCTGACCTGCTCAGTGACCTTTCCCAGGGTACAGAAGCAAAATAAGACTAAACCATAGGTTTCTGATATGCCAGATCCCACTGCCAGAAGAAGAGGTACAAGTTGCATGTCTAGAATAAGGTCAAAGAGGATTTCATTCATTTTCCTTTGATAAAATTGCCACATAACTCACTGATCTGGTCTGGAAGAAAATAAGATAGATGCTGTAGTTTGTGATTTATGTTTATAAAAATTGTGTAAATAGGTAGATATTTAGAACTTCAATTTTAAAATAATTCAGAAAGCAGTTTCTTTTAATTACCCATGTCTCTATAGCAATAATGTATGTTAGTACCAAAAATATAATGAATGATAGTTGATAACTGATTTGTCCATAAGCAACACATAGGTGAATGTGGTATAGATTCTCTGTCATTACATCTTTTCAGTTAGGAAAACTGAGTCCTTCCCTGGCTGAGTCCAGGCCTCTCCAGCTTGCTGAACAATTAAAGCTCCCTCCACCCTTCCTGCCCTCCCAGCTGGCCAGATGGGAAAACAAACAGGGAGCTGTCCACTGCCAAGTAATTGCATATATGTTAATTTATGTTAATGTATGTTAATTTTCACAGTGACCTGCTTAGTTTTTATCCCTTCTTTACTTTTGAGGGAAAAAGGCTCAGAGAAGTTAAAGGACCTGTGACAGGGTCCACAACTAGTCAGTGGAGGAAGCAAGTCCTCTTCTAGAATCTGCTTTGTGCCACAGCACCTGTGCATGTTCCCAGCTTGACTCCCTTCTCAAGGGGTTCCCAGTTCCAGAAGGGAAAGAATACTCAACTAGCCCCAGAAAGTCAAATATTCCCAAACAATTTTGTGCCATACTAAATGGCCCTGTGGGAGATGCCTCTGCAGTCCTGGGGGAAAGAGTCTGCAGCCCCAGCTGACTCCATGACTGCAACCCTGTGAAACTCCCTGAGCCAAAACTATACAACTGAGCCACTCTTGAATTCCCGACCCACAGAAAATGAGGGGGAAAAAATTGCTACTGTAAGCTTAGTTTGCGATGATTTTTTATGCAACAATATGTAAATAAGTAATGTCAATGGCCACTCTTTCCAAAGCCCCTGGGATGTACTAGTACCTTATATTTTATTATAATAGTATCTTTAAAAAATTATAAATATTTGTGCCATATTTACAGTTTATAAACAGCTTGCTCAGTTATGCTCTCTTGAAGAAGAATCCTTTTTTTTTTTCCTCCACAATTTTCTGCTTCGCTTCTGGGTAACAAAATTCTCAGTTGTTAATTTTCGCCTGATATTCAGCATACTATGGTGGAAAGAGTGTGGTGTTTGGAGTCAGACACTGAATTATCTTAACTGAGGTAAAATTCAGGTATAGGGAAATAAACAGATTTTTAAAGGTGCAATTCAATGAATTTTGACAAATACGTACCTTCCTCTAACAAAAACACCAGTAAAAATAAAGATCATTTCAATCAATCTAGAAAGTTCTCTCGTAGTCCCTCTCATTCCATCTTCACTGACCTGGAGGCAACCTGTGTTCTGATTTCAATATCCTTAGATTAGTTTTGCCTGTTCTTGAGCTTCATGTAAGTGAATCCTGCTATCTGTGCTCTGCCTAGGTACTGTCACTCAGCCATGTTGTTGTGGGTATTAATCCCTCATAGCATTGATTGCTAATTAACATTGCATTGAGTTCATTTCATATTACGTGTTTATATGTTCTCCTGTTGGTGGACATTTGAGTTGTTTCCAGATTGGGGCTATTACAATCATCTTTGGACAAGTCTTTTCTTGGACATACCTTTTCATTTATCTTGGAAAAATGTCTGGCTATGAACAGCTAAGTCATAAGATGGATGTAAGTTTAACTTTCTAAGAAATAGTCAGTTTTCCAAAGCCTTTGCCTCATTACATCCCCACTATAGTGCGTGAGGATTCTGGTTGTTCCACATTCCAGCCACCATTTGGTGTTATTCTTTAAATTTTGGCCATTCCAGTAGGTGTGTGGTCATATTTTCCTGTGGTTTTAATTTGCCCTTCCCTGATTAATGGTGAACTCTATTTCAACAAGCTCATTGTCCATTCATACATCTCTTTTTGTGAAGTGTTTGCTCAAGTCTTTGGCCTGTTTTTGTGACATCATTGTCTTAAAACCATTGACTTGTAGGGATTACTTTGTGTTATGGATATGAGTCTTTCATCTGCTATATGTTCTGTGAATAATTTTTCCCAGTCTATAATTTCCCTTTTCATTCCATTAGAAGTATGTTTTTTATGACTAGGAGTCTTTAATTTTAACAAAGTTCAATTTATTAGTTTGTTTTTCTTTTAGGGTTACTTAGTTTTTACGGATGTCTAAGAAATCAGTTTTCTATCTAGAGTTTGAGTCTATACTTACTTCTCTTAAGGAAGATAAATAGTATTGGCTTTTGCTTATATGTCCATGGCCCATCTTAAATTTATTTTCATGTTTGATTAAAAAAGTATTGGAGCTTTTCTCCCTCCTCTTTGGTGAGTGCATTTTTTCCCCCGTTAAATTACTGGAATGATTTTTTTGAAAATCAATTAATCCAAATATGTAAATCTACTTATGGATTTTCTCAATCTATTCTATTTCTTTGTTTCTCCTCAGGCCAATATTATACTATGTTTATGGCTGTAACCCTATAGTAAATGTAGAAATCAAATAGTATGAATTTTCCAAGTTTTCTGTTTCAAGATTATTCTGTTTTCTACTTCTTTGCTTTGCCAGATAAATTGCAGAATAAATTTTCAATTTTTGAAGAACTTGTGTGACTTTTGTTATGCTATTATGCTCAAGGAATTTGTCATTTCTCCATTTCATAAACTATGTTTATAATATGCTGTTATCATCTCTTTGATATCTCTAAGAGCTGTACTCTTCGTACTGTCTTCCATTCCCAAGTTTCTTTGCATTTATCCTGCTTCAGATTTGCTGAGATTTTTAGATCTATGGGCTTTTATTTTAATAAAATTTTGGACATTCTGACAATTATGCCTTGAAATATTTTCTCTGTCATATTCTTTTTATTCTCTCCTTCAAGCTTTTGATTATGCATAAATGCTAGACACTTGATATTATTTCACACGCTATTAAGGCTCTTCCTTCTTGTCAAATTTTCTTTCACTTATTCTTCAACTTGTATTATTCCCATTAATTTATCTCAAATTTACTAATCCTTTATTCTCTAATCTCTTATATGTGCTGTCATTACATAAGTATTACTTAAATAATTATGTAATAATTATATTTAATAGTAAAAGTTAAACTTTTTATTTTAAAATTTCCAAAAATTTCTTTTCTGAATAGTTTTCATTTTTCTGCTGATATTCCCTACTTTTTTAATCATTATGACTATCTTTCCTTTTACTTTTTAAAATTTTTTATTAAATCATAACTGTGTACAATGATGCAATTATGAGGTCAAGTGTACTAATTTGATATACATTGAACTGATTACATCAAACTGTGTAACACATTCATCACCTCACTTATTTACTGTGGTAAGACAATTATACTCTTTTCTTAATAGTTTTGAAATGTACCATTGCATTATGCTCATTAGATGAGGTCCCCCCAAATGACCTCCCTCTTTCTGCCTCTCCTGTTCCCTCCCAACTCTCTCCTCTTCCCTTCTACTATCTGAACTACAGTTATGTTTTACCATTCATATAAATGTGTAGGTGATTATATATTGATTTCATAGTAGTATTGAGTACATTGGGTACTTTTTTCCCCCATTCTTGAGATACTTTACTAAGAAGAATATGTTCCAGCTCCATCCAGGTAAACATCAAAGATGTGAAGTCTCCATAGTTTTATGACTGCATAGTATTCCATGGTATACATATACCACAGTTTGTTAATCCATTCATGGGACGATGGGCACTTGGGCTGTTTCCATGTCTTGGCAATTATGAATTGGGCTGCAATAAACATTCTGGAACAAATGTCTTTGCTGTAAAATGATTTTTGATCATCTGGCTATATACCTAGTAGAGTAATTGCAGGACTGAATAGTAGGTCTACTTTTATTTCATTAAGTATTCTCCAAACTTCTTTCTAAAAAGGTCATATTAGCTTGCATTCCCACCAGCAGTGTAGAAGTGTTCCCTTCTCTCTGCATCCATGCCAACATTTGTAGTTTTGGGATTTTGTGATGTGGGCTAATCTTACTATAGTTAGATGATATCCCAAAGTGGTTTTGATTTGCATTTCTCTGATGATTAAAGATGGTGAGCATTTTTTCATGTGTTTGTAGGCCAAACACCTGTCTTCTTCAGAGAAGTTCTGTTCAAGTCTCTTGCCCACATAAGAATGGGGTTATTTGTTCTTTTCTTATTGATAAGCTTGAGTTCTCTGAGGATTCTAGAATATACTTAGGTGCTTTAAATTTCTTTCCTACTAATTCCAATGTCTAGGTCATCTTGGGATCAGTATTTATTGACTTTTTTTTTTATAGATATGGTTCACATTTTATTGCTTCCTTACATGCTTGGGTGTTTTTTAAATAAATGATGAACATTAAATTTGCATCATGTTGTCTTCTTTGAAAGGGTGTTAAATTCTGTTTAGGGGCTACTAAATTACTGGAAGTTCCTCTCAACTTTCGAGATTTGATTTTTCACTTTGGTAGCCTCATTTGTGTTCATTTTGTCCTTATGCTAAGGATTGATCCAGGATTTGGGTTTAGTCCTTACTGCTAAAGTTTGGCCTTTCTGAAATTGGTCCTTGAGGTCTTAAACTGAATACTTGAGATGCTCAGCAAACCCTCTCTATTCTGAATGGACCTGAAGTTCAACAGCCCTCAGCAATCTGTGACCTCCATAATTTCCCTTCAGTTTTCAGCTCCCAGTAGCTGTTCTCTGTTAGGCTTTGTACTACTTGATCTGTGCACAAGCAATGGGAACCCCCAGATTCACCTGTGTTTCTCGCAGCTTCCATCTCTCTGGTATTCTGTTAAACAATCATGAACTCTGCCTTCTTGGTTTAGCAATGCTATTTCACCCAGCCTCCACCTCTCTGTGTTGAAGTTGAGAAACTGATCCCAAGCAGAAATCCAGGACAAATATGAGGCTTATCTGGGGTGCTTCTCTTTTCTTCAGAATTATAGTCCAGTGCTGATTGATGCCCAATGCCTGAAAATATTTACTTCACACATTTTGTACAGTTGTATTATTGTTTGGGTAAGAAAGATAAATTTGTATTAGTTATCCCACTGTGACCAGAGCCAGACTTGCTTTGATGCCTTGACCTAACATTGTCTTGCTGTATAACTTTAGACAAGTTAATTCATCTCTTGTACTTTCAGTTTGTTTATGTACAAATGGGGATCGGAATGCGTAGGCCACAATTTCAATGGCACTGGTGACCTTGCCTATTTTGCTCATTTCTGAATCTCCATTGCTTAATGCCATGCCTAGCATGAAAAATTCGACAAATATTCATTATTTAACTATTCATTTTTTACTTTGCTCACTCTTTCAAGAAATACTACTTAATAAATACCTGTTTCACAGAGGTGTTGCAAAGAACATGTTAAGCATGATAATTTATGTAATGTGTTCTCTACAAAATTTGGCTCAGAGTAAGAACACAGGGCATTATAGATGTTTAAAAGAAGTGATCACAGATTATAACTATAGTTCCAGATCTTAAGGTCCACAGATACTTTATTCAAGAAGGAAAAATCAGTAATATTTTAAGAAAAATTGCCTTCTGTTAGAACTTCTTGGAATAGTTTTTGATTGACACTACTGATCTGAAAAGAACTGAGGATGCGGTCGGCTCATTGTCATGACTGATCCTGTGCCTGCAGACCGTGAGCCCAGTGCTCCCAGTTTGTTAGGCAGAGCACTGACTGACTGGTTAGCTGGTCAGTTGGGGTTAGGGCTAGGGTGGGTGAGCAGGGTGGCTGAGCTTATTTGTCAGAATCTCTGCAGAAGTCCCTAAGGATGGGTGTCATTGCCCATATTAATGAGTTTCTGCATTCAAATAAGCTTGTAAACTAGCCATGATTTCTGGGCCAGCATGAACTACAGCTGCAGTGGGGAGGGTGGAAGAGAGAGCAGCAGCAGGCAGCCAGATGTATGAAGCTCTGGGTTGGTGCACAAGCCTGTTCTCTGGCACTGCGATAGCCACTTGATTCGCAGTCCCTTAAATACATTCTACATTACTTCCCAAAGTGCCTCTCACATTTGTGACCTCAGGTAATCTTCACCCCTTAATGGATGAAGGGCAGGATTGTGTGTTATAATTTTGTAGATAAGAAGCAGAGATAACATGACGTGGCCACAGCCATGCAGCCAGGAAATATGGAAGCCCGCTCTGAAATTGTGCAAGAGGGTAAGTACTTTTTCTGTGGTTTAGAAATAATGTTTTTCCATTCCTTTACCTAAGTGGTGCTCATTTCAGGGAGCACTGTGAAGAGTGAGGCTAATGCCTAGGGATATAGCAGACTTTCTGCCTTTACACAGAATCTAAGTATTTCAGAGGTCAGTGGAGCCTCAGATATCAGCAAGCCCAGCTTCCCTCATCCAGAGATGCTGAAATAGAATCTCAGGATAGTTGAGCCACTCACTGAAGCTCACAGCACGTCCTTAGCATAATTGGGTCAGGGACTTACATACCCTGATGTTTTGTGATGCATTTTTTCCTTATGCCATGTTGTTTTTGTAGATGCCTTCCTGGCCTCTGGATTCATGAAATCAAAGAGAATAGGACAATGATAGTTTTGCAGCTTGGGTAGAGTGAAGGTCCTGAAGTCACTAAGAGGCTGAGGGTCAATTTGACAGGTCACCATCAAAGAGCACCTTTGTAAAGAAGACTCCCAAATAGTACCACAGTTTTGCTAGTTTCTCTAACCTTAAGCTGAGTCAAGCTGTATTGATCATAGCCTGTTGGGAAATGAATTACTGAGGCTGATCTATAAAGAAATTCAATCTGGGATGGAGCAAACCAGCATCAGGACTCCTTATTAGGCTCTCCACACCACAAACTAAATAAACCAAACAAATAGACATGCACACAAAGGGCAAACTTTTTCATGGAATGAAAATGACATTGTGGTTGGAAAATATGGGTCCAGCTAATACCATCGTAATTGACTATTTTTTAATAATCAACAAATCGATCTCTCGCTAACAATGCTTCCAAGAAATGAGAATAAAAAGTATTAACAGAGAGACAGAGGCAAGTGAAATGGAGCCTCTAGCTGGGATTTTTCAGTATCCCTAAGACGAGAGTGTAATTCTGTCAGAAACTTCAATCTACGAATAATCCAAAACGGTTACCTTATTTAATTAGGAGAAAGAAAGTGTGTGGGGAGAGAGGGAGTCTTCTGGGTGAGAGGAAACTAGCAAAGAGATCGAACCCTCAACTTCAAAAATTGCTTAGCAAAAGCAATTTCAATTGCTGCCTTTGTTATAGAAGATTAAAGGTAGTTATGTCCTGGTGTACCTCACTTAACACAATCAATATGTTCCTGAATAGTTACGGGCAAATCAAATTTTTGTAAATCAAATTCAATTTTAAATGCCTTCAGAGAGCTTACTGTTTCAAGGAACCTTTGGTGAATCTTTTTGTAAGGCCTAAAAACCATCCCCTAATGAATTGGATTTGTAGGTTTAAGTTTTTATAACAAATTGGATAAATAGAACTTTGTCCCTCTCTCCTGTTTTTAGCAGAAGGGCTTGAAAATGAATGCAAATGAGATGAGACAATTAGCACAATGCAATAACCAGTGGGACCTCCTGAGATAGGTGAATAAATGATGAAATCTGATTATTTACCTTTTGTACTTTCTATGTTTGAAGCTGTAACATTGAGCAAGGATGACTTGTGTTTAATATTAGGACAATGAGACTCTAAGAGAGGATCAAAGAGTTGGTTGGAAGGAGCTCTGAGAAGTATCTCATCCAAACTTCACAGCAGAGCTTTCTCTGTGCAGCATTCCAGAATGATGACTTGCATAGGCTCTGCTTAGACACTGCTTGGATGTGCTAGGACATCCATTCATAAATTTATTCATTAAGTATTTGCCGAGTTTAACCAGGTGTGTAACTAGGTTCTGCGGAAATGGGGAGAGAACTGGACACATTATAAAAACACTATAAAAGTGTTTACCTTGACAGCATGTAATCTACCTGGGAAGGCAAACAGTAGCCAAATAGTGGCTAGATGTACATAACTGGTACATTCTAGTTAATAAACACCATGAAGATTGAACGCAGGATGCTATAAAAGTTATCACTGGGGACTAGGACAACAGGAAGACATGGGAGGACACAAGGTATGGGATTGACACAATTCAGCTTCTGTTTTGAAAAGATCACTCTCTGGCTATTATATGAAAAATTGGCTAGAGCAGGGTAAGAATGGAAACAGATAGCTTTGCAGGTCAGTTGAAGGATGCTGGTGGCTTTTACCAAGGGGCTAGCAGTGGAGACTGAAAAAATGAGATAATCCTGAGAATCTATTGGAAATAGAATTAACAGGACTGAGTAACCAGATATAGGTTTAAAGATAGAGAAAAGCAAAGAGTCAAAGACAGACTCTGAATTTCTTAACAGGGTGAGTGGTGAAATAGTGATGGGATCTGCTGAAGGGGAGAGCATTGGAGAAAGAGTAAACCACAGAAAAGAAACTTGATGCATGCAATTAATTCTGGGCATGTTGAGCCAGCAGTGGCATCAGTGGAGATGATCAGTACCTGACTTTGGTCATTCTTCAGGAATGCCAGCTCAGGATAGGTCTCCAGCATGGGCTGGGGGGGTGGGGAGGGGCTTTAACATAGCTTCAGGGTCTAGGGGAACAAAGGCCTATGGGGGCTTACATATGAGACAAGTCACCAAAACTATAACTAGAACATATGACTTAGGCAGGGATGGAGTGATAAGAATGGGTGATAGGGGTGCAGCAGGAGCTTAATTATTATGAGTTTTCATGGACCACTGAGATAATAAGAGAAGTAACAAGGAGACTTTTCTGACTTTTGATGCCAACTAGTGTTGTGGTTGGAGGCAATTTGGTATCAACCTCAGTGCTCAGGAGTAAACTTCTATACAAAATTTTAAATCCTAAATTCATTTGACCGCCATAGAGAGGCATACACCATACCAGGCAGGTGCAACAGTTGATAGAACCTCTCACTTATGCTGCATTAGGCAGCTGGTGACTTTGTCTGGAGAGAGGAGAAAGGAGATCTGGGGTTAGTTCTGTCTTGTTTATCATCTCTCCAAATTCACTTATGTTTACATCCTGGTGTATCTTCTGCTGGTCACCTAAAAGTGGCTCAGGTATAGAATTGGGATTTGTCATAGGCCCCTGGGCACAAGCTGGGCAAATAAGAGGCAATCCTGGGGCTAACTGGTTGTGAAAAGTATCCTGCTTCCTCCAAACTGCCAGTGTGATGGAGCATCAGCAGGGGCTGTCCGTGGGCACCTTTGCTATCACATTGGGAGAAGTTGCATTTCTCTCTGACATTTCACTGTCAGGCAGAGAGATCTGGACATGGGCTGAAGGAATGCAAAGAGTCCAAGGAGAGAGACCTGGACACAGAGCTAAAGGAACACAGAGAGTCCATGGAGAGAGACCTGGACACAAGGCTAAAGAAACACAGAGAGTCCATGGAGAGAGACCTGGACACAGGGCTGAAGGATGGCAGAGTCCATGGAGTGAGACCTGGACATGGGGATGAAGGAACACAGAGAGTCTTTGGAGAGAGACCTGGACACAAGGCTAAAGGAACACAGAGAGTCTTTGGAGAGAGAC